>NC_073346.2:6319285-6923928 GCF_027580225.2 Misgurnus anguillicaudatus
CACTAGTCTCAACTAGTTCTGAACCAAATTTTAAGTTAAAAATCACAAAAAATTAAGATTCTGTCACTTTTTGTGGTTTTACCAACCAAGGCCACTAGGTGTCAACGGTTAGCTGCATTATCTTGTCACAAGTTAATAAATTACTGTCTCTGTATTGTTTTTAATGGTTTTGAAATATGAAAACTACATTCTTAGAGCTTTCCAACAATATATAGTTTGTCAAGATAATTTCAAGTTTATAGGGTATTAGTGTTATAAATAGATAATGTATTCCTATGGGGTGACTGACATTTAACAAAATTACTGTCACAATACAAATTCTGTCATCAAATGGCCTTGAAATACGAAAACTACATTCCCTGGGCTTTCCAACAATATATAGACCTTTTGTGTGTTTGCAAACAGAGATGACGTTTTTTGTGGGCGGAGACCAACTGGTGGCAGAAAGTGACAGCTCCGCAACAGCGGTGTGAAGTGTTTTAGCGTTAAACTGTGATTTTTATGGATCCGGTGTTCTGTAGAAGTCTGTTTCCCCAATATTTCTCTAAAGTGTAATGTTTCTTATAACATTTTCACCAATTTACGTTTATTTTTTAAATAAATTAAAAGTTTAAATGTCTTGGCTACTGATATGTGTGCATGCATGTAACGTATATGTATTGTTCTTTATTGGTAAATCAATTATTTTTACAGTATGAATCGCTGAAGTACTTATAAGAGCAATACTATCATGTATTCTGTATAATATCATTAATTAAATATTTCATAATTTTCCTGTTTTCAATTTCTTCCTTATATTTATAGCTTACGTGTTTGTTCTAAAACTTATGTTTACATACAAATTCATTTGTATTTTATATTATTAACACTTTACATGATGTGTGTGTGTGCTATGTTAATATATTTATTAGTAAACATCATAATTTATAACAAACAGGAAGAAGACATAGGCTAAGATAGAAGGTAAAAAATAAGTAATAGAAAACAGAAAAAAACGAAAACTTTAATAAATGGTAATATTATTGATATTATGAACCAATTCAAATCTTTAATCTTTCTAAATAAATGATAAACGTAACGTGATGAAAACGCTATAAGAGACACATAGAGGGAACAGACTTCGACAGAACACCGGATATCTTCTCTAATTATTTTCTATTCAAATTATTAAAAGATTTTCAGATGATTTCATCACTCCAGTCTGTCCGGTTAAGGGCTTATTGCAACCATAAACACCTACGTTTATCTTCAAATGGTGGCTTCGACGACTGTATACTATAAAAATGAAGGTCATCTATTTCATCTACATTTTCTAGTGAGTTATATTGTTCGTTTCACTCGTGTCACATTGTTATTTTGACTAATAAATAAACATGAAACACTAATTTGAGTTGAACTTAGCTTTTTTGCTTATTAGTTTCCTTCTAAAAGAAAAGGGAGTGATGCAAGACAGTGAAAAATGACTTAAAATGATCCTAAAAACAAGTGGCCCCTAAAAGCAAAGTGGCTCCCACCAGCCCCCCTCCCAGTTAAGTTACTGTAGTCTAGCACTGCCACTGACACACTTATGATTTCTCTATGGCAGTAAAAGAAGAAACTTATGATAACTACGAAGAGGACGGTAACATTAGTAGTTTTTAAAACAGCACATTCTCTGAACTCTGAAAAGTTAAGCACAAATGTGAACAAAATTTATAACATTTTTTAAATAAAAAACCTATGAGCCTATAGTCCTATTTAAAATACATTTTAAAAATAAATTAATTAATCAGAAGCAGAAATACTTTTAATAATCCCAGGGGGAATTACTTTCATTACAACTTCAGATATACATACATATATATATTTATATACAACTTATAATATTATAACGACATATAATATTAATTAAACTTCACAATTTTCAATGTCCATGCGGACAAACATATTTTACTTTCGTTTTTAAGGATCACAGGTCGTGGTAAAATATTCTCACAGTAACATACCTAGTATAATTTTATATAGATCTTTTTTTACTACATAATACTATTACTGTCTTGTTTTAACTTAAAAATAATTCATAAATTGAACAAAAATAGTAAAAAAAGTAATATATAAATTGTGCTAAATATTTTTACTTAAAAAGTCTCCCTCTCGCCAACAGGGGGTGCTGCAGCACCCGCAGCAACCCTACCCCACTTCCCGCTGCCATGTAACACTATGCTAATATTTGAATATTTTATCAAAAAGAAATCGTACATATAGAAATTTCATATGTTAAAAAAAACCTGTAGATGTCTTGTACGTCTCCCACACAGATGGCTAAAGGTTTGTCTCCGTTCCTGCCTTTGATATCATAAACTCTCCGGATAGCCTCTGAGTTTTGAGCCATGCAGGCCAGACCGTAGATAGTGTCTGTGGGTACCGCCACGACAAGACCTGACTTCAGAGCCGTCACTGTAGACTGCAACACTTCGGACATATCTGTGTACACATCACGAGCACTGGCTTTACTATTATAAACATCACGAACACATTAGACAGATGTGAGAGACCCAGAGACGATCAGACTGTGACAAGACAAACATGTTTAACGTTATTATTACATCAAATCAGATGTCTCACCGTGACTCTGTGTCGTCAGCTCATCTGTCAGTCGCAGGACTCGACTCTTCAACTCTTTACACATGACCACACTTTCACTCAACAATGAGTAAAAACAACCATTTAAACGTTTTAACCTAAAGAAAAACATACAGCGCTACTGTAAAGCCGGTGTCAGAGGCAAAGCATGCTTTCATACATGACGACACGATCGATGACACTTCATAATAAAAGTCCAGTAAAGGAAATTATACAATAAAAGTCCAATTATTTTTCTTTGCGTTGTGAAGAGATGATTGTTTAAGTGTTACAAATTACATAAAGCACCTGTAGGTAGTCAAATCCACACACATTCAATTAATTATCAGCCATACATCTATATAATTAAAGCGAGATATAATGACACGCTTTCATCAAAACAAATAAAACTAAAAATGGATTCGCGTGCCGGTAAGATTACAAAATAAAGAAAATAACATATATTATCATTCATGTGCTGATATCTTTAACATCCACACAGACGCAGAGACCGAAATAACAACAGACCTTCCGCCAAACCAGGTAGATTTTACTCGATTTGGGGATGGGTGATTCCACTTTTTGCTGCAAGCGATATGATGCTATACACTTGACTTAACTAAACGAATACTGGTTATTATGTGTATATAAACTCTCTTGTAACGGACAGAGAGAGAGAGAGACTTGGCATTGCTTTTGTTCAGCTTCTTTATACAGTTTAGGATGTGTTTGTAAATGTTTAAATATTTTTTTGTATTAGATGGTATGCACGTGACGTCATCTTCGGCGAAAGTAACTGCGGTTACGCCCACTGAGTGGGAAAAGACAGAGCGGCAGCATGTATTTGAGTACAGTGTGAAATCCGCGAAAACGGTGAAAACGCGTTTAAATGGGGGAAAAAGCTGTTGTGCGATAGACTGTATAGACAGATTAACAAGAATCCTGAGCTATCGTTTCACAGACTGCCAAAAAGCACCAAAAGGAGAAGTGAATTGATCGTTCATGCCAATGTTCACAGACCACAGGTGGGTTGATAAGTTGCTAGGGTCACTATCAAGCAGAGGTTTTACTTTCTACTTAAACGTATTTTTTCAAGCATTTGGATTTTCTTCGTGTTTTTCTTTGGAGAACATGCATTCCACAGCATATTATCATTATTTTTACTTTATTACATTTCATAAATACACGTTTTTGTTAAGTACATTAACATACTCAAGTAAAATTAAATAATTTTGATGTAATTAGGTATTAAATACATTTTAATCTGGAATATTAAATAATACACAGTATGATTTTATTCTTTAGAATGTAGTGAAGTAAAATTTTCCCAATACAAACACCCTAATAAAGCACAGACGCTTTGAAAATGTAACTAATGTAACTAAGTATTGTCCACCTCTGCTATCAAGTCCAACTAAATTCAATTTAAGCTGATAATAGTCAGTTTTACTGTCATTTTTGCAGCAGCCGCTATGAAAACCAGCCGTTTTGTTGAACGTTTGCCACTCAACCGGGCGAGTTCCGCCGTGGTCACGTGGAAAAGTGACGTCAATGCATACCCTCTATTACGCTGCGTTGAAGTGTATGGTGCACGCCCGTGTTAAAGGGTAGGCTGCGCAGTCGCAGACCGATCGATGTGTATCGTCAAACACACAAGAACACTTATGATGAAATCATTAAAGTATCAACATCTTAATTATATAATATAACAGCGATACCAACTTATCTTCTAGGCATCGATTTATCGATACTGCAGCATTGGTGTGCACTGCACATCCATAACTTGATTAAACATTACAAAATCTAATGAAATGAAAGTTATGCTATTGATTGTAGATCAATGCTCATGAAGATCTTGATATCAGGATATGTGAGAGACAGCAGCAGATTGATCTCTGTAGCGTCATCATCAACGATCTATTCTACATTCACACAATACTGCAGGTAACTTGTGTCCATCATATTCAATCATGAATTAATAAACTGTCTGAAAGTCAAATACTACTCATTCATATCTTCATTTTGACAGGAAAGAGGACTTGATCATGTGTCTGTTCAAGAACTGGATAACTGATAATCCTTTGAATGTTATATATTAAGTGTATGTTAAAGTCTTCTCATGAAAGAGATTTTAAACTGAAATAATCCAATAAACCAGACAAGATTTTACTGTTACTGTATTGCTTTTTGATTCAAAAAGTTATTACTTTGCCATAATACTTTATACAAAACAAGCGTAAGAGAAACAAAAATTCACATTATACATTCTTTAAAAATACAGATCTTTATACAGTCTCATCACACTTTATCAAAAGCAGCTCTGATGGAAGAATCAAGGTTCCTCTTTAAAAGCTTTACTAACACATCAGTCCAACTTAACTGCTTCAAATGTTCTCTGCTGAACCTGGAAATCACAATTCATCAATCCCTACATCTGATCCATGTGTCAGGCAATGATTCATTCACTCACACCCTTCAGAAAACTCACACGTGTGACAAAAGGATGATGATGGCACCAGAATCGGTTTTACTGCACAAAACCATGAATGGGTGAAGGATCTACATTAACAAAAGTTGACTTAAAGGTGCAGTGTGTAAATTTTAGAACGATCTTTTGACAGCAGTGCAATATAATATAGATACCCATGTTTTTAGTGGTGTATAAAGATCTTTTTTTTATGAACTGTTATGTTTTTATAACCTTAGAATGAGACGTTTTTATCTACATACACAGCAGGTCCTCTTACATGGAAGCTGCCATTTTGCGCAATCAAATTTCTGCAGTAGCCCTAAATGGACAAACTGCTCTACAGAGCGTGTTTGTCACTACGTTGTCTCAGACGATGATGTGTTTGTCCTGTGATGGCTACCATAGCTTCTCTATGTGCTTCGAAAGGGAGAGGTGCAATATGCAACCTCACCACTAGATGCCCCTAAAATCTACACACTGCACCTTTAAGCAGGAATGAAACCATAGTCTGAAAGTAACAAGTTACTACATCAGTAAAAACAAGAGTTTTAGTAAATGGGTTACATGAATCCAAACCGACATACAGAAGCAGCAAGTCTGACGGGGGATAAAACGCATTGCAATGCCCAGATACATATTGAAATGAAGAGTTTCGTTGCAAAACGAGATAACTCCGCTTTTAACATTTTTGTCAAAACATGTTTATTATGTTATGTTATTATTGTTTTATGGTGCTACTTAGATGTATTTTTTAAGTTATGAAGGTTTAAATCAAAACAAACTGCAGTTGAATTGATATTAATTGGAATGCACAACCAAAAAAACGAGATTTCTGAAAAATAAAAAATCTCGTTTGGCAACGAAACTCTTCAAATCATCAAATCAAACAAAACTCTGTGCAACAGCTAAAGAAAATTTCAAACATGTTGAAGAATAAAGTTTTTTAAATAGACATATTTTTCTTTCAAGATGACTTTCATATAATGAAACAATATGACAAATGAGATCTTAGTGGTTTGTTGTTACAGTATGTCTATATTCAATGCTCTATGATGTTGCATAGTAGGTTTCATTAAAGTGAAGTTTAGGTCAATATAATGGCTTATATCATGTCATTTATCATTGAAATTATAATAAAAAGCTCAGGGTAAAAGGTTTGCACATTTTCAACGTATCACTTAAACTGACAGGAACTGTTCCAGTACAGTTCCCATTAATGAAATGTAGTGAAAATGTTAAAAGCTGTAGTATACAATATAGTGACACATCATTCAGATGTCATTCTAAAGCAAAACATTTTGACGGCGTGATATACACGAATTATACGATGACCTACTGATGTAACGTACCGTAAATGAGTTAAATTGTCACCGTACAGAAGCAACTCAATTATTAAACATGTCAAAGACATCAATCAGAAACATGAAGGAATCAAGTGAAGAACAAGTGAAGGCAGGATAAGGCAACTGTTGAGAAACGGTCTACTCTTTTGTGTGATGAAGTACATACATACTGCATAAAACATGAAAGATTCTCATACTTCTGTACAAAAATACAAATACAATAATCTAAAGGCTTTAACATTTACATTAAACTTCTATACAGCAGTGGTATATAATCATGAATGCAGGTAACGTGGCATTCACTGGGTTGGTAGTGCACTACTATAAGCAGGTTCATATCTGCTTGGTGTAGTCAAGTTCACTCACTCACTCACTCATGCACACACGCACGCACGCACGCAATAAACCACTGTTTGTTTCTCTGTATCCCTGAGCGGATCACAGCGAGACTCACACGGGTTTAGAAACAAGTTTCAAAAAAGAAAAAGTGCAGTAATAGACATACACATTATTATAAAGGCATAAGGAAGATGTCAGTGATTGGCTGTTAAAATCAGTATATAACTCAGATTTCGTCTTGTTTTGTGACAGCACACTGACCCCCCCGTCTCCCCTCCTAATTCTCAATAACAAAACACAAAAACTCCCCATCATAAAACATCCATTCTAGGTACAGCGATTCAATGATCCTATCAGAAAAACCTTCATTCATTCATTCAGTGCATTAAATGTATAAATTCATTAGAATTTAAAGGGGAAGAAGGTAAATGTGCTCGAGTCACAAACTCGCGTCAAAATCTTGTTTTTACTTTCTATTGATTTGCCTTTGATTTTTAAAGTAAACTATAAAGTAAGCACTAAGCATGATTATTTTTGGCTTCATGAGATTTACTTCGGCCTAGTTGGAAATGGAAATTTTGTGAATGGGGAGCTACATTTATCTACCAGTGAAGTATTTGAATAAATTAACATATATAAAATTAAATAGTAAGTTATAGGCAGCCAAACAAACCTCTAAATTACATTTAAAAGGCAAGTAAATGTCAGTCCGTCCAGAGAAACAAACCGCAAAATAATCACATTAGCATGACTATTGTAGGCTTTCTAATAAATTACATATAAAATACTTCAAGATGACTTCATAACCTATGAACTCTCAGTGAACAACTGTGCGGTACATTCGGATCAATTTCAAGTTATAAACTCAAGTACAGCTCATGGCCGGCCAAAAACTCTTCTTGTTTTATGTGATTCATCTCCTTTTTGAAAATCTGAATGACTACAAAATTACAGGGCTTAAACTCTATAGAGATGCAGTAGGGGTAGAAACCAGGATAAAACTCCTTTAAAACCACACCAAACTGCTCCACGTGCAAATCCACTGCCGTCATATGTAAGTGCCGTGAAACACACACTTGGATGAGTTTCTCAAACAGAGGTGTGAGGCCGTACACGTACGGGTCTGTATGGAGAAGAGACCTAAACCTCGGGGTACTCTAGCGGGCGCTGCTGCTGCCTCCAGTATCTATGGAGAACTCATCTGCGACCATTAGCAAGGCCTCTATTTTTGCTGTTGTATCCGGGCTGAGCAGATCCACAACATCCATGCCTGCAAGGCTGTCCACGGCAGGATCGGGGGTCAACGGGGCCGGCGCGCTCTCCGGTTGAGGTGGCGCGGACGATTTGGCGGTCTCCTCCGTTGGCGGGCTGCACGAGCGAGGAGGAGCTTCGGGGAGAGTTTGGGGAGGTGATGTGCTCTTTGACTCCTGCGCGGAGGAGACCGCAGAGCTCTTGTCTTTAATGGAGTCTCTACAGGCACAATGACATTGGCAGGACTCTTCCTGCTTTATGATGATAACCGGCAGGCTCAGACCAATCTGCTGCACAGCGTTTCCTGAAAGAACAACAGATCCCCAATCGCGTAATTGTACAACATTTGTTGCAAACTGAAAATAAAGCGAGTCAGTCTGGTTATAAAGAGAGTCTGTGTCTGTCATCTTACCTGAATTTCCACTGACTGGTATGGCTGTGGTGAAAAAGACCTTCTCTACTTTTGGGCCCTGAAAATGAAAGCGTACAAATATCCAAATTAACAAACTGCAAATTAAGTGCTCTTCCGCCATACAATATAGTCCTCTTTTTTTTTTTATCACCACTTTTATTTTGTGCCACCATACTTACTCGTGTAACTACTTATGTAACAGTCTTTAAATGGGGAAAACATTGAAGTGTTTGGTGGCGTCTAAATTCATCTCTGTTTGGAGCCATAGGAATGAATGAGGCTAGGCTAAATGCTAACACATTCACAACGCGCTGTACAAAGATTAAGTGCATGCATTGAAAAAAGATAGGTATGTATTCATTCGTCTAAGTTGAGGTAAGAACATAGTAAAATATTGAAAAACTGTGGTGTTTTCCTTTAAGACTCGCATTTAAAAAGGGACCGACGTTTATCACGTCTGGTGGTGTCGGATAAAATGAAAGAAAGCTGGACCTGTTGTTCGGGGTTCGGTTGTGTGCCGGTGGCACTGCTGATGATCCACTGCAGGTTGTGATCAGACATGACAATGCTAGGCTGCAGGCCAAGAGTGGGAGCGATGGTGATGGTGGGAGGGGGAGGAGCCAAAGGTACCGCATCAGTCCCCGTCGCTGCTGTGGGCACCGGCTGAGCCGTGGGAGGCGGTGCCACATACTGCTGGCTGCCCGATGTTGTAGTTGAACCAGACGCTTCTGATGAGTGCGATGAGGTGGGTGGGACAGAAGGGAAAGGCGGGGTCAGTAATGAGCTGCTGACAGCAGGAGGCGGGGCTGGCAGAGAGGAGCACGTTGTAGGTGGAGCTTGAGCTTCTAATACAGGGGTCGTAATGGAAGAGGTTGGGGATGAGGTGGATGAAGTCGCTTGAGGGAAGGCAGAGTTTGCAGAGACATCTTTCTGAGGTGATGGGTCAAGACCGAAAGACTCCACGGGGTTATCTGGAGAAACAAAATGCTCAAAATGAGATTGACAAATGGGATATATGTGGTGCTCAGAGTAACATCTACAAGTACTCACCGTTGGGTTTTGGGTCATCCTGGCTGACACTGTTTTCAGGACTCTGGAACATCAACTCAAAGATCCTTATGGGAGTGACACTGTTCAGATCCACACCCTGAGACTGAAACATAAGAGTGCGTGTGCTCAGATACGCTCGAGAGACACACAACTGAACACGACTCTTGTTTATGAACAAGACAAAACTTACGCCGTGGTTCTCCTGGAGCTCCGAGTCTGTGGAAATAAGACTCAAATCACTGAGACACAGCGAATGATTTGCATCCTGTAACATCATTGTCCACAGTCAGTAAATGACATACACCAAATGCCAACAACAAGAGGAAATGTTGAGTGTTGTACCTCTGAGAGAGGATGACTGCTGCTCACGGTGAACGTTGGACCTTTATCATGACCACGAATGTGACTCTTTAAACTATACTGAGAGCTGAAGGTCTTCTCACAGCCATCGCTCGGACAGAAAAACGGCTTTTCTCCTGAGACAGACAGACAAACAGAAAGACTGAGCTGGACAAAGGTTTTCAAAAAGCCAGAATACATGACCCATTTACTAATTCGTTTTTTTATTTAGATTTTTTATAAAAACTTGCTCAGCTTGCTAGCTGAGTGATTAGCCCAATGGTGGGCAAACTACGGCCGACGTGAGGCTGTTTATAACTGTATTAAATATTGTGTTCGATTTAGGATTTTGGTCCAGAATGATTAAATTGATGCAGTACAACCATAGTCCAACAGATGTCACAAGTCTGCAGACAGTACTGACACGAATGAGTGAAAAAATGAAAACAAAACAAAGATAAACTCAGAATGGCAGCAAAATAATTCACCAGCATTAGACAGAAGGCAGTATGTGTGATTTGCCATTTTTTGCCCTTTTTTTAAAAAGCACAAACCTGCTTTCCTCAGTTTTATTTTCATGGTGATTTTTAATAATGTTCTAGCAATGCACACAAGGGATGATTTACCCTTAAGAAAATGAAGCATGACTTAACTATAGTAAGCATGTTTATGTCCATGACGATTCATCTGCTAATAACATGGTTACAACACTAATAAAACCATGGTTAATTTTCTTTATGGTGGTAACTGCAAATATTGCTCACAATGGATATGAAATTAGATGTCTTACTATACTAAATATATTATTCATAGTGTCATACTATATTGTTTCCTTAAAAACTGTATATTAACTATATGCTACATATAATGTAACAGTATGTATCCAGTGATATGCTAGAGAAACAGGATGTTGTTGATTTGTTTCAAAATCTGAAAGTGTGTTTATAAAAAGCAAGTTAAAGATAAATGTGCATGTATAGCTGTAGTACAGCAGGTGTTGATTTGAAATAAATAAAGCTAAATTTGTTGTTCACATAGTGGCCCTTTTAAACTTGATGTTTCCCCTGAGACAAAAAAAGTGTATTAGATTGACTGATTATTTCATCAACAGAATCAATGCTAGAGAAATTGTGAGAAAGGCACTAAAGATTAGGTTAAGTACAGGAAGTGATGGAAGCCTAAGGACAGACAGGAAGTGTTTTACTCTTAAAAAAGCATAATCACACGACAATCACAAGATACTCCTCTGTCCTATGATTGTGTGCACACAAGAAAACAGAAACAGAAACTACAATCACTGGTCAGCATAAGACTTCAGTGAGATGAGGAGCATCATACAATATTTACCACTTCCTTTAAAGTCGGCCCAAAACGTGTTTACTACTGAAATAATACTAAACAATACTTAAAATAACAAGAGTCTGTACCCATCATACACAATGTGATTTCTGCTGAATTTGTCAACTCTTGACTAACCAAAATTTGCAGATTGGCTCAGACTCACAGCAACAACTCGAGCCAATTTCACACTGAACGTGTTAGCAGCATGTTGGTGTAGCTTGAGCAGAGCGTATGGAGAGCGTTTGCACACGCATGAACTCAAGCTGTCTGTTTTGCACACGCATGAACTCAAGCTGTCTGTATACCACCAGTACAACAATCAAAAGTTCATGTACTACTGTATTTTACATACATTTATGAGCAAAACCTCTTTTAGAAGCCTATTTTACTGGTGTTGTTTATATACATATATAATTATAATAATGATATACAATACAAGTGGAATTAACGTCAACTTTAAAGTCTTAGGATAAAATGCATGTTTTTTATGTGTCCTTCTCACTTTAAATACTTTGGTGAGTTAATAAGTGTAAAGGTAACACTGTAGCATCTCACTATTAAAGGCGGGGTCCATGATTAAAAAAAAAAACAATTTGGAAAACGGAGTCGGGTTGACTACCAAAACACACTTGTAGCCAATCAGCAGTAAGGGGCGTGTCTAATAACCAACGTCGTTGCCTGGGTTGCGTATGTGTGGGGCGGGTCTATCAACAGAAGGTCCAGATTTTTGGGGGGTAGGGGCGTTTGTTTAGCTGATTTCAAATATCAACATTGTCTTTCCGATGTCATGGACCCCGCCTTTAACTGGTTGGTTAGTAGCAGTAATATTACTGAGATATTGGCTGTTTATCAATACTTAAAGGAAAAGTTTGTAGGATTGTGGTCAAAACCATAGATATGTATATAAAGGCTAGATGGCTCGTCCGCGCTGCTGGCCAATTGAGTGCAACGGCCGCATTTTGGCGGCCGTCTTGCCACGGGGCGCTCGCTCGCTCGTAGCATTGAGGTTTAATGATGCAGGTACTTTTAATGACCATAACTTGCTTAATTTTTTACCGTTTTCAAATGGTTTGGTTTGTTATAAACCTCGAAGATGTACCTATGACACTGCATACCTATACTAAAAATAAAAAATAAATTCATGAAATATGTTAAAGCATCCAGAATTATAGCCACGTTAATAACGTTTGTAAAAACCCAAACCGTTTGAAAATCGGTAGAAAATTGAGCAAGTTATGGTCATTTAAAAGTACCTGCACCATTAAACTCAATGCTACGAGTGAGCGAGCGCCCTGTCGTAAGATGGCCGCCAGGTGATGCCGTTAGGGACTCCGCCTTGAGCCATCTAGCCTTTATATACATATCTATGGTCAAAACTGGTATTGCAATCACACAACTGGTGGCCAATACACAAAATGACAACATAAACATCAGTTGAGGGCTGCAACTTCACTTTTTAAATGAGAATATCCTGGCCGGACCACTGTTGTCAGTGATATAAGTATTTGAAATGAAAATGATTTCTTAATGTCTAGTGACATATCAGGGCCATTTTATGATTGATTGATATAAATTTCTTACATACTGTTCCTTTAAAGCACATATTAATGCCTGGTTCTGCAAAACCTTATTCTACATCTTTAATCCCACCCAATTCCTACCAATACTTAACTACTTTACTAAGTATTAATAAGAAGTAATTAGGACTATATTGATGCAAAAGTAGTTAATAGTTAGTTAATAGTGAGAATTGGACCTTAAAAAGTGTGAACAGAATAATTTACATACTTTTATATGATTTATTTGAGCTGTTTCAAGCCTATCTTTGTATCATTTACTAAATAGGATTTAGAAATAATAAGTAATTAAATACTTTTTGGAGAGAGTCATTTGTACAGTAATCTAATTGCATGACTGAAGATGTTACCCAACACTGGTCTCAACAATATAACATTTTTAGTATTTAATAACTTGTTTTGTCCTCATTAACAACAAGAAGAAAAAAACAAATCAGTATTTGTCAAATATCCAACCATAACATAGGCAGTTAGCCCTAAGGGTTGATTAGCCAAATACCCCAAAACAAAACTTTATTGCTGCAAGGAACTTGTTGCAGTAATATGGTAAACAGGTGCTATTCACATTTAAGGATGTATTGGATCTTACCAGTGTGTGTCCGTACATGTGTCTTCAGGTGATGACTAGCAGCAAAAGCTTTACCACACCCATCATGGTCACACCTACACAACACAAACACATCATGTCTAAATACATTCTTTTCTTTGGTGAAATACATATAGTTTTCACATTACTATATTTTTAATTCTTATTTAGTGTAAGTAACTTTAAGTATACTGTATCCAGTATCCCAAATCAGTATAAGGACTAAAGGTGCAAGTTGTGATTCAAGTCCTTCCTCAGTCTTTTTCAGTTTAAATGCTATTTAAGTTTTATGCATTTAACATGTTTTGATGTAGTTTCATTCAGTTTGATGTCCTGATGCCACAAACTGTACAGCTTGCTGACATCAGTGCCACTAGAGCCCCAATTTAAAGACCACTTAGTCAATGCTGCAGTTGTTAAAATAAGTGTCTATGGTGGTTTAGCACAGCGCATATATGGCATTTATTTTATTCTGTAAGTTTTATTCTCTGTTCACAGTAGTATGGCACATGTGTAAGCACAGTGCTGCGCCCCAAGGTGGATCTGAAACCAACCACTTAGAGCTCAGCCTCAAGTCATCTGCTTTTAACAAATTTACTGACCTACATACACATTCGTTTGGATGGTGCCCCAAACACACACATATGACACAAACACACGACAAAATACAGTTTTTATTTTTTTAATAACTGATAATGTGACTTGAAATATTGTATTAATTTGCACTATATATTTAACTTTTTGGTAACATGTTAAAGTAGCTTTCTTCTCTGGCTAATTTTAGGGGGGGCAGCGTAGTTTCCCTCAAATACTGTAATCTTACTCACCGGAAGGGTTTTTCTCCCGTGTGTGTGCGTATATGTTTCCTCAGGTCACTGAGTGTGGTAAAGTACTTGGTGCATCCCTCTGATTCACAGTTAAATGTCTTGCCGGTGTGTATCCTCTGGTGTGCTTTCAGTCTGGTCAACACAACATTCACAATCAGACATTGAGTTTATTCAGTGTTTATACATATTGTCTTACAGTACATCTCATTTTCCTAGATTAACATGCCCTCTCCTATCCCATATTAAAAGTTACAGTTTAGCCAAATCATGTACGCACCCTCAAATTGTTCAAACCCTGTATGAATGGAATTTTCTTTATAGACTAACAGACAATAATCCAGTTCTCCAAGGTAAATGTTTCATATTAGTGTACATTGACTCTAATGAAGGCAACATTTTTCTTCTTGAAGCATCTTGTTTTGTATAAAGTTTTATATAAATAAATGTGAATAAATTTTATCATCCATTTAAGATGGGACTATATGTTTCGCAGCCTTTAAATGATTAAAAATTATTAGTTATTTATATTTAGTAATTTTTTTAAAGTAATTTTAGGACTTTTTATTTAGAAAACATATTTTTTCTACACTGAAAACGCTTAATTCTCCACAGAAGCACACAACACACTGCACTGTTCATGTGTATCTTCATTATAGAGAGAAATACAATGAGCTGAATGTGGTGCATGCATACCAAAGGCTACACTGATCACCTGAACGGTGAATTCACAAAAAATATATAATTTACAAAAAACATCAATAATGCTACAAAGTGTGAAAAACTCTAAGAAATTGTATTAACAACAATGTTTATATGTCCCAACAATTGTTATTCTTTGACCAAAATTAAATCAAAATTAAAATTTGTTAAATCAAAATTTCCAGGCGCAAGGGCTTATGGGTATTCCTTGCAGCATTTTGAACTGATTATTTTAAATTAATTGCACTTGAATTTTTAAGTTTATGGTTTTTGTAAGTTAAGTTAAATGGACAAAGATAGTCAAGCTGCAAAATTTAAGTCATGATTGCTTGACTTTTTGAGTACAAACAACATTAGGGCTCTCGGTGTACAAAGTCGAGCTTGAACTTGGTTTTGTAAGTTTCTATCTGTGAGCCAATCATAACTTTGAATGCACACAAGAGAACCAATAAGCTTTCTTTACCAAGTTGCTGGAATGCTCTGCCCAGTAACAGTGGAACAGAGAGCAGAAACACAGACTAAACAATGTTACACAACACGATGTTTATAAAAATCTCATGATCGACTATACTGATGATCTTGTCAAAGACAGCTGCCCAAATATCAGGCAATGTTTTGTAAGCTAAAACCTTATAATTCCAAGCAGAAAGTGATATTTTTTCTGTCTGCATTCGACTTCTTCCAAAAAATCCTTTAACAAATCTGAGAGGATTGTGATATTGCACATTTAAAATACATATAGGGTTTCTGTTATTTTCATGTCTTAAAAAACAGAAATGAAAAAAAAACCATGTGTAATAACCACATGCTATTACTTTTTTAAACTGAGCATGTCTATTCTTCTTATTATATTACATTTTCTCCATGATATATACAGTGTGGAAAATAAGTATTTGAACACTCTGCTATTTTGCAAGTTCTCCCACTTAGAAATCATGGAGGGGTCTGAAATTGTCATCGTACGTGCATGTTCACTGTGAGAGACATAATCTAAAAAAAAATCCAGAAATTACAATATATGTTTTTTAACTATTTATTTGTATGACACAGCTGCAAATAAGTATTTGAACACCTGTCTATCAGCTAGAACTCTGACCCTCAAAGATCTGTTTGTACACATCCACAAGGCTGGAAAGGGGTACGGGGAAGGTCACTGTTGGTAATACACTAAGACGTCATGGTTTGAAATCATGCATGGCACGGAAGGTTCCCCTGCTTAAACCAGCACATGCCCAGGCCTAGGGGTGTCACGATTCTCCAAATCCTCGATTCGATTACATTTTCGATTCTGATGTCACGATTCAATTCGATTCTCGATTTTTAAATGATTTTTTTAAGACAAAAAATGATATGCCTTTATTACTTTTATTATTATAGTTTCACATTAACATGCACATTGCGTGCTTTTCCTCGCATGGGGGTTTGTGGGCTTTACTTTACGCGAGAGAGCTTGTAGAGAGAGAATTCCTACTTGCACGCAGATAGACTTAATGCGCGCGTCTTGGACTCCTATTATCTGAACTAAAACCGGTGCGTCGTAAGCAGCTGCGCTTCTCTCTGTCTCACGTGCACGCGCTCTTGCATCTGTCCAAAGTCTAAACATAAACTAAAGTAATAATCCTTACGTTTTTGTTCAGTTTTATGCGTTTCATGCGAGCTGAGGCAAACCATACCTTTTGTTTAAAATATAACCCGCTGCATCTTGGCGGCTCTCTCGTGCATGTGCAGAGAGCTGCGCTCTGTCCGAAGGCAGATCACTAGGTAGTAATCCTGTTTATGATATGCATTTCAAGGAGTTGGAGCAATACATCTCTCGTGTTTAAAATATAAATCGCGTTCCGCTGGATGGATGTTTTTAAAGGCACTTCTGAGAGTTTATTTTTCCCCGCTTGGCAAGCCGACCGGACGTGACATGGGGGCGTGGCAGCATCGACGATCTTATTTTTTAATTCGAAGTTCGAGGTTGTGACTTAATTTCGATCGATTTCGATTTAAAATCGAAATCGTGACACCCTTACCCAGGCCCGTCTTAAGTTTGCCAATTACCATTTGGATGATCCAGAGGAGTCATGGGAGAAAGTCATGTGGTCAGATGAGACCAAAATATAACTTTTTGGTCATAATTCCACTAAACGTGTTTGGAGGAAGAAGAAAGATGAGTACCATCCCAAGAACACCATCCCTACTGTGAAGCATGGGGGTGGTAGCCTCAGGGGGAGTTTTTCTGCACATGGGACAGGGCGACTGCACTGTATTAAGGAGAGGATGACCGGGGCCATGTATTGCGAGATTTTGGAGAACAACCTCCTTCCCTCAGTTAGAGCATTGAAGATGGGTCGAGGCTGGGTCTTCCAACTAGGGATGGGCACGGATATTCGAATATTCAATCGGCAATAATAATTCGAATGCAAAAATGCTATTCGAATGTTTGTTTGTTTTTAATGTGCCACCAAAGGGTTACGACTTATTTAATGCTTTTTTACTTTATCTATACTGTCTTTTACAGACTTAAATGTAACATATACATGAACATTAATTTGTATGTATTTCTGATTGTTTGGCAATGCAGATTGTAGACGAATTTAAGTTTTTCCTTTTATCTCCAGGTTTGTCAGCGGCGCGCCGTATTTGGCCACTGGCTCAGTGAGGGCTCACGTGTTATTAAACGTGCTTCTCCGCCGCCCCCATCAACACATCATGAGAGATTTGTAAGCTTTCTGTTATAAAGTCTACTTTATTTTGTTAATAACGAGACAGACACGGAGAACGAAATGAAATGGAGAACATTTATTATATTGCGGTGCTCTTTCGAAAATGAACCAGATAACTGCACATGGCAGTTTAAAAGCAAAGCTCCGTCTTTGTGAAATGTTGTTAAATTAAGCTATACGTTAGTAACTTTAGCAACAACGTTAGTAACTTTAGCAACAATAATGTATCGAGCCAGCTTACGTTATTTGTAAAATAATGTTAAATACAGATATTCAATCTTGTTCAATGTGTCTGTTGTTTTTATCGGATAACCATCATCACGAGGAAGAGTTTTCTCCGCAGCACCGTCATTATTTTATCTAGTCAGAAGAACAGGCTTTCACCAAAGCAGGTAGGATAAATATGGTTTTCTTTATTCACAAATACATGTCAAACTAAACTGAGAAGATATTTATATGGCGACTGAGCAGTCGGTTATGTAGATGTGTTTTTTCGTTTTCTCCGGGCTCTTATTTGGTGTTTTGAGTCTGTATAAATTATGATAGCCTACTTTGTCAAGTCCTCAAACTGTAAACTTCGCAAGTCCTCAAACTTCGCTTAGATTTGGGGTAAGTGTATAATATTTGGTAAAATATAATGTATGTAAGATCAAACAGTAATGAATTCATACTAACGACCGACTTGAAACTAAGGGTTTGACTCAGACTTTGCTCCGCATGGGGTTTTGACGCCTTTTTTTCTGTAGGATATTTTTTAAGAATTTAAGAATATATATATATATATATATATATATATATATATATATATATATATATATATATATATATATATAACAATGTTTTCAACTTAAAAATACATACATATATATACTTACAGAATATACGTTTAGCTTGTTGTGGATATTTCCTAATTATAAGCCTTATGTGAAATTATGACAAAATGAAAAATACAAAACACGCATGCATTAATTAACATAATTTAAATAAACGAATATTCGTTCTTTATAAGCTTAAATATTCGAATAGTAAATTACTGGAAAATGCCCATCCCTACTTCCAACATGGCAATGACCCGAAGCACACAGCCAGGATAACCAAGAAGTGGCTCTGTAAGAAGCATATCAAGGTTCTGGCGTGGCCTAGCCAGTCTCCAGACCTAAACCCAATAAAGAATCTTTGATGGGAGAATCTTTGGACTGATCTAGAGAAGATGTGTGTGGAGGAGTGGGCCAAAATCCCTCCTGCAGTGTGTGCAAACCTGGTGAAAAACGACAGGAAACGTTTGACCTCTGTAATTGCAAACAAAGGCTACTGTACCAAATATTAACATTGATTTTCTCAGGTATTCAAATACTTTGGATCATACAAATAAATAGTTAAAAATCATACATTGTCATCGTAGGTGCATGTCCACTGTAAGAGACATAATCTAAAAAAAATCCAGAAATCACAATTTCAGACCCCCTTCATGATTTCTAAGTGGAAGAGCTTGCAAAATAGCAGGGTGTTCAAATACTTATTTTCCTTACTGTAACATGCCTGTACATATACATAATATTGTCTATTTGTATATTGTGTATTTTTTAAATAGGTGCACAACTTTTTATTATCTGCGCCTTGTCACTGTCATTTTATTTCTGCTATGGTAGCTTCTGTCACCAAAACAAATTCCTTGTATGTGTAAACATATACCTGGCAATAAAAGCTTTTCTGATTCAGAAAAGAGATTTGTTTCCCATAGCAGTTTTGCTATAAGCAATGCAAAAACTTTAAAGCTCAATATCTCAAAACTACTCAGTTTGAACCATATTATTCTATGGCAGCGGTTTACATCTACACAAAATAACATTTCTCAGACTAGACCAATTCTCATGGTTGCATTGCATGTTATGTGTTTTAAATCTTACTGAAATTCAGTTCTACAAGCTTATAAACATGCAGATCAACTGGAATCATGTCATGTTGCACTGGTCACTGGTCAGGCTCATGCGGGTTAGTAAACTGTTTTAGAAGAGCAGTCCAGACACAAAGCTGCTAATAATAACAGCAGCACACAAGGGTGAGAGAAACGTGAGGAGCAGTCAAAATGAAGACATGTCACATGAGCAAAGCATGAATAAAAACAGAGAGCTACAGGAGGCGGATATGTGTTATATCTGTGACTTCAGGCAAGCGCTCACATGAGCAGCGTCCTATAGCATCATGTGCCTTACATCAATAGACCATTTTGCAAGATGTAAACAACACTGGTCCAGAAGCACTTTTTTGTTTTAAAATTTTTAGTTTACATTTAATTTACAATTTTATTCCGTTCTACATGTTTTATTGGTTGTATTTCGTTTTAATATATTTTATTAAGTGTTAATAAACTAAAACAGAAAGTGCTTCTGGAGCAGTGTTGTTTATATCCTGCAAAATGGTCTATACAGCGAGATGTGTGTATGCTCACCTGTAGAGGGTGTTGAAGGCTTTCTCACAGCCCTGCACGTCACATTCGAAGGGCTTCTCTTTCGTGTGGACACGGACGTGGATCTTCAGGCTATATGATGTGAGAAAGGCTTTGCCGCAGCCCTGCTGGTTGCACACGAACGTATATTCACCACGGTGCGTCTTTTGATGTGTGCGCAGGTTTCCCGCTGTGCTGTAAGTACGAGTGCAGCCCTCAAACATGCACTGATAGCGCTTCACCTGAAAGATCAAGCAAAGATCAATATTCTTGATCAAAAAGAGTCTTCTTTACATTGCCAAAGCACAGAAACAAGACCGTACTCAATAAAACACACACTTCTGATTTATTTCTTACTTGCATGTGCACATTATTACTATCATTATTACTATCATGTTCCCCACCTCTCTTTGCTTGGTCTCTGGACACTCGGAGTGTAGCGTCAGCGTCGCCCCCTCAATGTTTCGTGGCATAGGGGTGGAGCCTGGGTTAATAATAAACTGTATCTGGTCCGGTGAAATGGTATGATGAATGTAGCCCTGCGACATGCCGTCCGGATCAGCCATGAAGGCCAGGGAGCCCTCGTCCCCCTCTCCGTCCGGCAGAAAGGACATCCCATCTTCCTCGCCTTCCTCGTCCAGACAGATGGGGTCCTGCTCAATGAGCACGGTCGTGCGATCATAGACCCTTCCGGAGGAAGACGAGGGTCCCGATATTATGCTGTCCTCTTTGTCATAATTGGCAAGCTTGTCTTCATCTTCCTCCTCTCTGCCCAGTTTGTCGACATCCTCTTCATCGTCTTCGAAGAACATGTCTGTCTCTGTGAGAGGACCATTCTCTCCCATGATCCTGATGGACGAGATATGTTCAGAGTTTCTGTCCACACGCTTGGTTTTGTTGCGACTGTAACATGTTTTAAAAAATGGAAACCAAAGTAATGCATTTGCAGTCTGAACAAAACAAAGACTCCATAAGATTTCATTTTCAACAACTATACCATGATGTAGATAATATCTACATTAGGCCTACAATGTCATACTGGGTTAAGAAAGTAGGACAATGCCGGGAAACTATGTTTGGCTGTTCACACTATGGACAAAACTATAAAAATATAGTTTTAAAAATCATTTTATATTAAAGAGAATAGCTGAATTCACATTAGGGCTGTGCAATTAATCATTTTTGATTTTTCGATATCAATTATTGATTCCAACAATTAAAAAAACAAGATAATCGAGGTAAAACAGTGGGTCTCATTCACTAATAATTGCATACATTTTTCGTATTTATACGCACACTTGAACTTCTCACGAAAACTTTCTGCCTAATTCACAACACGTGCGTATGCACAAGAGTTTGTTCTTATACTTGTGCTTACGTTAGTGAATTTGAAGTGTTCTTCATGACCGGGCGCCTGCACAAGGTTGGTAATTTCCATAAAACACGACCAAACCAGCTCCATATAAGGGGGTTGCCCAGTGCTGGTCCAGAGAAAATTTTAAAGCAGTTTGTCATAGACGCAAAAGAGCTCGAAAAGAAATCCATGATCATATTTATTACCGGTAAAGTTAAGTTTTGCTTTGCATTTTTTATTTGGGAGGTTTTGTTGTCGCCGGAGGAAGCCAGTGCTGTCCACCGACTGTAGTAACATTAAAGAAGTATTGGATGCTTTAACAAATATGACATTAATTAATAAGACAGAGACGCGCATCTGTATCTAAAATAAAACAGACAGGGATCAAGTAATTGACGTATAGACTTATCATTACATATACATGAAGTTTACATTAGGCATCAAGCAGACACTTTCATCGAGATTTAAAAAGTGAGGAAGGAAAGCGTGAAGATTTGTCATTACACGCATCTTCTTTATATGTTTAGAAAAAATACGTAGGCTATAATAATGTATATAATAATAATAATAATAATAATAATAATTATACAGATCATGTATAATAATATAGAATACAGAAAATATTATAATATAAAATATAATCATGTAAATTTTAAATATCAACATTATTATAAACATTATAATTATAGCCTAGTATTTGATAATAGTGTACGTGATTATTGCGTATGAGTGGTTTTAGATTTTCTTGAATATTTGCGTAAGTCTAGAAGACATTTTGATACGAAGGTTTTTTGTTGAATCACGATTTGTTCGTGAAAACATCCATACGTACATCTCACGCACAAATTTGTGCGTACGCATGCTTAGTGAATGAGACCCAATTATTGTGTGATTAAAATATAAATTGCGTGCTGCTGGACCGACAGGTTTGTAAGGCATTTCAAAGGCACCACTGCTTTGACACGTGAAGTCTATTGCAAAACTTAATTAATAAAAAGGTTAACAAACATTAAGAATAACACAAATATAAATTTTCACAAAGTCTTCTGCTTTTTTGTCAGATGTTCCTATGGTATACTAGAGTATAATTACTTCAGTTTACCATGGTAACTGTTTTTTACTCCCAGTTCATGCAGATGCGCTTACAAGCTCTCCACTGGTCATGTCCCAATCCTGCAGCTGAATCAGCCGTGAATACATATAGGTAAAAAAAGCAAATTTTCACAACTATCCAAGAACAGTTTGGTGACTGACAACGCTTTATCCAGCATGATGGAGCCCCCTGCCATATGGCAAAAGTGATAACTAAATGGCTGGGGGAACAAAACATCAAAATTTTGACCTTCACCCCATTGAGAACATGTGGTCAATCCTCAAGAGGCGGGTGGACAAACAAACCCCCACAAATTCTGACAAACTCCAAGCATTGATTATGTGAGAATGGGTTGCCTTCAGTCAAAAGTTGATTGACAGCATGCCATAGTGAATTACAGAGGTCTTAAAAAAGAAGGGTCAACACTGCAAATATTGACTACGTGCAAAAACTTAATGTAATTTTGAATAAAAGCCTTTGACATTTATGAAATGCTTGTAACTACACTTCAGTATACCATAATAACAACATCGGACAAAAAGATCTATAAACACTGGAGCAGCAGACTTTGTGAAATTTAATATTTGTGTCATTCTTAAAACTTTTGGCCAAATCTCAGTGAACTGCCTGTGAAGCATATTATTCAATGCATCATGGACACATTCTCAGTCCCTGCTGCCTATTGTACACTTCATGGCAAAAGTTTTGAGACATCCACTTCTAATGAACAACTGTGACTACTTTAGTAATTTCAGTAAGCCCAGAGAATATAGAGAATTTATCCACTTTATACTTGACGTAAATGCGGGTGCCGCCATCTTTGACCTCATATGGGTAAAACTTCCAGTGAGCCACTACAGCTAATGGTAGTCCTATTGCGATGGATACGAGTCTGCCGTTTTGACTGGCATTTTAATGCTTATTATGAAATCCAGGCATAACTTGTGCAGTTAGGGGATGCCATAATAGCTGATACAAACGCAGTAAATCTCTACAAAACATTTGTTTTAACTATAATAAACGCACAAGAACTGAATGTGTATGTGGCGCACGTGCATCTATTAACTGTATCCACACATCCATCCAGTAAAACCTCGTATAGAAACTGAAAAATAAATACAATAATTATTCAAAAACAACTAATATTATGCTGATAAAAATATGCTGATTTAGCTGATTTATTTATTCTGCTACTACTATATATTATTACAAAAATGAGATCACAGTTCAGAATATATAGCCTACGACATAAACTGCTTATTAGTTAATGTTTATAATAGTTCGTAATGTGTTTGCGCGTAATGTTACTTTTGTTATGTTTTAAATGTTTTTTTAAATAAGCAAATAATTTCATAAGCTCATGTTTTATCTACTGCATAATAATATTTCCATAAAACGAAAACAATACTGAAAACATGTAATAGTAGTGTAATAAGTTTATTATGGTTTGTTTAAATAACTTACAATGGTGTTAAATGAGAAGCATAAGTTACTGCTGCTGTCGGATAGCGTAAAGCTTGATGTGTCGCCATAAAAACTCAAACAAGTCGATTAAAAATTGCCGTTTAAAAAAAACTCACACCAGAGGGACCGTTGTGACATTTTAAACCATCACCTGAAAAGGTTAAAAACAAGAAGTCTCTGTATATTCCATGTATTAAACACTCGACTGACTGTCCCACTGTGGAGATACTGGTATGTATCTGTGCTTTTATATTTGCACATTGAAGGCCCGTCACTCCCGAGGAACAACATGAAACGATTGGATATCTCTTCATGTGATTTATCAGGACACTTCTTAATTTCATCCTCACACTGGCTCATACATGAAAAAATTATGACCATAATCATCATGGAAAACGCCGGCTCCAGTCGCACCCATAATTCGTGCAAGGCGTGATGGAGCATAGGAATAGTGTGGATAGAGAATTGGGTGATTTTAAATTTACAGCAACAGTTTGGGCAGAGCATGTTTTTTATTCCAGCATGACAATGCACCCCTGTGTACAAAACAGTGGAGGCACGTGACTTTTTTCCAAGCAGGCTCGAATGCGAAACTCATCAAAACATTGTCATGTGTGTGGTCATGTCAAAAATATGTGTTCTGTGCATCATGTGAACCTATGTGCATGGGTGAGCGATGTCTTTTTTTATCATTAATTCTTTCGAAGCGTATGCCGTATTTTGACACTACACGCGATGCACATAGGTTCCCATGGTCCACCAAGCAAACACATATTTTGACATGACGAGCCACACGACAACTCAAACAAATATTTTGCTTTCCGAAGAGTCACCATTACAAAGTAAAGTTCAATGAGAAACAACTGATTCAGTCTGGTGTGGAAGAACTGTTGCAACAAATGGTTATAATCATAGTGAGAACTGCTTGATCGCTAGGTTAAAAATGCAGGGGCCTATACCATGAAGGTAGCTGAACAAACTCGGGGTTACAGGATTGGTTTTGAGTTGACAAAACCAAACCGATGCAATCAGGCTTTAGTGGTCCCATGAAGCGGCTTATCAACTTTCTCTGTCAACTCAGGCTTTGATCTTTAGGCTATGATTACTTCACCCGCGCATGCACATAAAAGAGTGACGTCGGCACCGAACAACCAATCAGAATAGAGCACGTACGAGCTGTATATTTTTTAGCGGAGGAGCATGAGCTAATTATACAAAATTATGAAAATTATAAAAATTTATTTCAAGAGTGAAATAATACTGCCTCTGCTCTTTTTAATATAACATGTACATTAACATGTACTTCATTGTATAATTTATTTAGGTACCCAAAGTGAAACATGCTTTTTTAAGTTAATTTACATTGTTAAATTTGTTAATAACCTTACAGGGAATTTTATAAAAGCCCTCTTTTAAAGACATGGTCAGGGAATTTCTGTGGAACACTATGAAGCTCTTAATGTAGGCTTTCTTACAGTGCGAGGACCACCTTGCGCATGGTTCGACAAACCGTGTTTTCCCCACCGACAGCATACAAGTATGTACCACTTGCAAAAAAGCGCAACGCAATACACATCATTTACGGTCCAGTAAAAGCATGGATTTAACGTGATACATTTCTTATGTGAGGCAAGAAGTTTGCAAAGATAAGAGATTCCTTCCGTGGAAAATCTAGATATTTCATACAAATGACTAGGCAAGGGAAAACTAAAAACTCTCTCTACGAAGTGCTCTTCTACAATTTGCGCGGAGACCCCTGAGACTTCTTTCTGCTTTGGATGTTTAAGATTAAGACCCTCACCCTCCTTTTTTTTCTTCTTTTTTTTTTTAAATGTGGTATTAACACGGAAATAGTGATTGTTGAATATGCCTTAATGTTTGTATTTTAATATGTTCAATAAAAAATACAAATAAATAAAATTTGCGCGGAGACGCTAGTAGTTACGTCACCTGTATATTTCTTTGCTAGCAGCTGATTGGTCAAACTGCAGTCTCAGATCTCGAATCCAGAACATAACCTGCTCCGGGGCAGGTTAGCCGTGCAGCGTAAGATACCATGGCGACGAACACCGATTAAAGCCGCGCTACTTTCATGGTACCTAAAACCCAGGGTTGGCGCAAACTAATCTTAAACTTACCTGGCTATCCACTTAAACCGGCTTCATGGTATAGGCCCAAGGTTAGGTGAATTGGAGATGTCAAATTGCCCTTTCCTCAGTGTGTAGATCAAAGTGCATTTAGTTTTTGGACTATATAGGTATCCAGAATAAACCCATGCTGACACAGAAAGACCTCCTGACCCAGCACAGGCTTGAACTGTGGGACAACGGTGCCACTGTGGCCCCAAACATTTGTACTGGTAGGGGGCGGGGCATTCCAATACTTTTGTCTATATAGTGTAGATTATGATGCCTATATATTATGATTAATGCTATCATGTATAATGATGCTGTCTATGTTTGCAGGACACTAGGGACTGCAAGACAGGCTATGTTTAATAATAGGTAGGCAGCTAACTTAGCTCACTAGGTTTAGAAACCCAACCAGTGTCAACTACAAACACATTTCTTACACGACCGATAATACGATTGTGGCAATAAACATCATCCATAAGAACATACGAGTTAATATGACTCGCGACTCTTCTATCGACACTTTCTAGAAGTTTCTATGTTCACTTTAACATTACTGACAGTCACAAGTCATACATTTAAAACATCATGTTTACCAATCTAAGCACACACAGACCCGGAGAAAGAGCTGGGCATGCATTTAAAGCTCGTGAGATTTATGAAATATATATTACATTAAAACACCAACACTGTAATGTCAGTTATGCTAACAGTTTAGCTCACCCGTGTATTGAAGCTCCAGTCATCAGTTCATCTGCTTCTGTCCTTTAAATAATAATAATATCATAAAAACAAATTAACGAAAACACTCAAAAGTCTTACTTTTATCATATATTTAAGCGGTTATATTTGTTATGAGTCGACAGGAGAGGCTAAACGTCTCCATTCACGTGAATGACAGCGTTAGCTCCATTAGCATAACACTAACATCACTTCATAAACTACAACATACGCTGTCGCTCAACGAAACTCTTATATTTATCATTTGACATCATTAATGAACAGAAGTGAAAAGAGTGAATCTATGAACACAATGGATATATGAAGTTAAAATAGCCCAATTGTATGTAGGGTGGCTGTATGCTAACAGATTTAAACCGTTAGCATTAAACAAACGAATGAAATAAAGACAAGCGATTTAAACATATGTACGACAACAGCATGCGCGTGCACTAACAAATCGATAAGATAAAAATCACTGAATGTGTTTACCAGGGTTATAAAGACGAAAAAGCCCGGAATAATGTTGTGTAGAGGCTCATGTGTGCATTCCTTCCCATCGGCACCATCATGAACGACAACACTGACTCCAGATCAGCGTTCGGCGTATTCACATCGGATCCTCTCTACATGACAGCTGACTCCAGATCAGCGTTCGCCTTATACAGATCGGATCCTCTCTACAGCACAGCTGATTCCAAATCAGCCTTTACATCTTCTTTTCTCTACAGCTGACTCCGGATCAGCGGTCAGATCGGATCCTCTCTACAGCACAGCTGATTCCAAATCAGCCTTTACATCTTCTTTTCTCTACAGCTGACTCCGGATCAGCGGTCAGATCAGATCTTCTCTACAGCACAGCTGACTCCGGATCAGTGTTTGCCATATTCAGATCGGTTTCTCTCTACAGCGCAGCTGGTTTGTGGGGTTTTGAAAACTTTAGCTGGTCAGGCTGGGAGACTAGCTGACCCACCAGGCTGGAAGACCAGTTTAACCAGTTTTGTCAGGCTGGGAGGATCTTAAACCTGCTTCATCTTGAACCAGCGAAGACTAGCCAACCAGTTTAGCCAAGCCTCAGCCTAAGACCAGCTAAAAGTACTTGGACCTGGAATTGTGTAGCATGCTCAGATATGAAAGGTTGAATTTTCCAAAGGATGAATCTACAAGAGCGGGCGGTGCTCTGTGAAACTGAGCTGATCATCAAAGACCAATCCCATAATGGTCTAGTTGAACGTAAAGATTGTGATAAATCTTCAGACGATATGACAAGCAGTTCTGTCTTTGCAAGGCTCAGCTGGAGATGATGGTCCTTCATCCAGAGTGAGATGTCACTTAGGCAGGCTGAGATGCGAACAGAAACCATGGGATCATCAGGCCAGAACGGAAAGTAGAGTTGTGTGTCATCCGCATAGCAGTGGTAAAAAAACAGTGTTTCCGAATGACAGATCCTAGGGATGTCATGTATATAGAAAAGAGCAGTGGTCCAAGCACTGAGCCTTGAGGTACCCCGGTACTGAAACGTTGGGGTTCGGAGACGTTACCTCTCCAGGATACTCTAAATCAGGGGTTCTCAACCTTTTCCAACTTACGGCCCACCAATGATTGTTTGAAACATTCAGAGGACCACCTTTTTAAACACGATATTATCAAAGCAGAATAACAGAAAAACAATGTATTGTGGCATTCCTTTCACCTGGTCACCTACTTTCTTTACACCTGGTGGTACCCCTGTAGATGAACAAGGAATGTCATTATTTCCAATGGAAAAACCAAACCACATAGGTGTCATTTTGAGCAGAAAAAAAACCTTTTAAAGTGGGAGATGTAAAGATGGACTTTTAGGTTTAGACTTTATCTTTATTAGTATTCAAGGTTAGCACCTTTGAGAAGTTAAATCTTTAAAGGAAAAATATAGCGTTTTATTTATGGCAAAGACATGTTACAAAACGTAGAGGCTTATTATATCTTCTGTATGAGATTATGTCAGTGTTTTGGACCATACGGATTTATATTTATTTTTTAAGCCTGACGTAATTATAGTAAAAGCAAAAAAGTTTAATTTAAATTTTATGGGGGCTTTAAATTTGCCAAATTTGAATGAAAAAAAGGCAAGTAAATAAAACAAGTTATCAAAATATAAAAAATATGCACAATGTTTGCTCTCCATCACTGGGGCCTGCAGTCTCTTTCAACTTTCAAATACCACTACAACCTGATTGGATGCTCATGATTGTGTTAGCATTGAAGAGTTTCAATATTTTTCTTATTTAAAACTTGACTCTTCTGTAGTTACATCGTGTACTAAGACCGACGGGAAATATAAAATTGCGAAATGGCTAGGAACCATACTCTCATTCTGGCGTAATAATCAAGGACTTTGCTGCTGTACCATGACTGCAGCAGGCGTAGTGATATTACGCAGTGGCAGTGCCCGAAAATAGTCCCCTTGGTTACTTTCAATAGCAGGGGCATCTGTCATGAATGGGTTTGTCTGTTTATCATTCACTGTGTGATCATATACTAAGACATACATAGTTGCTTGATTTCTAAACAATCCAGACAATTAGTTTTACAGTCACTAGTTCTGATTCTATTATTTTCCCATTTTCTATTGTTTCTTTCTGTTTTCTATTTATTTTTTCCGTTAGAAGAAATGGTTTCTACTAAAATGTTTTTTAGCCTCTGCTCTTTGTTTCAAAACATGTCTTCTGTAAAGCTGCTTTGTAGCAATGCAAAACAGTGAAAATAAATATGAACATGCGGGTGATTCTCGCGAAATTAGACTTATGAGGTGTCATGAAACATTTTGATAAAAAAGTAAATGCAAAGTAAGAGTATCAAAATAAAAAGCATACAGTTACAAACATATCTTCATGTACAATTTCAAATGACATCATATAAACCAATTGTGTTGTTTTTTCCACATTTAAGGGGGAAATGTTCATTACCGCAACGTGTCCATGACTGGATTTAGGTTCTTTGACATGGAAATATTTATAATTAAAAAATTTAAAAAATAAAAAGCTTCAGTGCATGTTATACTATAAACATTTACAGTAAAGAAACATGTGGTATTTGGTGATCATTGGTAAATGTAGAGACAATAATAAGTAATATAAATGTGTCCAAGAAAACTTTTCTCATCCTCCGCAACAATTTTCAATCATTGTTAAGCCCTCAAGGAACTAACATTTTCAAACAAAATTGTTGTAAGGGACATAATTGACTGTGACACTCAAGATGGCTACCAGGTAAGCAGTTCTTATTTTTTCTCTCCAGATAAAAGTTGAAATTTAGTTTGTCACCTAGACAACTTTTTAGGTCTCATTACCGAAACATGAGTTTGTAAATGCATATATTTAATGTAATATCATGTTGCGGTAATGATAATTTTTGATAATGATAATCTGAAAAAATTTAACAATTCTATAGGAAATATTTTTTAAATCCTCTAAAAATAATGGTTATAGTAATTTCAGACCTTAATCTTATATGTGCAAAAAAATTGGCTTCAAGGACTTTAAAAAAACACCTTCTAAATCTGGATTTCGTGAGAATCACTCTCATTGATTATGCAATTACAAAGCTGCCATTGATTTAATACTCAAAGGATTTGAGGTTGGCTATAAAAATCTTGTTTAAAATGAGCATAAAATATAATGAAATCTTCAGAATCGATTTTCTTTAATTATATGCATTTATTTAGAAAGAATAATAAAGTCAAGCACTGCGAATTCTGTTATAATTCGATTCATATTTAATATACAAACAGTTGTATTTACAAACATTAAAAACATGTTTCATTAAATAGTCACTATTTCTCAAACAATTAGTCCCCCATCTGGTTTTAAAATAAAACCTATTTGTTTAAAATGCTTTGAATTAAAAGGCAACTACAAGGTCTATGAACATAATTGTAAAAAAAGTATTTGTCTGAATTGATGCAGTACATTATTCAGGTAATTTCTCATGAATGTCACCGTCAGAGGGCATCTCAACTAAGAAATGCTGAAAAAACTCCTTCGCCTTCCTTTTCTCTATAAGATCTTGCTTCGTGGGTGATCTAAGCAAAAGGCCAGCAAAAACTGGGGCTGAAAACAAAAGAGAAAGCAGTCATAAACATTTCAGCCTCGGACTGGATGGGATTATTCATGAACATTTCTGGCAGTCCATATGCATTCCCTGGAAATCCCAGAGAAACTGTTAAATTAAACAACTGAAAGTACCAGAATGCTCCCAAATCAAAAATTTATCTTTTTAAAGACCTACAAATCGTCTTTTGTTAGCAGTATTTCGTTTTAATCTTATAATGTGTCTCAGTTTATAAGCTTTTAATGTTCTCAAAATCTTTTGATTCAAAGATTGACACAAAAACAGATCATGAAAGTGTTTTGTTAACGTACCTAAAATACTTAAATCCAGGCGATTATGTGCAGAGTACTTCAACAGTTCTTGAAGAAAAGCAACTAAATAGTTAAAAACATTTTTATGGCACTGAGGTAGCATAGCAATAATCTGTGGAGAAAAAACAAACAAAATTTACTTTACAAATTAAAACCAAATCTCTTCCACTCTTTAATGTGGGCACCTCTGGCTGTGTTCACACATACTTGGCATTACCATGTGACATGTATCTGGATGTTGAAAGACATGTAAAGGTCAGTTTGTAATCTGTAACCACTAGCCCCAGGTTACGATCGGTTGTGTGGTGTGCCGCGCTGTGGTATTGTTTGTCTTGTAATGTTTAGTGTTGTGATATACAGTTGTGTGCTTAGCATTAGAAGAGGTTTTGAGGACACAGACCTGTTTACAATGAGCGCTGTCTGAGCAGCTGTCCAAGCACTGCTGATAGAAAGAGAAAGGGATGACAGGTTCAGGAAGAGCATCCAGGAACAGGAGGAGGGCTTCAGCCACTGAATGATTACTCCCCGCTGATAGTTTTCAAAGTTAAGAGCCCTCAACAGCAGGCATGACAAAATCTAAGACATTTGTAAAGTTAAGTATAGGGAAGGATACGAAGAGTGTCTAAGCAGCAGGTGTCCAGACAATCCCGAATCTCTTCAAACTCGCTGCGGAGGCCGGGCTGTTGAAAGAGATCTTCCTGCAACACACAAATCACCACAAAAGACCTCAATACAACATCTCTAAACACTCAAGAATGGTTCAGATGAATGGCTCAGTTTTGTGTGTTTCAGGTTTAGTTCATTCCCTTCACAGATTCCTGCTGTGTGACTTCAACAATACTGACCTACAACAGCACAGTTTAGCACAACACGCTAGACGAGGGCTTAAAGGGGACATTTCACAAGACTTTTTTAAGATGTAAAATACATCTTTGGTGTTCCCAGAGTACATATGTGAAGTTTTAGCTCAAAATACCATATAGGTAATTTATTATAAAATTGCCACTTTGTAAGTGTGTGCAAAAATGTGCCGTTTTGGATGTGTCCTTTTAAATGCAAATTAGTTAATCTCTGCACTAAATGGCAGTGCCGTGGTTAGATAGTGCAGATTAAGGGGCGCTATTATCCCCTTCTGACATCACAAGGGGAGCCAAATTTCAATGAACTATTTTTTCACATGCTTGCAGAGAATGGTTTACCAAAACTAAGTTACTGGGTTGATCACATTTTCTAGGTTGATAAAAGCACAGGGGACCCAATTATAGCACTTAAGCATGGAAAAAGTCAGATTTTCATGATATGTCCCCTTTAATGTTTTTTGTACAAACACTTTAAAGTGGACATATTTACCTGTAGCTCAAAATTAGACCGTGTGCATTCAGACCCATTTAGACAGCACGGGTCACAAATGACGATTTTCTTCCTACTGATTGAGGTGTTGTGTTTTTTTATTTCTTTTCCTTTCCCTTTTTAAAAAGCCACACAGATCCAAAATCGAAACTGAGCTGTATTGCAGTGTATCATGTAGCTCTTTATCAATGTAAACAACGTGCAAAGTAGTTGAACCAAAAAGTGCACGATTAATAAAGTTATTGGCTAAGTAAAGTAGGGAGTCGATTCTGAATCGCTGAAACGAGTCGTCATATGGATTGAATCTCCTGCCTGACGTTATCCACGCAATACGAACACTTTGCATAATAATCTCCGCCTACAGCCTTGCCCGTAGGAGAAACGAAAACTATGACCTGCCCACAGCTAGTTAGTATGTAAACATCATATCACGCTTTGTTTTCAGTTTGTGTTGTTTTCACTACCAAAGGATGAAGATATATGAAGAATCTGTGGTTAAAATTACTTTTTCAAGGAGAGAAGAAACCATATGGTTCAGGTTCAGTATCCACTTTATTTGGAACAACATGCATCTCCTAACCACAACCTGTAAGTTACATACTTGCTTAAATGAGTGTAAAATGTTGGTTTCTGTCGACTTTGTTTAAACTCTTAATATACTGTCAGAGAGACAAGTTAGCAAGCGGCTAACGCATGTGCACTAACTTAGGGTTGACATTTTTGCTATGGTCCGGTTAGCTTACATACCTGCTTAAATGAGTGTAAAATGTTAGTGTCTGTTGTCGTTTTTATTGCTTGGATTAATGATAAATTATGTCGTTGTTTAAACTCTTAATATACTGTCAGGGAGTCACGTTAACAAGCGGCTAACGCATGTGCACTTGTGTTTACATTTTTGCTATGGTCCGGTTAGCTTACATAAATGCTTAAATGAGTGTAAAAAACGTTAGTTTTTGTCGTCGTTTTTATTGCTTGGAAATATGATGAAGGATGTGTTTTGATATAAATCATGTAGCACTAGGTCAATACATGTTGCACTATTGGTCTGTGCCACTGATCTGTGCGGAGACTGTGTCAGTTGACCAATCAGAGCAAAGTAGGCTACTGAAAAGTGGGGTTTAGGCAGACTGAGTTGTTGAACGGTTTGGGGATCGTTTGGGGATCTCTGGGAAATAGGGTAATTTTAAATTTAAAAAAAAGAAAATTACAGTGTTTTTTGACCTTGCATGCATTTAAACCTGTTGTCCAGGACTTATAAACAGTGATAGGACCCCTAAAATTAGCATCTTACTGGCTCTTTAAGGGTTAATTGTATCTGAATGCAGTGCTGTTTGTTGTTTGTTCAGGCAAAACAAAATATCTATCATTTCATTTATCTTTTGAAGCTGGTTATTTTTTTACTTATGGTACAGATTCAGTACTGATACTAAGGTATTCTGGTTCAGTACTGAAGCCAAAATGTTGGTACAGAGCCCAAAGAAAATAATGAGACCTGTTTTTTTGCATTACGGTAGAGATGTTCGACCATCATCCATATTTCCTTTGGGATTTCTTGAGGTTTCTCAGCTTCAGATTCGTTCAGTTGACTATTTGACTTCAGAGACTAAAAACAAAAACAAACAAAAAAGTGTTGGTTTAAGCATTTTTTATAGGAAAAGGGCATCCCAAAATAAAATGCTGAGAGATATTTTCTGTAAAGCAGATATTCTCTAGTAGTTGTTACACATTGTGTACCATTTGTTTTTCTGCTTTACATTATTAGTAGGGCTGTCAAAAGATTAATCGTGATTAATCGAATACAAAATAAGAGTTTGTTTTTGCACAATATATGTGTGTGCACTGTGTGAAATTATTTTGTATATATAAATACTCACACATGCATGTATGTATTTAAGAAACTTTTATATGTATATATTTATTTAGATTTTGATATATTTTATATTACATATACATAACATTTTTCTTAAATGTATACATGTATGTGTGTATTTCTATATTCAAAATAATTACAAAGTGCACACACATATATTCTGCAAAAAAAAAAATTATTTTGTATTCGATTAATCGCTTTAAGTTTTTAGAGGGTATATATACACTTTACCCCTTTATTAGCCTTTTAAACAAACTGAGTACGTAACTGAGTTTATTGATGTGCATGAAACCTGACAAAAGTAAAGCTTCTAGTGAAAGATCTCACCAGGTCTCTGATGGTGTCCATTGACATGTCCTGTATAGGTTCTCTCAGCAGACACAGGGTACCGAGCGAAGAGCCGAAACAGCTGGGTAGATAGGAGCCTGTGACCGAGATGAAGTAGTCTTTACCCCTCTCCAGATGAAGAATCAAGATGTCTTCAAGTGTCTCCTGGCCTGTGTTCAGCTCTGGGGCTGTGGTACGGTTCACAAACACCTCCAGGTCGATGTCCACACTGGCACCTACAGTACACAGACAGCACAACACATTAACATCACCACCACCACCAGTCTCTGCTTGTTTTTATATCATATTTGACCTGTTGATCCGGGTAACTCCACCCACTGTAACATACTCTCACCGGCTCATTTCATGCTGGTGTAAATGGCTGATTGGCCTTTTTATTAACTATGCAAACATTTGTTAAGAGATGTCTTGACTAAGATTAAGGTGTAAAAGTCTCACCCTGGGCCAGGAAGCCTTTAGCTGGGTTTGCTGTCAACCAGGGTTTACTGTACGCAGGTTCATCTAACTTCCGAATGAACTCAAACTGACACGGCACCTGGCCCTCATTGTAAACGGTCACCGTATGTGCCTGATGCTGCATAAACTTCACATCCTTGAAATAAAACTATGATCATGGAGAAAAGAAAATCAAAATTAATTAACAATTCCAACGTGAACCGTATCAAAACCAACAGATAAACATTTACAACAGATGAGCATTACCTCAGTCTGCGAGACAGTCACTGAAGGAATACAATCATTCTCCAGTTTGTCAATATGCCGAACAATATCCTCAAATGTTTTCTTGTAGGACTCCTCGTGCACCACCTTGATCTGTTCAGAGTAAAGATATACAGTATACATGTCATTCAAGAGTACAGAGGATGACGATTGGCTGAAGGGTAAGTAAAGTGGGCCGTCATTCTCACCCCGATCTCCATTAGAGAGCTGACAGGTTTGTGGTCACTGGTCTTTAGGGTCATGTGACTCTCATAATGAAGCGGTTTAATGTTCTTTCCCCTCCACAGGATGCGGTCACACCACGCTGGTACTCTGCACTTCTCACTGCATACATATAAAGTCACAAAAACAAGGACTGCAGTCATTTCATATTTTACGCAGTATATACTGAATAAGATGTTGCTAACAAAGATTATTTTGTTGACTGGACTTGTGTTTAACATACAGTACATTCTTACTGTGGCATGTTCATGTTTGGTGGTTATTATTATTAAGACGCATTACTGGATTTATTTCTCTAGTTATCGATAATAGTCACCAGTTGTTTTTGGTTGATTGTACTCGTGATTGAAGTTTGTGTTGAGGTTTATTGTCAAGTTCGCACTAATGCATTTTCGTTTGAACATGGCACGTGATAAAATAAAACAAAAAGGCACCTAATCCACAAAACGAGACATGAGCTTGTGTTCACAAGAACAAGACGAGATTTTTACACTTTTTAAGAAATCCTCAATGAAAAAATAAATGAATGGAAAACTGAAATCACACTATTTTGAAATGTTTTAACTAATCTATGGCTGTCCCTAACAATTATTTTGCTAATTGATAATGAAGTTATTAGATTTTTTTGGTAATAAAAATAGACCCAAGTGAGCAATAACCTTTAAAATTACATAATAATGACGATGCAATAATAATTGGTTCAAATAAACATTACAGTAATATGTAGGTAACCTTTGTAATAAAATCAGCATTATGCATTATAACAAATGCCTGCAGGGGGCCCTAAAATATCTGCTTCTGTTACTTTCACTTTCTATGCTTACTTTAGCCAAACAACGTTTGTTAACGCATTTAAATCTTTAATATTTGTCTAATTCTTTACAATAGAAATGACACAGCCACTGTTATTCTTAAGCAAGTATATGTAGACATTAGGGGGTGGTTTCCTGGACAGGGATTATCTTAAACCATGACTAGGCCTCATCTTAATTAGGAAATATAACAAACATGCCTTAAAAACATTACTTGTGTGCATTTTGAGGCAAAACAAAGGGCACTCATGTATTTTAAGATATGTCAGTGCAAGATGTTTTCAGTTTGGACAGCTCTCTCAATTATTTTAGTCTAGGACTAGTCTAATCTCTGTCCAGGAAACCGTCCCAAAATCATGTGAACTGAACTCCCAGTAAGAGGTTTAATCTGCTGAGACACTTCACATCTGACACTTATCAACAGACATCACAACGCGTTTCAGACGAACATTATTGGAAACCCAAACAAAAAAGCACACGCCGTGAAAGACAGAATATAATGCATTCACATATAGGTTTAGCCAGAAATTTAACTTTATGCTGATATTACAGTGGCCGTTTCTTAAACAGAAAGCTGCAGCCTCCAGAGGTCATATATGCAGGCTGCATACGTCATCAAAATTTTAACCAATTAACCAAGCATTTCATTCGCAAGTCATAAGCATATTCCAACAATTTACGATTAAGTAAATATAATAGTGAACTTTATAATTGTTAATTATAGTGCAGTCTACAAATGCAACCACCAAAGGATGCAGCCTTTTGTTTGAGTAACGACCAGCATTTCACCTCCACGAGAAATCTCGTGACATAATTAATTTCGCGATACACATTTAATCTCGCGAGATCTCGTCACACCCCATCATCTATATAGGGTATGCACATGACGTCACCGTCGGCGAGAGGGACTGTGGTTACGCCCACTGAGTGGCAAAAGACAGAGCGGCAGCATTTAAGTACAGCGTGACATCGGCGAAAACATGATGAAAACGCGTCTAAATGGGAAACAGCGGTTGTGCGATAGACTGTACTAAGTTACCAGACTAACAAGAATTCCGAGCTATCGTTTAACAAAATGCCAAAAACACCGAAAGGAGAAGTAAATAGATCGTTCATTCCAACGTCCACTGACTACAGGTGGGTTAATAATTTGCTAGTGTCACTAACAAGCAGAGGTTTTACTTTCTACTTAAAAGTTTTTTTTTCAAGTATGTATATTTTATCCATGTTTTTCTTTGGAAAACATACATTCCAAAGCATATTATCATAATTTTTACTCTTTTACATTTCATAAATAATACGTTTTTGTTTTACATTTAATATTTAAGTACATTAATGTGCTTTTACTCAAGTAAAAGTACACAATTTTAATGTAGTTTGGTATTAAATAAATTTTAATATGCAATATTAAAGAATACACATTATGATTATATGCTTTAGAATGTAGTGAAGTTAAATTTTTCTCAAGACAAACACCACAAAAAAAGCACAGATGCTTGGAAAAGGTAACTGATGTAACTAAGTATTGTCCACCTCTGCTGTTAAGTCCAACTAAATTTAATTTAAGCTAATAATAGTCAGTTTCACTGGCATTTTCGCAGCAGCCCCTATGAAAACCAGCCATTTTGTTCCACGTTTTGACACTCAACCGGGCGAGCTCTTGCGTGGTCATGTGGAAAAGTGATGTCAATGCATACCATCTATACTTGCTTTTCAGAAAAGATCTGTCTACACGACTGAACCACACACACACACACACACACACACACACACACACACACACACACACACACACACACACACACACACACACACACACACACGTTGGTGTATGTGGTTTACAGGGACATCTCCATAGGCGCAATGCATTTTATACTGTCCGAACTGTTATATTCTATTCCCCTAACCTACCCCAATCCCTAACCCCAATGTCACAAAAACCTGTTGCCAGTCTTTAATCTATGAAAAACTACCATTTAGTATGTTTTTTTAGCTTTTCCGTTTATGGGGACACTCTCTGTGTCCCCTTAAACCACATTTATAGCATAATAAACATGTCTATTCATGTCCTCTTAAACCACATAGACCAACACACACACCTATATAAATTACTGGATTGCACAACAGAAGGTTTGGGCATACAAATATGGTGGCGCGGTGGCTTTTGTTACGTCATGCGCAATCTATTCCAGAAAAACGCGATCATGCGATCGCATGATTTAATGCATAATCAGCCAAAGTTTGCATGCGGGGGCCGCATTTTTTCAGATACGCTGCAGATTTCTGCACGCAAAATATGCGTGGTTTGCATAATTTCAGATTCCCCACATTTTGTAGAAAAAAGTCATATATATCTTAGCAGAAAGTAGAAAAATGTTGCATTTATTTTAAACAAGCGCAGCCATGTCCCCTGCTGCTATGTGAACATTATGAAGTGACATAATTACGCAACGTGAACATAATTGAAAAGCTGCAAACCCCAATCACAGTTTTTGCAAGTTCCCGCAATTTCATTGCATAAATATCCCGCATATTCCATTGCATAAAAAATGTGCCGCGAGATCAAGGATTTTTGCCCGCAACAATCACAAAAAACTGCATTTTTCTGGAAGAACTGTAAGGTTAACTACTTGGACCAAATTAGGAAATCTCCTAAAATCACACATTTTTTTACAAAGCAACCTCAATAAATGACTTAGCTTAAATATAAATATCTGTGTGGGTTTATTGTCTGCCAGGTGTAAAGTCTGATTTCCTGTCTTATCATTCATACCCATAGCACAAACAGTGCAGGATGAGTTACATGCAAGAGAAGATAAAGTCTTTTATGTTTTTTTGAAGGGGTAGCTGTGGTCCTGCTCTCTTACCTTGTGTCCCACTGATCTGAGCCGGTGTTATATTTATAAGTGGGCTGGAAATCAATCTCCCCCTCTGTGAAGCCCACAAACACAGCCTCTTCATCCATCTGCCTCTTTAGCTGAGAGGAGAGGAAGAGAGGATGACTTTATTGAGGCACAGATAGACAGAAAATATCAATAGATTAAGTGTCAATCTAAACAGATATGATCAGATTGTGCAGTCTAATAAAGACATCTGCATGTATGAAGACTTTAGCTGGTCATGATTGTAAAGGGTCTCAAAATCCTTTTTAGCTATTAGGTCCTTCACATGATCTACTTCAAGATCACTTATTCTGTAGTTTAGATCTCCCAGCCACAATACGATACTGGAAATAAAACCCGTACATATACATTTATACATTCGATCAATGTAGTAGTCTTCCTAGGAACCAAACCCATGACCCTGGAGTTGCTGGCACACAATGAGATATTACAACGAAAAGCTCTGATGTTGAATGACACATATAGTATAAACTGATCATCGTGTTGAGCTCTCTTACTTGTGTTTCATGATAGTGAGAGGTGGAAGGCTCGGGTCCAGCTGTTCAAACTGCAGCCTCCGGCAAATGTCCTTGAAGTCCTGATTGCGTCTTTCAAACTCTTCTGTGTGCGCAGCCAGGTGAGAATTCACAACACAGATGTCCGAGTTATGAAAGCGGAAGCGAACGGCCACAGCACCTTTATTGCCCTGAATACGACATGAGCTTCATTCAAGATGTCATTCATGCAGCGCATCTCAAGAAAGAGAAAAGTGAGGCATCTCACCAATCGGCTCATGACACCTGTGCCGACGCTCTCCGTCTGCACCTCGGAGATGTGCGCTGCATGCTCCGCCTTCACGTACATCACCAACATGATGCCCACCAGCCGAACCACTTTCACCTAAAACAAACACACGCATTTAAACACACACACATATATACATTTACGTGAAGTTTAATTTAGTTTGAAGAAACAAAGTTTTCACCAGTACCTTTCAAATGGATACTAAGTTAACAGATTACTTTATATTTTTTGAGTAAAAAGTTTAATATTAACACTCATCACACTTTGTACTAGGGCTGGGTCAGAATATCATTACTTTTTTCAACATTATTACCATTAATGCAGAGAGTGCCGAGCAGGAAGTGCGTTTTACTGTGTGTTACTCTCCTGCTCTATAGACGGTTTCAGCAGTAACAACATAAACAAGCGGCTGTCGCGGTCCGCACTTAACTTCCGGTAAACTCCGCTAAGAATAAATAACAACAAAGTCCTTTAAACGTAGTTTATTTATATAACAAGCAAAAAAACAACACAGATTACCTAGGAAACCTAAATATTTGTTATTTTCGACGAGGCATTTGTTCAAGAGATCAGTTTAGCAACTAGTCAGACCATTAAAAAAAACGAAACCGGAAGTAAGGTTCGGATCCAGACGTGGGATAAGAGGATAAGAGAGTTATTTGAAAAATAATGCACACTTGCGGTGTAACTTGAAGCTCAAAAACTGGTATTCAGACCAACACTACTGTGTACACAACTTTTTTTATGCTCATTAACGACACAGGTTTTCCACATTAAAAAAAACTTACAATTTACAATTTTCTATTTAAATATACTTCAATAAAGTCTAATTATGTATGATTGATTGAAATGGCTTCACTTTATTTTAGCAAAATATGTTATGGTATTAATTTTCAAATTATTATTGTAATAAGATTTTTTTTTATTAAATTGTGTTGAATTGTCAGTAAAGGCTTGAAATTATTGCATTTAAACATATCAGATCTTGCGTTTAATAAATAAAAATAGCATTTGTTGATTCAAGTATTTAAAGTGCACCTATTTCATTGCTAAAAACAACGTTATTTTGTGTATTTGGTATAATACAATTTGTTCGCGTGGTTTATGGTTAAAAAACAAATTTTTTTCACATACTGTACATTTTTGTAGTTCCTGATATACTGCTTAGCTCAAATGCTCTGATTTTGTACAAAAAAGCTCTGTGTCCCTGATTGGCCAGCTAATCCATACGTTGTGATTGGTCTGAATACCTCTGACGTCAGTTGGAAATGTGACGCTCCTTTCCATGTTTAAAAGATTCACTCACAATGCAATGCTAACAGGAGTTAATTTACAGGCTGTGATGAATTATGATAATGTCGGTCTTTACTACATCACCAATCCTAGGAAGTAGAGGTCTTCTCGGGTCTAAAGAAATGTACCCGACCCGAATCACTTTCTACCTCAACCCGACGTGCATAAATAATTTTTTTAAAAGAAAGACCCGACCTGAGATGAACCCGAGAAAATTAGACCCGAGTCCGACCCGAACTAGTAGCAATTTTATTTTAACCCGACTGGACCCGAATGTAAACGGCACTGACGTGTGTGCATTCTGCAGACCCGCACGCAGCAGTCGGACAGAAAGAAACTCTGGTGGCTTCGCAACCAATTTGGCGAGCTGCTCCATTTGTTTTACTTTGTTATCTGATGACGACACCAAGGTAACGCTAAAATGTACATTTAAAAATGACTGACATGTCTGTCTCAATGAAAATGAACCTACCGCCAGTCACACAATGTCGCAAGCACTCTTGGAAAACAGAGGAGAGGTTTAAAAAGGACATTCACACACACACGCGCGCGAGAGAGTTCGGGTCTTCTCGGGTCCGTTCAGCAAAAACACATTCATTTTAAATTACCCGAGACCGCTATTATGGTACCCGACCCGTGTCACAGGCACATGTGAAACTTTTAGACCCAAACCCGATCGGGTCTCGGGTCGGACCTCGGGGTTTTCGGATCTAAGTGGACCCGTGAAGATCTCTACTAGGAAGTAAACTGTTGCCTACAATCCGTGTGTTTGTTGTAGTCCAAGAAAAGACATTTACGTTGGAGACGATAACTCACATCATCGTTTACTTTGGGGTTTGTACCTTTTGCAAAGGGTTAGCATGTACTAATACACACTTACACACCAAAGGAAATGCAAAATCTTAATTCGGACCAAAGGAAAAAAATCATGTTTGACATCTTGAAACCAAGATTTTGTGAGAATCCTCGGATGCTAACAGAAGTAGCAGACTACAATTACTAAACTACAGCCATTCAAGGAAACATATCATTTATAATGAAACAAATAAAAACAATAATCTTATCTTTTTTGCCTGTAAAGCTATTGTTCCAATACAGTGCACACCAACTAACACTAGCTGGGTTTCCATCCAAAGTGAAGCAAATCTTTTCAAAATTTGCAAAAAAGGAAAAACAAACAAATTCGAATATGGTGCGTTTCCATTAAGTTGTCTGAGCAAATGGCGGTAATATTGGTAACCAACAGTAAATAAAACAAGACACACTTGGAAAATGGACACAGGAAAGCATTGGGCAAGTTATTAATGTATTGGCAGTATTGTAATTGCCAAACTAAATGCTGTGCACAGAAAAATGAATGCAGAATTTTTTATGAAGGCACTAGCAGCAAGGACATCGTGACGGCGTTGAGACCCATATATGGGTTACATCAGAATTAATTTGGCAAATGCGCTTCCATCTCCCATTATTCGCACAAATCAAAAACCACCTCGAGCAAGCGGAAAAATATTTTGCGAATTAAGGATTTTAATCATTTGTTTTTGATGTGATACTTCGAAATGCGCATAAAATCACGATGATGAAAACATAACAACAGTACTTCAAGTGTACTCCTTTATAATGGGTTAATTTCAGTCCTATATTAATCTGTGTTATCAAACTTGTAGTTTATTTGCTTTCTTATTAAACAAGGACTAAATAAAAATGTATTATTTGGTTTTTTTTAGCTTTTACAAGGAAACATTTTACAACATAAACATCACAAACTGTGCCGAGGACCTCCTCGTGTTCTGGCCTTCGGTTTATTTATGAATTTCAGAATAGATGAGTTTCTTGTGCAAACCTCTTTACAGTGATCAGTTTAAATAGTTGCAAATAGTAATAGTAAATTGCTATGGCCATGTACCCAATTCTCAGAGGCATTTTGGAGAAAAAAAAGTGCAAAAAAGTATGAACTGTTGTAATCTACAGAAAGCCCTATTAAAATATCACAATGTGAGGGCTGAGATGTCCTTACTAAAGCGTACTTGGCATCTGGATGGAGGCCCTTGTAGACGGCTAACATCCATTCAGGTTCTTTAGGGGTGTCGTTGAAGAGGAACGCTTCTTTACTGAGGTCCAACTCCTGAAACCTACAGCACAAAACAACAACAACGCATCCTCATCATTCCTGTGAAACATAGTTTTGCATATTGTGACACTGAAGGTCATATCAAACATTACATGACTGACCCACAAAAACAGAAGGAAACACAATCCTACATGTATATTTATTAAAAAATAATATAAAGGCTTCGGTGATCACACCTCCATTGCCTTTAGTCAGAGTTATATCCATGTTTCAACCATTATAAGATGTCCAGGTGCTGATACAGCAGAGCAACATTAATTCATCATCATCATCATCATCTACACTTACACTCAACCGTAAGCTTCTTATGAAACTCAATGATCACTACTTAAAGCATAACAGATGTAAAAGGTTTCGCTTGACATGCGCTCTCTTTATATATTTTACTCATCTATATGATGTTTTTTTACTGATAAAATTACAGAAAGGTCTTACCCCAAAAGATAAAAGTCTGGAGGATTTGCGGTGGATCCCAGCCATGGAATAAGACTTTCCTTTGGATTTTGACCATTTACATTGTAGGTGCCCAGAAAAAAGCTGTGAGTACATAATGAGAACACAATAATCCATCACATGAAGATGAAGAGAGAAGCGGCCGGTGCAAATAAAGAAACATCTTACAACTGTGAGGTCAATATAAAGCAGTACAGTTTTTATATAAAAAATCTTATTCATGTGAAAACATTTATCTTTCAATAGTATTGAATGAACGTTGCAGGTTTCATCCAAACTGAGTGACCTTGCACTACAGTCCACTCAGCAAAAGCTGTCTAGGAAAAACTGAAGTGAAACACATGCATCCTAACCATGTAACACACAGCCAAAGACTATAAATAAGCTTAGAGTTCGTGCCAGACGGTTCCTCTTTAACATTCAAAACATTGTTTACAATTCATTATATTTGCATGAGCAATGAATCTCATTGTTTTTAAGTATAATAAATATCATAAAAAATAGAAATGTATAATAATATAAAGTAAAAAACTAATAATAGAATAAGAGACTAGAGTCATATACATCACGAAAGCCTGAAATACACTACACAACTTTTACATCCATAATTGTTGGAAAAAGTCTGCAGATACTGGAGGACATTGACAGACTTCATGGAAAATCACACAGTGTATGATGAATGGGCACAGATTTTTTACCTTCAGACTATGATTTCATCCAGTCAAGAGTAGGCTATATTAAAACATTATCAAAAATTTCAGCATATTTATACACATTAGCATTTACCAACCCAAGACCATATTTAAACCTGATGAATCAGCACTGATGACCAATTGTTGGACATATCGGTAATCGACAGTAACCGATCGTTTTTCCAGTTTGGGTAAGCAATACATAGGTACGCTACATTGGAGTTCGGCTATCTTTATCAATATATTAATTAGCATTATGGCATAAAGAATTAAATTACTGAATTTGATTTAAACGGTAAAAAAGTGAAGGAATCACAATAAGATTTAGTTGCAAGCAAGCATAATTAAAAAGAAATGAACTTAAAACTTAAAAGATTATAAGAAAAAACTATAATTACACAATATATAACTGTAGTAAGTTGAAGTCAAACTGTGTTACCATGACAAGCAGGGTTCCCACACCTTAGTTAACTTCAAATTCAAGGACCTTTGAAGGACTTTTCAGGTCCAATACCCTCAAATTTAAAGACTAAATGTGGGGACACATTTCAAGTGAGAACAGGGTTACATCGTGTTACCTTTTAAGATAAATTGTTACAGTTCCCTTTCGAGGGAACACGCGCTGCGTCACTGCGATGACACTTTGGGGACGCCTCCAAAGGTAAGTCCGTCTGAATGTGTATATCAAATTTAACCAATGGTGAGGCTTAACGACAAAGACAGGGTGATGCGAGACACAGGAAGTATATTGCTATCTGAAATATTGCCAAAAACAACGTTACAAGGGCGCAGGAAGTATGGCAAGGGAGACGCAGCGTCTCGTTCCCTTCTCAGGGAACAACAGTTACATACCCGAGACGTTTTCATGTGTCAAACATAACTATGCAAAAAAAGCATTTTTGTATGAATCAACATTCCCATACAGAAGATATAAGCATTTAAAAGGCGAAACATTTTTGCATGTGTGATTAAAAAGTCTAGAATTCTTATGATATTATACTACACTACACAGGGAAATATATGGATTTTTTTCCCAAAAAACTTGCATAATATAGATTCAAGCACTTTCAATGACCATTGAAATGTATGTAGATTTTCAAAAACTTCCCAGGGCCTTGAATCCCCCCCCTCAGATTCACGAACTTTCCAGGATTTCAAGGACCCGTGGGAACCCTGGACAAGGCTTTGTTGGAAAGCTAGCATCTTAAACTACCGATAAGCTTCAGGACAAACAATACTGTAAACGATACTTGCTTGTTTTTTTCTCTGTATACTTTGACGTTATTATATTGAATTAGAAGCTACTGCTTTTCATTTTGCGCACCTGAACGTTGTCATCACATGGCCAACATTTGTCAGATGTGGCTGTGATATCCTTGCACATGTGCGTTGTGTGTTTATTTGCAGAAGATCAGTCATTGCGGCGAGGTAGAAACGGTTAAAAGGTTTTACACTAAGCGACACCAGTGTAAAAACCTGAGTTCCTGTATAGCTCAGTGGTAGAGCATTGCGTTAACAAAAGGTCATGGGTTAAATCCCAGGGAACACACAAACTGATAAAAAATGTACACCTTGTAAATCACTGCAAGTTGTTTTATATAAAAGCGGCTGTCAAATGCATTTAAATGCAACATATGCAGTAATGTAATAATAAACAAAGGAGGCAACACTACTAATATAATTAACAAACAAAACACGCCATATAACTCAAGCAATGCACCACACTTCTTATCTCTCCATCATCACACACTGCAAAAAAAGTAAGTCTTGTTTTCAGTAGAAATATAAAAAATTCTTAAAGCTCCACTGTGTAGGATCTACTCCCATCAAGCGGTGAAAGTCTATATGACAACCAACTGAATATTACTTTCTAGCCCCCCCCATTCGGAACGCGTTTTAACTCGTACGGTGGCCCGGCCGTGTCATGCCAAGGTTAACATGGCTTCCAGTAGCTACAAAGCAAAAGCAATGAAAAAAATGAACTATTTGCAATGTCATTTGCGTGTGATCCATCAAAGCACACAGATTTATGTTTAACGTGGAAAAAGTCTGATTGTATATATCCGCTTAAAATCAAATACAAAAAGCAACCATAAACGTAGCTTAGACACTCCTTTTTCATCCACGCGAGGAAATTATTACAGGGGCTGTTAAACTTGGTATTAAGATGTGTTTTCGTCGATCAGATCACAAGTGGACGAGAGAGAGACATTACGTTTACACTTGGTGTTTAAATCCGTCTCTTTTTGTCCATTTTCGACCGCTTCTCTTCAGATTACTGAGGAGATGGTCTGTGGACGAGTCCCTCTGTCATTTACTCATGAGCTAGAGTAATGACGGGTTTAAATGGACGCGAACTAATATGTCAGAGTCCAATGCTTATGTTTAAGTAAACGTTACATGTCCGTGTATATGTAAGAGCTTTCTCTGATATTGGTGAAATAAGATCGCTCAACTTTCACACGCTTGTAAAATGAAACGAAAGACGCGCAGATCAGACGCTTTTATCAATGAAAGGCTAAAAATAGCGCTGTCACCGTGTGTTTGTGCTACGTTAGATGTCAGAAAAGATGAAAAACATTTATCTCAGTAACAGTTACCTCAGATTACATAAATGGGCGGAGAGACGGCGTGTGGCTGTTCCAAGACATTAAACCACATGCATGTTTACACTAACAAGTGTTACGCATACCCATGCTATAGTTAGCCAAGGAACTATAAAACTTCAAGTTTACAACATAAACTGTATAGATGTAAACGAATATGCTGAATTACCTGTGGTGAAGATAACAACTTCATTGTCCAATGAGACCCATCTTGGAAAACTAACTCCAATATTGACTTTGGTCTTGATGTTTTTCCTGTCGCGTTGTCGTTTAAAATCCCTGTTTCGCTTCCTTGGCGACTTGTTTTAATGTCCTCGAGAATAGTTCTTCAACAGGCTTTCAAAGCAGATCGCAGGTTTATCACGGCGTGCGGCCGAAGGATTCAGTCTAACGCAGGTCGCATATCCGGGCTGCATACGTCATCAAGGCTGGTTTATTTAAATTAACTGAGCATTACATTCGCAAGTCATAAGCATATTACATCAATTTACAATTAACTAAGAATAAATGTCAGCTTTATTATTGTTAATATTCTGAAATAAGACTGTCTTGATGACGTATACCGCCTACACATGCAACCTCCGTAGGCTTCAGCTCGCGGCCAGCTTGAGTGTACTCTGAAAGCGCGAAAGGCGGAGCTTGAATTTCAGGAATGTCCCTCGTCGGCGAATGTATTTCAAAGATGGAGGCACAACATGGATTCAGCCAGAGAGCGACTCGATCGTATGTATTTTAAATAGCAGATTCTACACTTACGAGAATACTTTGATTAGTGGGGTGGAAGTAATTACACATGAATGAGCACATACTTTTGGAAGAAAACATGGGTTTTTGCTAAGAATTAACTAAAAAAAGTACACACTGGAGCTTTAATTCAAGATGTATTTACTAAAACTAGACTTATTTTTTTAGATCATTTTGCTCATCAAGAAAAAGCACCTTAATTTAACTTCATTTTTTTAATATTTCTACTCAAAACAAGACAAAAATACTAAGTAAGAAAGTAATTTTTTGCAGTGCAGCTTCAAGCAAACTTAACATTCAGCTTGAGCTGTTGGTGTCAGATTGCACACACACGCACACTAACTATGGCAATAAACCACAACTTCTGCACTGATGCAGTGTTTCACCAGTGTTAGCAACTCTTTCTCTAGATTTAGCGACAGAAGAGGCACGTATGTGCTTTATGCATCTACTTCTGTTTGCTTAGAGGTGTTTGTAAACTGCTGTCAAGTTCAACAGTAATAAAATAACTTGAAATCTTTTCACATCATGTCATTTTGCACCGAATTATAGTAGTATCAATGAGTTTTATGAGATATATGCCGTGTTTTGTTATGGATAATAACCGATAATGATAAGCAATTGATATCAATAAAATAAAAAAATACCCATCCCTAATCTTTAATGATACCCCTGCTATTTTGGCCAGGGCACGCTTACATTCATACTTTAAGCTGATGATTTTTTGTGTGTTTCCTGGATGACCTCTACCAATTGGGCTTTAATAGGAACACTACATCAATCTGTCGTCAAAAGACACTACCGGTCTACCCTGGTTAAATAAAGTTCTTATAATAAAAGACCTATAAACAGATGAATGCAGGTGCCGCACCTGTAGTTCTGGATGTAGGTGTAGGCGTCCTCATTTTTAAGCAGCTCACATTTGATAAGGTTGTCTCGCAGGCCGAACTGTGGCATTGCCAGCATCTGGTCTTTATTTGACAGAACGGGTTGAGACAATCGGATGAGGTCATCTCTCACTCGCTCTTGACTGAAACCAAACCACATCATATCCTTTAGTACTAAACAAACATCTGACAAAACCACACCAGGTTTTAAATATTACTTCTGTTTGAGTGACAAATTATAATTTATGTCAATAAGAACAGAAATGAGTTGTACAACATTCAGTGCGTTTGTTATTACTAAAAGCTATAATTGTGAAATATTTTTTAGGACCGTTACCTGTCAGGCACATCGTCTCCTCTGGTCTTCTGGAGCTCTTTATGCTGTCGGCTGTTGTCACCTGCGTGTGATCTGTCTGGAGGTTTGAAAGAAAGTTGATGATAGATTAGCCGTACATTATACCATAACCATCACTTATAAACCAGCAATGTTGCGGGGAAACTTGCTTTTAAAAGTAATGCATTACAATATTAAGTTACTTCCCAAAAAAGTAACTAATTGCGTTACTCAGTTACTTTTTAGGGAAAGTAATGCTTACGTTACTTTTAAGTTACTTTGTAATGAAAATAAAAAGAGGCTTTATTTAAGCCTAAAAGTGCTTGGAAACATCGGCCTGTAAACTGGCAACAACATACTCGAATAAACCATAGAAATCCAGGGCTCCAGACTAACTTTTTTCACTAGGAGCAAAGTGGCCCCCAACTGAAAATTTTAGGGGCGCAACCAGAAAATTTTGGGGCACACACTGTAAATCAGCATGCTAACCAAATAATCACATTTCTACTAATTTCCACTGTATTACTAATAAATTCTTTGATGATAGATGCAGAAAGTACAACGTGCTGTTTCAAATTCAGTGTCACATCACAAAAAAGGTCAAATTTACTGGTCACACATGTGCGACTGGATGTAAAATTCAGTGGCACACTCTCAAATTTTGGTGGCAAAATGCCACCATTTGGTGGCAGTCTGGAGCCCTGAAATCAGCATAGTCATATTAATATAGAGATAGGATCATGATAAACATTTTCAACATTTACAAAGCAGCGTTTTAACTATTCACAGATTCGGTACCTTAATTTCTTCCACAGATTGTCTTTCATCTTTTATTTATTCGTTTGTTTTGTTGTTGTGGCTGGCAGCGGGAGCTACTTGGCGCTTCCGTGACGTGATGCCAAAGATTTGGGGATATCAAGTTATGTTGCGCAGGCTACGTTGCGGAAGTTACGTTGCCACGTAGGCCTACGTAGTTTAACCTTATCAAAGAACCTAATAAAATATTAAAATATTCCCAAATATTTAATATATTCTACAGGGAATTAGTCGCAACATACATGTTTTTTATTTTGTTTTTAATGGCGCATCACTACTGAGCGCCGAGAGATGAAAAATATTCAACTTTGGGTGAAAAGCTCCGCTCGTCAATGTCAATTCTCACACGGCCGTCCAATCACAGTGGAGGGGCGGGACATTACCACAGCAACCAACCGGCTCACATCAGAAGTATCAGAGCTACCAAAGCGCTTAGCTGAAGAAAGCTGGCACTCAGCTAAAAAACAGCTGGCAGTCGCCGTCCTCCAGCCGTTTTCAGACGCGTTTAAAGGCGGAGTGCACAATGTTTGAAAAACGCTTTGGAAAAGGAGACGGGCCGACTACCAAAACACACTTGTAGCCAATCAGCAGTAAGGGGCGTGTCTACTAACCGACATCCTTGCCGGGGTTGCGTATGTGTGGGGCGAATATCAAAATATCAACATTGGCTTTCAAACATTGTGCACTCCGCCTTTAAAAGTTTTGGTGTGCACAACCCCTAATACTGTGTTTGATTAAGTGCATTATTTTATTTTTAAATTGAATTCATTAAACTGAAAAGTAACTTGCATTACTTAAAAAAGTAACTCAAATATTACTGTGTGTACATTTATAAAGTAATGCGTTACTTTACTCGTTACTTCAGGAAAGTAATATTACTACGTAATGCGCATTACTACGTAATGCGCATTACTTGTAATGCGTTACCTCCAACACTGTAAACCAGGTCACTCATTATTACACATGTGATTAAATGAGTGCAGGTGAATCCTGTGAGGTCTGATCCAGGGTTTCATAAATATAACCTTCCTGTTTTCAAACATTTGCTTTCTCTATCACTTTGTGAACGCCATTATCTATCCTGATAACAAGTCACCCTGAGGTCAGGTCAAAGTGCCACTATAATGACATGAGTTAGGAAGGTGTATATTATCTTGTGATGTCATAAGGGTGTGGAGATAAGGAATGTGGGCGTGGTCAAAAACAAACATAAGGGAAATTTTCAAAGCAATCGTTTGTCTAAAGCCACAGCAACACAATGAATGTTGACTGTCTGCAAAATACATCAAAAACAAACCAGACAAACAGGTGCACGTTTCTGACTAGTGCATAATATTGGAGAGAGCAACACATCTTTAAGTGACGTACTGTATTATATACAAGTTATATAGTCAAGATATAGACATTATGTTGAACTAATTAAGTAAATACCCACTCGTCGACATTACATTTGAAAACGTTTAACGAAAGCAAATGTTCGCAATGCATTTAATATGTAATCAGTGAATGTGTTGTTCCCATTAAACCCATCATATATCCGGTACTTGTTAGTAGACGTGAATACAGAGTGAATGAAGTGACTGTAAGCAGCACAACATACAGTATGATGAGATACAGCAAACTAACTAACTAACAGGAAAAAAGACACCGCTTTACACTGCTAGCGCAAATACACCAAAGATTAACATCAACCCAATGACAATATAAAGCACAGCGCTTCTCTTACCAAGAGACATTTCTCTGTATTTACATTCTGCCCGGACTTACACACATAACAATCCAACAGCGCCTCACTTCTACACGCTCTACTATAGCGAAGGTTGGACTCATACATATGATGGCGTCATGTCGACGACGCCTCGCAACTTCCTTCCCGGTAGCGTGCAGTACGTCACTGGATTAATATTCATGAGCCGAGTCGTAACGCGCAGTGTGATTGGTCCATTCGACGGCCGTCTTTTCTTTCAGCCAATCAGTTCAATTTACCGGTACCCAAGCCTTCATCGTAGTAAGATTTGTAATAATACTTTAACCGTCGTGCAAAGTGCAAATTTCAGTCAGGCACTGTTGTTCTACACTTTATATCAGACAAAATAACAACATTTTGAAATAATACTATAATACATAACCGTAATAAACTCAACAAAACGAGCTCTAACCAATGTAAGCCGTGTTTACACTTGCATTAGTATGCTGAAGTAACGTTAACTTAAGTGGATTAGTGTAACACGCTGCTGGTGATACCATGATGTCAATCATCCGAATTGTTCATTAAAATAACGTAATCCTCTCTGAAAGTAAGATAATTGTATCTAGTTATATATATTAGTAGAGATATGTCACTCACAGGAGAAAGAAGTTCAGAGTCAGATCAGTTTAAAAGGGTGCTTACCAGATCTCTTCATTTGACTCGGCATGGAGGATCTTGAAGTAAGAGATTTTTTTAGAGATTTTGCCCCTTTTGACACCTTTCTGTATTTGTTGAGCCAATCAAACTTTGGCTCTACCTTCGGATACTGCTCACAGACATCTAAAAGTTTAAAAGAAACATTCACTCATCTACTGTTAAAGGTACAATACACTTATAAAAAAAATTCTATCCTTACAACTCCCATTGAATGAGCTGCACTGTTTCACTCTCTCTCTCCCCATACAATTTGACAGACATGAATTAGATATATATTTCCTGAAGCAAGTATCAGGGTAAGTCTAATCTTATCTTTGCAGTTTCTCTTACACTTACAAGACCTGTTTTCACACTTTCAGCATATGTACAGCTGAGCTCTAACTTCCCTTTAGTTGTACAAGCGCTTGCTGGTGTCTCAAGTCAGTTTCTATATTGTGACCGCTGCTTACCTTGCAGTTTTCTTACATTCTTCCTGTTATTGTGCACATCTGATGGACCCCTGATATTTGCCATCAGCGTTTAGGATGGACCCTCACCCTTCCAGTGAGTGTTCATTAAATCCTCTGAGTAAAAGCATTTATTCTGACAGATTTTCAGTTGATGATTTTAGCATCCAAATGATGAAAACTTCCGCAATTATTTAAGAAAGCAAGACTCTTCATTTCGACACTTAGATTGTGAAGTGTAAAAAGCCTCAATCTGACAAGATCTACTTATGTGCCACCAAACTCCGCCTCTAACATGCTTTCGTTTCACCTTCATCTTATTTTCTCTCGTCCGCCTTAACGTTTACTTGCTAAATTTGGCTGTTGCCTGATAATTGAACCCACTGAAAACAAACTTTGTGACAGTACTTTTTTTAATAGACTTTTTCATAAAGAAATATGGAGGCGGTAAAACACTTGTTGCATAATGGCTCCAAAAGTACCACAGCAGGTTAATTAATAACAGACCAGAATAACCAGTGTCTGATCTCTTACTGCTCAACTATGTCTGTGTTCAACATTTCTTTACTATGTTCTCATCTCTTGTCACAAACTTGTTTAGCAGGAATGAAATATATTTAGAGAAGAATTTTTTTTTTTTGGTGTGTTTTTCATAGCTGGTCAATCCCCTGCCATGTAATGGCCAACTGAACATGAACTATGTAAAACAAAACGTTTACACAAACATGTGTGGATTTTAGATAGTATTGTTCATGACCCTGGGCCACAAAACCAGTCATAAGTAGCATGTGTATATTTGTAGAAATAGCTAACAATACATTGTATGAGTTAAAATTATTTTAAATTTTTTAGATTTTTTAAATGTCAAAAATCATTATGATATTAAGTAAAGATGTTTCATAAAGATATTTAGTAAATTTCTTACCATAAATATATCAGAAATGTATTTATCATTTGTCAAATGTGTTGCTAAGGACTTTTTTGGACAACTTTAAATGCGATTTTTCTCAATATTTTAATTTTGCACCCTCAGATTCCAGATTTTCAAATAGTTGTATCTCAACCAAATATTGCCCTATCCTAACAAACCATACACCAATGGAAAGCTTTTTTATTCAACTTTTAGATGATGTATTAAAGGCATTACATTTTGTTTTGTCTTATGTGTTCGGATTTAATAACTGCATAAAATCTTTTTTTTTTTTAAATATGCCCTTTTTTCAGCTCCCCCAGAGTTAAACATTTGATTTTTACAGTTTTGGAATCCATTCAGCTGATCTCCATGTCTGTACCACTTTTAGCATAGCTTAGCATAATCCATTGAATCTGATTAGACCATTAGCATCGCGCTCAAAAATGACCAAATAGTTGTGATATTTTTCCTATTTAAAACTTGACTCTTCTGTAGTTACATCATGTACTAAGACCAACAGAAAATTAAAAGTAATGATTTTGTAGGCAGATATGGTTAGGAACTATACTCTCATTCTGGTGTAATAATCAAGGACTTTGGAGGTGCAATGATATCACGCAGTGCCCGAAAATAGTCCCCTGCTATTGAAAGTTACCAAGGGGACTATTTGCGGTCTAATCAGATTCAATGGATTATGCTAAGCTATGTCTTTACGGGATCTTTACTGTCTATGTGAATGCACACACAAATTCTAGAAAATCATTGTCAGTGTGAATGAACCAAAAATCAAACAATCCAGGAAAAATCCCAGACGCTTTTTCCGGGTATTTTCCGTAATCTCTGTGTGAAAAGGGCTATGGTGTATACCTGTGACATACTGTAGGTGTTTACATACTTTTTAAAGGTATGAAATGTCATGAAGAGGGTGTGTCTCACCACTCCATGCCCGATTGACTTCAACGAGGAAAAGACGAGTTTGAGAACCAAAAGGCAACCTTAGCTCCAACTCTTCATCGAAATAAGTAACTCGCACACGAGTATCTGCACCTACGTAGTGACAAATAAAGCATTGTTTTTAATTTATGCTGAACATTGACGCATTGAATGTACAGTAGCTCTAATTAACCAATATTCATTTGACAGGATACATAGATTGTATCAGTTCACTGTTGAAATTTATCCAAAAACTATACAATGCACACAAACTATATATAAAGCAATAAGAAACACTCACCGACAACAGCAAGCTCATCTGGAGATGAAACTGTGGAAATACAACTATTAGCATCCACCATGAAAGCACTCAGTGTCATTCTCTATGAACTAATGTACTCAGTTTTACCTTCAACAACCGAAAAGTCATAAGAAATGGGAATGATGTCCTCCAGTGTAACGTCCTCACCAGTGATGGCCATTCTTATGTGAGAATATATGAATAACCTGAAGGGAAACCACAAGATTAAAAGATTATATATAGTGTGTGTGTGCAACCCTATGAATCAGTAAGTCAGTATATATACACATTTTAGAGAACCTTGCTTTGGTGCTGTTCAGATAACTGTTTAAATTATCTAAATTACACATTTTTTATAAAAAATAAATATATTTTTAACAGATTCAACTGCACACCAGTGTCTGAAGCACATGACAATGCATTGGCCGATAAAGGGATCAGGTGAGGTAGCGTCGCACGTCATCAAGACTAAGCCTCTTTCACACAGTAATTTCAGTAAATTACCATGAATTTACCAGAATGACTTTACCTCTCTTTGTCAGAGAGCGACAGTCTCTTCTAATCCCCGGCATGGCGAGGTTGGTGTTGTGTAGTAAACAATGTTGGGTTATGACTTTATATCCACGGTCCGTATTTTTGTAGTTTCTACTTCTGTGGTAAAACTGAGAGTGATGCACAGTTACTCTAGATGACTTTAAACTGAACTGTAGGGAACAGAGTTGCTAACATGCATATAAAATATACAAACGTGGTCGGATTGTTTAACTTAGTAAAAACCAAGGCTGCTCTAACCAACCAACCAGCATTTCAGCTTGTTTAAAACCTCAAGTCTGTTTCAGACAGATGGTGGGTGTGCTTTAAAAATGGCACTCTTCAAAACATGACCAACTTGGTGACTTAAAGAAAAACATCTCCGTTTTCAATATTTTACTATGTTTTTACGTTAACTTGGATTAATTAATACATGCCTATCTTTTTTCAATGCGTGCACTTAATCTTTGTACAGCACCTTGTGAATGTGTTAGCATTTAGCCTAGCCCCATTCATTCCTATGGCTCCAAACAAAAATTGTATTTTGTGTCACCATACTTACTCGTGTAACAGTCTTTAAATAGAGAAAACATGGAAGTATTTGGTGGCTTCTAAATTCATCCCTGTTTGGTGCCGTAGGAATGAATGGGGCTAGGCTAAATGCTAACACATTCACGAGGCGCTGTACAAAGATTAAAAGTGCACAGATTGAAAAAAAGATAATTATGTATTAATTTGTCTAAGTTGAGGTAAGAACATAGTAAAATATTGAAAAACGGTGGTGTTTTCCTTCAACATGAACTCCATTCACACAGCACTTTCCATAAAAATTCCATAAAATTGTCAAAGAGGCTTCTTTGTGAACATGAACACATCCCATAAATCTTCTGGAATCGCTCCCGTAAAGAGGCCTCGTAACATTGCTGTAACATTCACGGAAAGCATTACTATGCAAATAGATAGTATATTGTTTTAAACTACTCTGATGAAGAGATTTGACAATTTTAGCACTTTATATGTGTTTGAATTCAAGCAGCGTGTGGCGTGAAACCTCTGTAAACGGTGCGGGGCTAAACGTGTCATCTGTGTCAGAATATTATGATTAGCCTGAAGCTGTCAACGACGTGTTCTGACGTTGTCTGTGTTCAAACCCATAATCCTATTCTTCGTTCACACATAGCATTGTACCAGTAAATTACTGATAATCTTACAACTTCTTTTACTGGTAAATTGGCAGTCTTCAAAAAAAGTGTCCTGTTCAAACACATGTGATCTTAACAGCAATTTGAGACTGTATGTGTTTAAACAGTTTCAGATTATTGTGTGGCAGCTGTGTTAAACATCTCCATCCTGCTGTGGCCCCTTTTACAGCTCTTTATCATATTCAATTTTTCCCCCACTAGAATAGTCACTAGAATAGGTGTTTCAAAACTTCTTGTAAACCTTAATTATTTTTGTCCTCCAGTTTTCACAATGCAAATTTTCCATTGCAATGTCTGTGGTGCTGAACTCAAGCGCATCAGGCGTTATTAGATCACCCGCACCTAAGGATCATCAGCTCTGCTTATTTGCGACCCTGAACTATTTTGTGCTGCTCTTAGTAGATTGTCTTGGTTATTATGGAAATCAGCGCCTGTTTTATTTATTTTGCACCATTTTATTATCACTCCCATCACTGCTTTTTTGAAATTTGCACCGTTTAGTAAATCTGGCCCTATGTGTCATTTTGTACTGATTTTGTGATAAAATAAATAAGAGTGACAAGTAGTGTTGTTCCAATAATAACTCAAAGATGTGTCTGTTCTGATTAACACTGATTGTTGTTTTTAACACATCCGTACTTAAAGTGTAGTCTTAGTCAAGGGTAAAATAAAACCTGTATCCGTTAACATTAATTGAGACAATAAAGTGTAATAAATGAAAGTGTATAAACTTACGCATGTTCATTGTTGTGCTGCACGAGCCCAAGCAGTCTGCTCTCACTCACAGTATCCAGCATTGACTCACACTGCACAGCATGATTGACAGGATTGTTAAAGACTATACTAAAAAGAATATACTATCACATATTTACTGACACACAATTCACATCTGTAATGTATGACAGCATGATCGATGCTGTTAAATGCAGGGTTACATGGGATTTTTTATAGAAACATTTTGCGTTATGGTAGTTGAAAATCTCTTCACTTCCTGATTGTCTACATGTATTTATATAAATAAAATGTTCATCCAATCATTGCATTCGGTCCTTATAATAGAATGTTCTACATGCGCAAGCTGTGCACTTATAATTAAAATCAGGCACTTTATCTTCATACATAGCAAGGCAGCATTGCCAAGTCCTCTGAGTTCTGAATTGGGCATCTTTTAAACTGTTTCTGCAGGTTGATGTTTTTCTGTGGGTTACAGATTAAAGGATTTGGTTCATTAGTTGTTAGTATAATGGCCATTGGGCTGGTCTTTTTACCCTGAAAGGCAATGGCCAAAACAAAAGCGCAAAAGAACGCTGGTTAATAAAGGTTTAATTTACTTTAATATGAATGAGTTTTTATTTGTTTAATTGTTGTTAGGTTTTCATAAACATAGTAATGCACCACAAAATAAGCATCGGTTTTAAAGTAAGGGGGAATTATTACTCTAACAACGCATGTATGTCACTTTCATATCATAATGGCTTATTTATTTTGTTAATAACAAATAAATGTTAATTCTCATCAAAGTCTAAATTTGAAAATTAAAATGAGTTTATTAATCTAGAACAAAATTCCTCACAGCACATCCCTAAAGACTCAATTCATTTGGTTGGTTTATTTTTTGACATTTAAAGATGTTTTACTATTTAAATCTGCACAAACTTTTTTATTTAAGGCTTAAAATACCAAAATTAACCAGATTATTTTAGTAAAACTCTGTAGTAGTGTGTGGCTTTTGTACTTTTAAAAGTGCAATAAAAAAATTGAGTTATATTTTTATCGGATAAGTCGATTGATGAAAAAATTATAGGCAGATTAATCGTTTATAAAAAATACACCCTAATTTGAACTATCCTTCCTTTAAAGATTATCATCACATGATGTTAAGATTTCTTACGCAGTGTTGCCAACGATTTAATGTAAAGTAGCTAAAGCTAAAGCTATTAAAACTAGCAGTCATTTTCACTAAGTTGCAAAAATTAGTAGGGGTAACAAATTGTGTGTATTTATAGACGAGCTGTGTTCATGCTCATATTTCTAAATAGTCAAATTCTTTAAAAATAAAACAAATGAAAAAGCAAACAATACAGATAACTGACTGAGCCTGATTTATTCAAAGAGTTGGGTAGATTACTTGGAAGCTGTAAACCACATGGCAAAATTTGTAGTGAGAAATCTCTTAGATAACACATTTTGTACTTTTTGATTGTTTATTTGATGTCACATATATTTAGTATTGTACTGTTTTAACACAGTACAAAGAGCTATAAAATATATGTCACATTTAAACAAGACATGTTTTAAGTGCATTTGATATTATATTGTAAGTATAACATAAATAAACATCATATCAGCAATAATATTATTATTATTCAGGTAAAATATGCATGCTAGGGCTGCACGATTTGGGTAATTTTTCCCATTGTGGTTATTCATGCTAATATTGCGATGTGCGATTATGCTAAATGGTATCATGAGTCAACTTGATGGGTTTTAAGGAAAATCCACACACAGTTTAGTGATAATGCTAAAATGTGTATTTGTAAAACTAGAAATGTTTTCGTATTGCCACGTGATGTAGCAACTGCTCAGTGTCAGTAATCCTAAATCCAAAATACCGCCATACAACAGACATAGTTTTTTTTAGCTACCAGATCACTGTCAACCTCCTCTGCATCCATCTTCTCTCTGGTATAAGTGACGACGCACACCACACACGTGCATGCCACACGTGCACTGCCTTTTTTGTTCATTTTTCTTTCTTTTTTTAAACAGCAAGGAAAATCATCAAACTGTTATTAGAAAGTTTGTGTTAACAAGTCCACACATTTATTTATTTAATATAATTGCAAAATTTTGCTGTCATATAATCACACAGGCTGACATCGCGATTGCGATGCGATTAATTGTGCAGCACTAATGCATGCATATTTTGTTAGAAAACATTAATGATGGGAATGACTCAATGACTGTCCTATATACAATCTGATGTAAACACTGAAGAATATATCAACGCTTTGTATATTTATTACCCTAAATCCTTTGACCTTTACAATGCTATATATACGTTAGCCCCACCCTTGTGGATCAGTTAGCTTATGAAAGCTCTTGTAAGATTATAATTTTTTTATTTAGGTAGGAAAATAAGAAATTAATATGTAATCCATGTAGAGGAATCTGTAACAATAAAATAGTAAATGTACTCTGATTACGAGCATTTTAAATGTAATGTAATTTAACTACAAGTACTTTATTTTTAGAATCTTATTTTTAGAATCAGATAACAGTCAGATGCCCTAGGGTCCAGACTGAATGCGGTGTTGCCAGCTTAAGTGATATATCAGACCCGTTTAGTGACTTTTTAAAAGTGAAAGTGAAAAAAGCTTGTCAAGTATGGAACGCATATTCATAATGTGACCTCTGCATTTAACCCATCAAGTGAGTAGTGAACAAACACACTGCAAGTCCTGAACACACTGCAGCACCATGGGATCAGTTTGGGTTAAAATTTCAAAACCTTCCCACCGTGAGACTTTCGGGTTACCAACTCTTCTAACCACTAAGCTATGACCTAGTTTTCTGGTTTGGAGTGGATGGTGACCGAGATGGAAAACACTTCAAACTGACTCAAACATGTTACATAAATAACTTCTCTTGACTGGTGTCATAACTTATATTTTAAGTGTCTTTCTTCTTGTGGATATTGCTGTTGTTACACATTCATTAAAATGAAACATCCTAAAACTGACTAAACACAAGGGACACAGATGACAGGTCAAGACTTTCATTAAAACATTTATATAAATATTTTAGTTTGTTTTTCACCAAACTTTTTGGGTGCCTTCAGGACACATAAAAAATACAGCACGAATCGAGTGGAGTTATTTGGGTCAATATCACTATAAAGTGCCTTTTGCTGTCCTCATCAGAATCACTCCGTCATCATGAATATTTTCCAGAATAATGAAATTCTGAGGTATTATTATAAATGGCCAAACATTTACACATATACAAGTTCAATGATAAGTATCTTAAAATATGTTTTTCCCATTTTATACCATTTTCTTTTATTAGATATATGCGATTTTGGCATGTCCCAGACACTGCTCAGCCAACTTTAGTGAGTGTAAAAAGTGAATAAATGACATCAAATTTTTCTTATTGTCTTCAACAGTTATTTGATAAAAGAAGTAATTTTTATAATTTATATTCAATTTTCCTAATAATATAACATTTTTTGCGTGTGTCCCTGAAATTGCAGTCCACCCTGTCATTTTGGGGTAAATGCCCATTCAAGAAACCAACTGATGTAGTCAATGACATCCCATCACGTCACCCATTTGGTCTTTCTTCAGTAAAGGTTAAAACATAAAGAGGCAGTTTCCCAGAAAGGGTTTAGATTAATCCAGGACTAGGCCTTAGTTATATTCTGACATTTAAGTAGTTTTTACAAATAAACCTTAAAAAATAACATTACTGATGTGCATCTTGAGACAAAACAATGGCACTGATATATGTTAAGATATGTCAGTGCAAGATGTTTTTAAATTAAGTCAGCTCAAACATGCATTTTAGTCTGGGACTAAACTTCCCCATAATGCAATGCACACACAATATAGTTGTTCTTCCTTATTTTCATCATATTGTGTTTGTAGTAGCCTGGTGTCAAGCTTAAAATGTCCACCCTGTCATTGGGAGTAATAATCAACATAAAACTTTGCAGAAAATCTAAATATGTATTTTAAACAGTGCACAGTCAGCTTCAACAGTATACCACTTAGCTAACTGCAGCTGCATCATGTGTTCATTAAATGCTACATTTAGCTAAAAATGTCCACCCTGTCATGCAACTTTACATTATGACAGGGAGGACATATTTTTATGGTGTTTGCTTGCAGTTAATTTAGTGCTGGAGCTTGACCAACATGCATTTCTAACAGCTGGTCTCCTTAATACAAAACATGAAGTAAAATAGAAAATCTCAAATTTTTGAGAGGAAGTTTTGCAGTCTTAAAGGCACTTTATAGTGATATTGACCCACTTCTGGATCAATTTGAAGCTTGAAGAGTAACCATTCACTCCCATAGTAACCAGAACCCCAAACAACGTTTTTCATCTGTGTTCTGGAGAACAAAGAAATACATTGTGGGATCAAACGACATGAGGGTGAGTAAATAATGACTGTTTTCCCTTTTGGATGAAATAACTTTTTACCATAGCTCCACATCTGTCTCTCTCTCTCTCTCTCTCTCTCTCTCTCTCTCTCTGTCTCTCTCTCTCTCTCTCGTCTACTCTGTTGACTGAACGATGCATTTTATCGTTGAATACACCGACACCTTGCGGACATGCAGCGAATGAACTGCAGTTCCTTTTACGAAATAAAATAAAGCATGCCACAAAAAGACAGGAAAACAGACGAATGTATAGTAATCCATGCAAACGAATAAAAAGCAGAACATTGAAATAAGTGTTAATATCTGTTGTTAGCCGCGAGCTAGTCAATATTTAGAGAAGTGAAAACTTTCGTAATCATCTTCAGTTGCTGTGTAACACAAAATTCAGCCGATGAGCTTTCACGAAAGTATAAGACATTACTGCAGTGTTAGTGATTTTCAAAAGATACTATAATGCAGTTTTCTCCTTTAGCCAAAGTCTCTTGTATTGCCACGGACTGATCCATTTTCCAGCGCCCAGTGGATCCAAACTCCTCATTAGAAAACACAAACAAAGTCAGACATATTCCTGGATAAAGGTGTCAAAATGTCCTTTCAATAACAGTGTAAAAGTCTCCAGGGGATAGCCGTTTAAAATGGTCTTGGATAACAGTGTAAAAATCTCTCTCTCTCTCCCTCTGCCTATTTTTGTCCAGACGCGGTCCCGCCTCAACGCCACGCAGTCACGAGCTTGTGTTCATAATTAAATCATTTGTTATTCCCATTAAATCTCGGCTGTATTATTAAAAGTTTTAGTTAACACTGACTTTATGATTATCTTCTAAAGAAGCAGTGTAACGTTATTCCTTCTGCCCTAAAAGATGCCAAACTTGGTATGGTCTTAAATCCCACCCATAGACAGTAAGATCCCACCCCTTACTCATTCAAGGGTCCATAGGTGGCGCTATAACATAATATGATGTGATATGTAATCATGAATGGAAAGTTTAGTATACACTGTGCAGCAGAGGTGTATACTACGTATTTTAATTACTTTTCCAAGCATCTGTGCTTTATCAGAGTGTTTGTTTTGGAAAAAAATTACTTTACTCAAAAATGTTCACTACATTCTAAAGCATAGAATCATACTGTGTATTCCTTTAATATTGCATATTAAAATTGATTTAATACATAATTACATAAAGATGGTGTACTTAAGTACGAATTACGAAAGTACTTTTTACTTAAGTAAAAGTAAAAAAAAATGTACTAGATGTTTAATAAACTTAAATATTAAATATAAACCAAAAACTTGGAATTATGAAATGTAGTGGAGTAAAAATTATGATAATATGCTTGGAATGTATGTTTTCCAAAGAAAAACACTAATAAAATACAAATGCTTGAAAATTTACTTTTATCTAGAAAGTAAAAATACTTAAGTAGTATACACCTCTGCTGTGCAGTAGTCTAGTGCAGTGGTTCTTAAACTGGGGTCTGGGGCCCCCAGGGGGGCTGCGAGATAGTGCCAGGGGGGCCTAGTTTTATGACATTTTATAAAATACACTCATTTATCGTGAATTCTGTGTAATTAAACCTAAAAACATAAGGCTACTAACCAACAGCACTACTTTGTATAACTTTATATGTTTTGTTTAATTAAAATGTTAAATTTAAGAACATTTTTTGTCATAAATTTTCTTTGGTGGTCTTTTTACAAAACTCCAAAAGGCCAGAAAGTTTGACTTGGAGTTTCAGGATTCAAACAGGTGGAAAAGTGGATTGCCTCGTCACAAATAGCTACTGTGTTTAATGCCCCATTACCTGTTACTTAAAGAAAATACATATATCTTATGATATATGATACTGTAACAAACAAATTAATCATGTTATTACAGGGTCCCAAAGAGAGACAGTAAAACACAATATCACCCATATAAAATATACTTTATATATAAAAACCCCAACAAATGAAAATCGGACTGAGTTTATATACCTTATTTACTCAGTCACCATTCACTTTCACTCCCTAAATAAAAAAGATGTCATAAAAGTAAACAGTGAAACAAGCTGTCAGTCGCTAACATTCTGATTTTGGATGAATAAAGATGTTTTTGTGTGCCACTGTATCATCTCATTGTCTGAGAATGTGCTGCAAATATTTGTCTAATCACTTTAATGGTTTATTTACATAACTGGTATCTGATTATTAAAATGATTTAAATAGCTGTTCAGTAGATGTCATGTGACTGTGTCATGTGTACAGAGTCATTAACAGTTATACTAATAGGTCATGCGAGTATTTTTACTGTATATGGACTAGTGTAGGTATTCAGTTTAATTCATTAAATATATATATATACAGTGTTGAACACAGTCATGTGTGTGCAGTAAATAAATGCTATGGGTGGAGACAGGAAAGATAAAGGCTTTATTTAATCATTCAAATGCAATTATTCAGATGTGTTGCTCTTACTGTATGAGCATGAAGCTGCTTACAATCACATGGTGTGACTTTATTTTAATAATTAAAGCAGAAACAGAGCAATGTGCTATTGCATTATTCTGTGAGAATAGTTTCACTGGACATTAATATACTACATAAAATATTATCACAAGTCATTGGTGCCACTTTATATTAGGTGTCTTTCAATTTAGCTTGAAGTCATTTCACATATCCCCAACCTTTAAAACAGGGGTCTCCAACCTTTTTGTGAGCAAGGCCTACCACAATGGATAAAACAATCTGGAGGAATTTTTTTATATAGTCTACTCAAAACTTTTTTGTTTTATTTGTTGATTTTATTTAACTCATTCCCCGCAAGCCATTTTTTGAAAAGTTGCCACCAGCATTTTTGTGATTTTCATAAAAGTTTCAACAAAATGCCTTCCAGGAAAATGTTCTTCTAAAAATATAAACATACAAATATATCAAATGAAAGAACAGACCCTCTGCTTTCAAACAAACAATAAACAAACAGGGAATTTTTTTTCATCCTATCTATATTTTTTCTCTGCTTATAAACTATTAAATATGGGTATTATTCTTAAAAAATTTATTTTTTTTTTTGCAAAAAGCTAAAAGAATTGTATTTTGTGAAAGAATTTAGTTAGAAATCAGATTCAGAATGAATTAACAAAACATACACAGAGTTTAAAATTAGTAGATAACGTTTTGGCTTCAGTTTTTTTTCCGGTGGTAATCGCGGTATTGCAGATTAACACAAAAATTCTTCAGAAACCCGTTTTTTATGCAAATGTTTTATCTTAGTTGACGAGATAACTCGTCAATGGCTGGGAAAGAGTTCATTTTACTTGTTGATATGTTTTATCATTGTTTAAAATGTTAACATACATAAAAGAGGCCAAGCTAATATAAAAAATATGTAATGAATACAAAAATTAAGTCTATTTAAAATGTCTATTATAAAATGGGCAGTTCTGGTTCTTCATTCTGATTGGATGAAACGCGTTCTAAGCCGTGATAAAATACCCCGGTAAACCCACGGTTCAGACTGCATTACATAAGTATCACTGCGCCACTGTTGCTGCGTACTGATGAAAATAAACACCACAGTCTTTAATCATATTTTTAATTTGTGTACAATTGCACAATTAATGGTGATATCCAGATAAATGTCAATAAATATTGTTGAGTCATCTGATCAATAAAGAGAAAACGCTCCCTTAGAAGTTACCTCAAATTCATATTTCCGCTATCCACTGGGTGGCGATCTTACCCAACTTAAACAGTGACGCATTCACTCAACACTAAAAACACAACGTGTAAGTTTTAATGGCTCTGAATCTGATCTCTTACAAAAGTTCTCCACAAAAATGCAATTATCTCAGTGTTTAGCTGAAAATTTGAGAGGTGATAAGAGAACAAATGAAGGTAGGATGAAACGGGTTTTTTGAAAGTGGATATTTTATGTTTATTTAAAGAGGATAATTTTTCTGTATGGCATTAAACTTAAACTGAGTGGCAACTTAAAAACCGCTGACGGGGAAAGAGTTCTGCATGTTTCCAAGCATATTTGATCATCACTTCAACAGTTGCACAATATAAATGTTAATGTATAAATTAAATTAGATGAATGTTGATTTATAAAAATAAACACCACAGTCTTGAATCATTGTCCAGCACTAAACTTTGTTTGGCGGAAGAGTAATATTTGTACTAATATAATTACAACTTATTTGTGTTTTATTTTATGAAATCCTGCTAACCTTATGCATATGAAGTAACCATTTTAATAAAGCAATAAGCCCCAAGTAGCAGTGGGTTACCAGTGCATTTTATTACAGCTAAGGGGGTTTTAGGCACGACGCTAAACGCCCCTTAGCTGTTATAAAATGCACCGGTAACCCACTGCTTCTTGGGGCTTATTGCTTTATTAAACATGGTCATCATGTTGTATACCACTGCCCTAAACAACACATACAGTATGTGCACAATCTATTACACAGTAGCATTTAGAGACACCTAATATAAGTAGTGGGATCCCAAAAAAAAAAGATTATGCTCTTACATCTGTACACATACAATTAAATAAACACATTTCTCTGCAAAAATAAAGCTTTCAGATTTCATGCATGGTTACGGACTTTCATATGTCCAATATTATAAATATGTCCTTATAAATATAACTATTGTTTATTTAGATGCATAAAGTGCATACTTCACTTTGTTTGGCATTATTATTATATGAGTGTACACAGGGTGAAGTTTCCTGATTGGTGATATAGTATCTGAATTTGGGATTTCATAATTATTCAGGATTATCTGAGCATTCCAAGAATATTCACACAATGATTAAAAACGTGAGATTTTGGTTTAAATTGCGCAGAACCTGTGTACAGTAAAGAAAACAAGAGCGAGAAAAGAAAGGTTTCAGTTAACTAAAGATGATTGACTGTATTTATTGCCAAAAAGATACAACTCAGTAACCATCTGTGTGTGATAGGACGCAAACTTCATATTTGTTGATGCAGTGTTAATATATTCCTTTGTGGACTTCAACAACAAGCATGTTCCCACTTGATATAACTCTCTAAGGATGCACATAGTGAAAAGCTTATTTGGCATCTATACGCACGCACACACTCACACTTGCACACGCACAAACATACACACTTCTAATGTGAAAATGAGCTTTCTCTGAACTGTAACTGTGTCTATACTACACTCAAGTAAGGACCTTCATCATCCAGAGCATGACTAGAGATGCAGTGAGGAGTAGAGTAGACTGAGGACCTCTGGGGGCAGAACTGGGCATGTTTAAATCACCGGTCAGTTTCAGACATGAGGCGCTAACAGTGGCATTACAGCACTCCAAGTAGCAGGTGGTAACTGTGGTTGAGCATGCTGTTGCCTTTCGACAATCTGTACTGCAACCACCCTGCCATGACTCCGTGGACCCGGACGTCGTCTTGTTCAGCTGAAAAGAAAGACAATAAGTTTTAAGCATTCACTAAGCAAATGACGTACAATCGTCTTCGAGAAACATCATAACAATGGCATATGTAACAAAGAAACAACTACATACCATGCAGTAATCCTGACCAATAGGACAATACACAAGTCCAAGGGTATTGGTGGTTTTGTAACATGCGGGCCCATCACACTTGATGCTTTGACACTTCTTGCCATTTTTTGGGAGTTAAGAAACCAAGAGTCACAGTCGTACAGAGAATGCTGTCTATCACAGGGAATAAAATAAGCGCTGTATGTGCTCTTACATTATTTGCTGGGGTGGGAGGAACCGTCACCTTTATGGTTGTGGGTGTAGCCGTGGATTTTGTTGGAGCTATATAAGATCATATTAAGAGAGGTCAATGTTCAAGGCACGCTCACATATATCTGAGCTAATGAAAGAAAGATGTGTACCTGCTGTACTGGATGAATTTGACATGTTAAAGAGAGCGTAGTTGAGACAATCAGTTGTGTTGCAACAGCCCATAGAGCAATTAGTGACTGGGGGATTCCCACAGGGCATGGCACACCTGACGCTGCACTGAACGGTGTGACTCCCGTTCTGATGGATTAACTGAAGCAAAGCATATTAAAACTCTTTATGAGCTCAGCGATTCACGTGTGAAACAATATCGTGATCAAACTGACCTCACAGAAAGATGCGGTGGGTGGGCAGGGATTCGAGGTTTTGTTCATGAATTTGGCGTGACAGTCATCAGTACAAGTAAATTCTGGACAGGATAACTGTTGAAAAGAGGAAGGACGGCTACATCGGTCATGCATACATTTCTTTACGTGCTTGTATATTTGAGCGGTATGCCATTCAACAAGGATTGAAGCACATATGCAGTGCTGGTTACAGAAACAGCTTTTCTTAGTAGGAATGTAAATTAACTGATAGGCATGGAGCACTTACACTTTATGGTAAGTTAGTACCAGTTAGTAAAAACAAATTTTGTACTTTGCAATCCAAACCATTTTTTTTAATGCAATTTACACTTTTTACAATGTGCACTGTAGGAAATTACTTGCACTTACCATTGTGTCATTATCGGCTAATGATGATGTATTCATTGAATCTATAAAAAATAAATACAGACAAAATTATAGCTAGACAGACAGACAGACAGACAGACAGACAGATAAGATAGCTATGCAGACAGACAGACAGATAGGCAGGCAGGCACACAGACAGATAGATAGGCAGACAGACAAACAGACAGATAAACAAACAGGAAGGCAGACAGACATACATATAGACAGACAGATAGATAGATAGATACATACATACATACATATAGATAGATAGGCAGACAGACAGACAGACAGGCAGGCAGACAGACAGATAGATAGATAGGCAGACAGACAGATAAACAAACAGGAAGGCAGACAAACAGACAGACAGATAGATAGATAGATAGATAGACCGGCAGGCAGACAGACAGACAGACAGACAGACAGACAGGCAGGTAGATAGAAAGACAGACAGACAGACAGACAGACAGACAGACAGACAAGAAGACAAACATACAGATAGGCAGGCAGAAAGAAAGAAAGATAAATAGATAGACAGACAGACAGATAGGCAGATGGTCAGACATATAGATAGGCAGACAGACAGTCAGACAAATAGATAGATAGACACGCTGGCAGATAGACAGATTACCTGTGCTTAAGTTAGTAGGTACAATAATGTTATTGGTGATAAGGTGTTACCTAAATGAACAGATGTGATGTTTTCAGTGAAATTCTGAGTTTCCACAGATGTCATCTGTCCTGTAGCACTGATATGAGTTGAAGTCTCTGGATTGCTTGTTACTGCATGACTTTGGCTTACTGGAGTAGCTGTAAATGCAGTTGTTGGGTTATTCCAAACTGATGTGCCATTAAACATGTGCAGTAAAAGAAAAAAATAAAGCAAACGTCTGTAACAAGTGGGACTTTTCCTGTATTTGCATGTGGTCCCTGCTGAAAAAAACAGCATACCAACAAGACCAGCATATGTTGTGTTTTGGTGCTGGTTTGCTAGTGAACACCAGCTAAACCAGCATCAAACCAGCATCAGCACCAGCATTAGCACCAGCTAAACCAGCAACAAACCAGCATTAGCACCAGCTAAACCAGCATTAGCACCAGCATCCCATGCTGGTCATACCAGCATATGTTGTGTTTTGGTGCTGGTATGCTGGAACCACCAGCTAAACCAGCAAAGACCAGCATAATTCCCATGCTGGTCCCCACTGGTTTGATGCTGTTTTTTTCAGCAGGGGTCTAATAAATCTAGCTTAATAAAACATCATGCACTCATAAAGTCCCAAAATCATTAAGTATTGTCTTTTATTATGGATTTCTATCTCTATGACAGACAGCCCTGCTGGAAAAAAAACAGCATCAAACCAGTATGGGCCATCACGAGAATTATGCTGGTCTATGCTGGCTTGATTCTGGTTTAGCTGGTGGTCACCAGCATACCAGCACCAAAACACAACATATGCGGGTCTTGCTAGTGCTGGTTTGGTGCTGGTTTAGCTGGTGCTGATGCAGGTTTTGTGCTGGTTTAGCTGGTGTTCACTAGCAAACCAGCACCAAAACACAAAATATGCTGGTTTTGATGGCATGCTGGTTTTTCCAGCAGGGAGATAGGCAGGCAGACAGATTACCTGTGTTCAAGTTAGGTAGAGTAATGTTATTGGTGATAAGAGATGTGTTGTTGTCTGTGTTACCTAAAGCTACCGATGTCATCTGTTCTGTAGCAGTGGAAGGATTTGAATTAGCTGAATTGCTGGTTACTGTCTGGCTCTGGCTTATTGGAGTAGATGTGACCATAGTTGTTGTAGCTGATGTGCCATTAAACATGTGCAGTAAAAGAAAAAAATAAAGCAAACGTCTGTAACAAGTGGGACTTTTCCTGTATTTGCATGTGGTCCCTGCTGAAAAAAACAGCATACCAACAAGACCAGCATATGTTGTGTTTTGGTGCTGGTTTGCTAGTGAACACCAGCTAAACCAGCATCAAACCAGCATCAGCACCAGCATTAGCACCAGCTAAACCAGCAACAAACCAGCATTAGCACCAGCTAAACCAGCATTAGCACCAGCATCCCATGCTGGTCATACCAGCATATGTTGTGTTTTGGTGCTGGTATGCTGGAACCACCAGCTAAACCAGCAAAGACCAGCATAATTCCCATGCTGGTCCATGCTGGTTTGATGCTGGTTTTTTCAGCAGGGGTCTAATAAATCTAGCTTAGTAAAACATCATGCACTCATAAAGTCCCAAAATCATTAAGTATTGTCTTTTATTATGGATTTCTATCTCTATGACAGACAGCCCTGCTGGAAAAAAACAGAATCAAACCAGCATGGACCAGCATGAGAATTATGCTGGTCTATGCTGGTTTGATGCTGGTTTAGCTGGTGGTCACCAGCATACCAGCACCAAAACACAACATATGCTGGTCTTGCTAGTGCTGGTTTGGTGCTGGTTTAGCTGGTGCTGGTTTTGTGCTGGTTTAGCTGGTGTTCACTAGCAAACCAGCACCAAAACACAAAATATGCTGGTTTTGATGGCATGCTGGTTTTTCCAGCAGGGAGATAGGCAGGCAGACAGATTACCTGTGTTCAAGTTAGGTAGAGTAATGTTATTGGTGATAAGAGATGTGTTGTTGTCTGTGTTACCTAAAGCTACCGATGTCATCTGTTCTGTAGCAGTGGAAGGATTTGAATTAGCTGAATTGCTGGTTACTGTCTGGCTCTGGCTTATTGGAGTAGATGTGACCATAGTTGTTGTAGCTGATGTGCCATTAAACATGTGCAGTAAAAGAAAAAACAGGGAGCCTGCTGGATTAAAGGATAAAGAAAAGCAAACGTCTGTAACAAGTGGGACATTTCCAGCATTTGCATGTGGTCTAATAATATATAGCACTGTGAAACATCATACAATCATACAAATCTTTGAAGAATGCCTATTATAATGGAGTTCTAGTTCTAGTGGAGTCTGTAATGTGTTAACAATAAATGTTAAATAACTTACCTTTTACATAAGACCTCTTACTCTTGCTTTTCCCAGAAGTGCTCAATATTCCTGCCGATTTCATCTGAAAGTATGCAAATAATGTTAATCCTCAGGCAGTATGTTTTGTTTTACAGTGCAGAAACACAAAATAAATGTTTAATGTACGCATCATTACTAAAGAGGCTATCATGAATTCTTTATTGATAGATTTTTGCACTGCAAAAAATGACTTTCTTACTTAGTATTTTGTCATGTTTTCAGGACATATATCTAAAAATTCCTAAATTAAGATGCATTTTCTTGATGAGCAAAATTACCTAAGAAAATAAGTCAATTTTTTGACAAAAAATCTGCTTATTTGGTAAGAAAAAAAATCTTTACTTTTTTCTTAAGCACTTAATTTAAGTTAAAAAAAAATGTCTTACACCATTGGAAGATTGTTTTGCTTGTTTTAAGCACAAATTACTTACATTTAATATTTTTTTGTCAATTTTTTTTTACTTGAAGCATTTTCCTCATCAAAGAAATGCATCTTGGTTTTAAAATTGTTAGATATTTGTACTGAAAACAATACAAAAATACATAATAAAGTCATTTTTTGCAGTGATGTGTATTTAAACAAATTAATTTGTTATCCCTGAATCCCAATTGGCATACTATCAGTACTAAATATTTGTCAAAACTAGATTTAGTATGTACCATCTCTTCAAAAGCACTCAAATGTCTATACTTTCCCATAACAAAAACAATACACAGGGCATGAGCAAATTGAGACACAGGCTATACGTGTTAACTTTCATGATTCCTGATGAAGGTTATGTCATCATTAATTCATATCTAATAGCTGAACCAGACCACATAACACATCTGATGCTGTGGCTTCCTAAAAGTTTATTTTGATAAAGAGCAATAAAATCTTTCTTCAACACAGAAATGTCTATAGTTACAAATGTTTTCAAGCAATGAGACTGCTCTCTCTCTCATACACAATTAACAACTTGTTTGTTCTTTGTCAATCCCACGGGTGTAAGTGCAAAGCACGGCTTGTTACCCCTTTCCCCATGAGACAGTGTACAACCCCCTTTAGGACACTACCGTGGAAACCACGACTCCTACGAAAACATCGCTTCTCCCAAATCACGACTCATTTCTTACTCATTTATTCCACTGTTATAAAATCCAGTTTTATTTCGTGACATTAGTCTTTTGTTTTGTTCAATAGAAGCTTGACCATCCAAAGTTATGTGGAAAAAAAATAAGACTCAATGCAGAGAGTCAATTAAATTCAATAATTTATATCATACATATGAAGCTTTTCATTAAACATTGAATTTCATTCATCATTTTTTGTAAGTAGCATAGAGTTGAGTAACATACATAACAAAGCAAAAACACTTTCATGTAGACATTTATTAAAGAATCATCCAATTAAGCACTAAATGCAACATTGTGATTTCAGTGAACATGAATAAAATCTTGACTCATTCTTACAGCCGTTTTAAAACACCTGGACACCTGCTCTGTTCATCTGTCAGCATCTCATTTGTGGAGACATCGTGCATACACCCAACCAAACCTAAAGCCCACAGTGGTACATTTATCTAAAACTCTACACTGCCTTAACACAGATTAAGAAACCTGGCTTACCTTCACTGTAGAGCTGGGAAACACAAGAAACAATAGTAATAATAACAGCAGAGAATGAAGTTAAGTCTCTCTCTCTCTCTATTCCTCTTTCTCTCTCTCTCTCTCTCTCTCTCTTTCACTATTTTTCTCTCATCATTACCCCCTCCAGCCTGGTGACATCAGAGGGAATGTTTCCTAATTAGTGGAAACTCTGATGGGATCGGCCTCCTGACTGCTTCTTTAAATGAGAATGATGGGATGTGTCCTTATCAAAACAATGTATTTGACTCCCAAAAGTCCAGCAAACTCCGTCACACAAACATTTTTTGTAACATAATAAAAGGTAATGCACAAATATAATAATATGTTGTACATAATAATAACATTCATGCATTGTTCATCAAGTTTTTAAGATTTAATAGCTTTAGAGTAATGAAAATTATTATTTTTATAAAATACACATAAACTTTTATAAACTTTGTCTCTCACTGTATGACATAGGACCACCAATGAAGAGCCACGATCACAGAAATCACGACGATTGTGTTACGATGGCAATCTTTCGTCTGGGACAGCCAAAAATCATGCAGTGTATCCCGGGCTTTAGATTAACTCTTTCGCCGCCATTGACGAGATATCTCGTCAATTAAGAAAAAACGCTTCCCCGCCAATGACAAGATTTTCCGTCTTTTCGCAATACCGCTATTATCCACCAGGTGGCGCACTTCCGCAACTTATACAACCCGGAAGTAGCGCATCAACTGAAAGATAAAGAAGTCCGTGTATGTTTTAAAGATCGCTCTGCATCTGATCTCTATCAAAAGTCCTTCGCAAAAATTGAATTATTTCAGCTTTTTGCTCAAAATTGGGTGTTTTTGAAGAAACCTACCCATGTTTGAGAGGTGATTACAAGAGAACTAATGACGGTAGGATGAAACGTTTTTTTTGTTTGTTTGAAAGCAGAGGGTCTGTTCTTTCATCTGATATATTGTTTGTTTATATATTTAAAGAAGAAATCATGAAAAATGCTGCCGCTGGCTGGCAACTTTTTTTTTAAACGCTGGCGGGGAAAGAGTTAACCTAATTGCACAAACTTACTGTTCACTGTGGTGTGAGCGCAATCGCGCCTGAGCACGATTCAAAAGGTGAAGATGTCAGTTGCGCGACCACTCACCTTCATCTGCCTCCGTAAAAACCTTTTGATGAGCACAGCGGGGTTACGTGAATGTCCGAGCTGCGCACGTGACAGATCAACTAAGCAATATGATGACGTGAGAGGGCTGTCTGTAATCGCGCACCAAATGACTCCGAATAAAAAACACAGACCTATCATTACAGTGGGTTCCAGTTTTCAGTGAGAGCTTTACTTCCTGCCTTTTTCAAAACAATTGCATCTTAATGACGAAAGCGCACCCGGACTCGGATCGATAAAAAGTACAGTGTGAGTGCGTGCACCTGGGGGAGTAGGGAGGGGAGTGACAATCACGCTGGGGCATGGTTTGGTTTGGTTTTGATAATGTGAGTGCGCCCTTAGTCTCGGCAATGGGCAAATAAAAGGTGAGATAGCAACGTTCCTCGATGCAGTTGGAAAAACTGGCAACTTCCATCAATTACAAGACACAGACTGGCTGGCCGACCTCATGTTCAATGTGGAGACACTTGAGGCATCTGAACGATCCCAATTTGAGACTTCAGGGAAAAGATATCCACTGCATGAAAAGAGGTGTATCCATTCTAGAAAACTCCTGTAAACACCACTGATTTTCGGAAGTATCTACTAGTTCCACTAAGGGTAAACTTCTAATTCCACCAAGTTAGGAAACTCCTGTAATGATGCCAATTCAGGCCCTGTTTATATTAGAGCATTTGCGTTTTAAAATGGCATTTTAAAATGAAAACAATGCTCGTTTATATTGCCATTTTAAAAATAATCTTCATCCACACTATACACGACCATAAACGCATGAAACATGACCAATCACATAACTGGGCATGCGCATAAAAGTGTAAAATAACTTATTACTCTAATAATAGCTTACCTTTGCGAATTTATGCAGCGTAGGGGTGTGCGATATTGACCAAAATTCATACCTGGATTCTTTGCCGGCAACTACAACAGACACTATTTTTGAACCTATAAAAATGTGTGTGGGAAAGTCTTATACTGTATTAATATGATTAATAGGTAAATGTTGATGTTATAAACCAAACAGAAAGGTCTTTATGATTTAAAAAGGAAGCATTCAAGTGAACAGTACTAAACAGTAGTGAGCTTGAAGCAAAAAAAATCAGCAAATGCAAACTTCAATCAAACATAATAAGAGGTAGTATAGTATAGCTTTAACCTACAAAAAATGCTTATATTGCTTTAATGTAGGGAGTTCCTCTTCAGCCATTTCAGGATGTTATATTTATAATAGTTAATTGTCTCGAAAATAATGTCTGACCCATTACAATTCTCCCTTCATATTGGCCTTTACAACGGCGCTATATGGCGTTTAAAATTACAGTCTATCTTTTGTAATAAGCTAACTAAATTAAAAGAAAACATAAACAACATTACAACAATCAGAGCTGCAAAGTACTTGAGTAATTTTACTTGATTACTGTACTTAAGTATTATTTTTTGGTATTTTTACTTTACTTGGATATATGATTAATGCCTGAAGAAGATTGAGAGATCGAAACGTTGCAATAAATGATTTATATTTTTGCAAGTGGATAGTGTGCGGGACCTTTCTTTTTCCATTTTACTTTACTTGAGTACAATTGAAAAACTCTATACTTTTACTTAATTACATTTTTTAAGAAAAAAGTACTTTTTACTCCTTACAATTTTATTTACAATCAAAAAGTACTTCTTTTTTAGAGATCACTTCATTCTATTTTCCCTTGCTCTTACCAAACCAATTGAATTGCACTGATGGCCAGTTTATCTTAAATGTTTTTTATTCTGGAGCCTTTGGACCACACTAAGGACTTGGCCAACAGTTCATCTGATCATATAGATTTTTTCACTTCTTTGAAACCGACAACAGATGTAGTCAGCAAAGAGTTGGATTGATATCTGGCCTGTGTTTCAAACACGATGTCTCTGCTCACGTTCCCTGCTATTGCAGCCTCTCTATCAAGACTAAGACCTTGTTCACACTGTCAGTCTAAATCCGATTTTGCTGCATATGATTTAACATACTCACTGTCCATAATGTGTATTACAACTGTTCAGATCAGATCTGTGCAACTGTAGCATTCTGCCGGATTATCTGCTCTCAACAGGCAGGTGGGTATCGTCGCATTCACCAGTTCTTCACGAGTTTACTCGGAGTGATTTTAGCTTCAACTCAACGTCAGGTAAGCGTGACACTCTTCACAGGGGTCTTTGCAGAGAAGGTTTAACTTGGACTCAATTCAAGGTAAGTATCACCCTTTCACAGAATCTCTTTGGGCTTACTAGTCTCTACAGAGTGGGTTTAGCTTTAGCTCAGCACAAGGTAAGTATCACACTTCTACAGGGTCTTTCTGGGCTTACGAGTCTTTGCAGAGTGGGTTTAGCTTTAGCTCGGCACAAGGCAAGTATCACACTTCTACAGGGTCTTTCTGGGCTTACGAGTCTTTGCAGAGTGGTTTTAGCTTTAGCTCGGCACAAGGTAAGTATCACACTTTTACAGGGCTTTTCTGGGCTTACGAGTCTTTGCAGAGTGGATTTAGCTTTAGCTCGGCACAAGGTAAGTATCCACTTTTACAGGGTCTTTCTGGGCTTACGAGTCTTTGCGGAGTGGGTATAGCGTTGCCTCGGTATGTGGTACCAACAATAGTAGGAACAAAACCATACGTCACCTCTAGCTTCGTGCACGGGTATGGAGAGGGAGGGCTTTTACCGGCGTCCAGCTGTAGCTGACAAGCCAACGTGGCCGATGTCCCTTCGGTTGTGGAATTTTGGAATAGAGCCACAATCGTACGTCCGTCCTCCTGGACCGACACGTCCTCTTCCCTTCCTCCTGTGGACAGGCGAAGATCTAGACGAATAGGTAAGCAGCTCGACGTACACCACCACACACAAAGTATACACAGCAGTCAGGATTATTACAGCACTCCCAACATCTCCTCTGACGTTACGTTTTTGCATACAATGTTCACACAGTACCTCACTCGATGAGTCCGATTCACTTCCTCTGGCTATGGTTGTGTCGCGTAGTTAGAGAATATGCGTCCACCGTCTCAGCAGCTTCCGTTTGTTTCCACAGAGGCCTGATTTTTCCTGGGGTGAGTACAGGCAACAGAGACACGGCAAAACACTGCAAAAAGCTTCAGGTGTACTCACGTCAAATAAGTAAACTCACACACTGCACGTCACACATTCCAGTGAATAATAGGGTCCGTACTCTTCACCTGGCTGGATCGGCTCTGGGGGGAAGCTTGAGTCGCTACGCTGAGCGATGTCCTGCCCAGTTGTGGCCGGTTCACGACACAATGCCAGTACAATCTCCAATGCTCCGGCTCGCCCACCCGTCACGACACACACGGTGGGGCCGCTAACAACAGGTAACACTTGCACGCTGTTATTCAAATTCGTCACAACAGTTGTCTGTTAATAGTACTCACAAGCTCTCGTATCGTTGACCGGTCTTTCCTTCCGTTCCTCTCTCTCCAGGGAACCCGCAGAATATCGAAATTCCAATGTTATGCTTCGCCCAGACCTTCTGTGAAACACATGCAGTCGGTATGTATCAACTCACTCTAATACTGCTTTCTCTCACCCTCCTTTGGGTCCTTGTTCTCTTCTTCCTCTTCTTTACAAGCGGGTTCACCAAGGGGTTCAACTAGTACCTTTCCCACACTCGTATTCCAGCCCTCCGTTCACTCGCAGCGTTCTTCCCAACACAACAGCACACTTCCTGTATTTCCACTCCTCCTTTTATACTCCTCTTCCTTGTGTGAATCACCCATTCAGCAACCGCCATGTCGTTTATATACCTGCGGTCGATTTCGTTTGATTTGGGGGTTCCCGGGGATACCCGGAAGTGATGGTGTTTGTAGAATTCGGTCCGGGCGGAACCTCTTCTCTGACTTTTGGTTCCGCCCTACTGAGTCACTCTGTGACAATAGTATAATATTTATTTCTTAAACATGCATTTCAGATCATTGGATCATTGTAATGATATATGGCATGACAAGTTTAATACCCTTCTTCATTAATATGATACATTGTAAACGTAATAGTTTGTAAACAAAGACTCGGCGGCCCGCCAGCGTGGCACGGTCGGCTTAAAAGTTTTAAAAGATAAAAACGTAATGTGTAGGACTCGTCACTTGCCATTGGAAGCTTCTTGTGATAACCAGTACGTTCCTGTTGGATCCTGCAGCCTATACTATCTGGCAACCTTGAGTCAGGGAGGAGGGGAATGAGATACACCGCTCTACAGTAATTTGAAAGTGATTGCAGTACCATTTTTGGCCACCATCCTACATACGGTTCCTTTAATTAAATTCGTAAAGACTGTAAGGAAGCTTTACAATTAAAAGAGGGTTCATTTATCAGCTAAGTAAATGTTAAAAAAGATGGTGATACAGTGTCATACAACGGAAAGTGTAAAAACTAAACAGGGTCACCCAAAGGAGCAGAAGTAAAATAACTACTATATAGTGAATATAATCATAGTGCATTTTATGCATACACAAAAATCATATCTAAAAAAAACTGTAAATAAGCCTTATGACAGATTTATACACTTTATGTGCCACAACCCTGGTTTTATTGGTGTAAAGTTGTGGTAACTATGTTTTTTTTGGTGCATTGATTACAATCAGCAAAACCATGGTTTTACTACACTAACCATGTTTTTTTTGTTTTAACTGTAGTAAAACCATTGCTAATTTTCGTAAGAGAAAGATAATCTTAATTATGTCTAATTATATATAATTAGATATGATTTATATATTTAAAATCATATATAAAATCTATGATTATTTTTACAGGCTTTTAACATTTAAATAATATTGTGTGTATTTTCATTGAGACACATATAATATTGGACTTAAATAGGGTAAAATAGGTTCGTATTAATTATTTAATTAATTAATTTTATCTGTTTTGTAAACCTCTGCTTTCTGGAATACACCCCTGGAGCCCAACAAACAGAACTCAAGACAAAAACATATTAAACAGAGTCCATGGGTGGGCCAGGACCTTGTGGCAGAGGCAGGGTAGGTCCAGAGGACAGAGGCGGTCCTGGGTCGTGTGGCCAGGACGGTCCAGGGTCATGGGTCAGACGTTGACCTGGGTCCTGTTTATTATACATGATTATTCATGTACTGTTATTGCAAAGTGTTACCGAAAACTTTTATCATGGTACAAGCACCTTTTGTACTATTGCCTTCCTATGACACATCGCTTTTATTGTTTCTTAATCTTTGTAAGTTGCTTTGGATAAAAGCATCTGCTAAATGCCTTAATGTAATGTAAATGTAAATATACTACAGGTAAAATTTTGCTTTCTGAAACTTTTAGATGCAGAATTCTTTGCACCTGTAAAAAAAACTCTTAATTTTGAGCATGTAGCTTTATTAAAGGTTATTGTTTATATAGTACTCCCTGAATAAACAACACTATTAATGTTGTTTTAATGTTATAAAAACAGTTACAGATGTTTTACAAAATACATAATAATGTGGAACACTTTCCGTTTTACTACCAAAATATGTAAAATCCATTTATTAACTAGAATGATATCTAGCCTCATCGTTGTGCTGACAATGTGCTGGGGTAATTTCAGCTGCTTTTCCAAATCTACAGAGAGTTTCCAGTCCTTGGCTGATGCCAGGATCCCTGCTGGTGCCTTCCTCCCTGCTTGTGGCTGTTCTCCTGCCCTAACAAATGTGATTAAGTAATTGCTGTTGCTCCCTCGGCCGCCTTTGCTGATCTCTTTGCTGATGGTGTCTGCAATAGATTTCAGCACCTGGTTGTGACGCCAAGTGTACCGACCCTGGCCGAGCGCTGTTTGGCAGGAACTGAGAATGTGCTCCAGCGTTCCATCAGCTGGGCACAAATGGCAAGTTGGTGTGTCTGCTTTTCCCCACATACAGAGGTTTGCTGGGCTAGGCAGGACATCATAGAGGGCAATGTTACTGAGGCTCCTGTGCAACCCTAACTATCTCCTGAGACAGCTGCTGACCTTTCTTTTCAAGGTTTCCACCATAGAAATGGGAACCTCATACACAAGTAGTGGCCAGAGTATTCTTGGCAGAATACCATGTTGGTAGATCCATGCTTTAAACTTGCCGGGGAGCAAACACGTGATTGTGTCTACCCAAATATTTTTTCTGTATTTGGATAAATTTGTTATTCGTTTAGAAGCCATTATCCGTGTAATGCATTCGGACACATCCCTAATTATTATTATTTCAAGCCAAGTAATGACATCTCATTTGGATAGTTTTATGTTGTGGTACATTTGGGATTAAACCGGTTAAGATTTTATGACATTTCAAATGTCTATTGTACTTTATTGTACTACAGTGATATAGCTGTGCTGGCTACCAAACAAGCATAGCTAGGGTCGATTATGAGCTAACAACACAGCTTACTTACACTTCCAATGACGCCAAAGCAAGTTTAAGCCGACAGACTCCAAAGTTGAATATTCATTGCAAATTACATTGCCCCTGCAGGCTTTGTAGGCTTTTAAAGAGTCTACCGAGTAATACGAGGAAAAGTTGATTTTAGTCTAGGACTAGTCTAATCCCACTAGTCTGGAAAACTGCCTCTATGTCTTTTGAATTAAAGTGCACTGTGAACTCTGCTGCCTTAAAACTCATGCTGGCGCCATTCATTTCATAAACAGAATGCAGGGTTCCCACACCTTGGCTAACTTCAAATTCAAGGACCTCTCAAGGACTTTCCAGGTCCAATACCCTCAAATTCAAGGACTAAATGTGGGGACACATTTCAAGTGAGATCAAGGTTACCTTTTAAGATACATTGTTACAGTTCTCTTTCAAGGGTCCCTGTGGTGACACTTTGGGGACGCCTCCAGGGGTAAGTGCGTCTGAATGTGTATATCAAATTCAACCAATGGTGAGGCTTTGGCCAAACGACAAAGACAGGGTGCAAAGTACGCATATTTATGCGGGGCTGCATTTTTTCCAAATACAACGCACTTTCGCCGCATTAATTACAAATTTCCGTTTGCATGATTTCATAATCATAATTTTCTTAGCAAAAAGTCACATATATATTAGCAGAAAGTTGAAAAATGTTGCATTTACTTCTCACAAGCGCAGCCGTGTCCTCTGTTGCCATGGGAACGTTATGAAGTGACGTGATTATATGACGTAAACGTCATTGCAGCTTTTGCAAGTTTCCGCAGTTTTTGCAAGTTCCGCAATTTTCGCAAATTCCCACAATTCCATCGCATAAATTGCATAAATAACAATAATAAATAAAATAAATGCCGCAAAATCGAGGATTTTTGCCCGCAACAATCACAAAAAACTGCGTTTTTCTGAAAGGACTGTTATTTATAGCAAGTGGTCAGGGTTGTTGAAAATTAGAATTGTTGGTCTCCACAAAGATGGCCAAGGCTATTAAAAGGTCAGTAACAACCTGAAACTGAGTTACAGTACAGTGGTCATACAGATGTTTTGCAAGACAGGACAAGTGCAGTAGCTGGCTTTAAAAACAGATGCATGAGTGCTGCCAACACATGTTGCAGAAGCGAAAAGTCAGATTGTCAGTGCTCAGACCGTACGCAGCACTCTGCAACAATTTAAAATTACTCTGAAAGTCAAAACATGTCCAAGTCAACTTTAATCATATAAAATGTATTTCCTTCTAATTTTGGCCAGTGAAAATGCTGAGTGATTAGTAACTTTGGAAAACCACTAGCCATTGTGCTGTGTTGGGTGTCAGGTCCTGATCATACTGTTGAGGCTTAACAACAACCTGCTGCCATACAACATTTAAAAGAAATACTTTCAATATGAGAAAAGCCCTTCAATCACAGAGGTGGATTTAGGGGCAATATGTCGAAATTATTTTGCTTTCAAATATTTGGCTTTGCATTTCTATTTGGCATCACATCTCTTATTTTCATAATTACTCTGTTTCCCTGGATGCTGTTGAACTGTGGTTAAACTATAAACAAATCACTTCGCCATGTTTTTACACAGGCAAATAACTCTCCATCAAACCTAATACAATACAATACATTGTAATACACAAAATATAACTATTTCCCAAAGATAGAATAATAAATAGACCATTAGATGGGGTCAGGATCCTGCAGGATCTTGTCTTGTCTTAGTTTCTAGTTCACTGTGACAGGGTTCTGACAGTACCATGTTTTGTGTGAGAGGGTTCATGGTCTTGTTTATTTAGCCCTACTGAAAAATCCAGCTAAGGCCAGCATAAGTTGGTAGCTGGTTTTTGCTGGTTTAATGTGGTAGTAGCTGGTTTAAGCTGGTCCTCTCAGCCTGGCTAAGCCGGTCAGCTGGTCTTCCAGCCTGGCCAGCTCAGTCCAGCTTAAAAAGTGACCAAAACACAGCTAGACCACTTTGCTACACCAGCAATATCAGCTAAAACCAAGCTGGTCTTAGCTGGATTTTTAGTAGGGAGGCCATGTGCCCTGTCTCATCTCTGACCCCTCCCCCTCGTCTCCTCATTAATTACCCTTGTTATTGTTTTATCCTTATCACCTGTTACCCCCCTGATTTGCTTCCCTATCTAATGCCCTTGTGTTTGCTGTCCTGTGCTCATTTGTGTTGTATGTTTTGTGCATTACTTGTACAAGTAAGAGCCACGTCTAGTCCAAATCAAGTCAAGTTTAGTGTAATTTATAGTCTAGTCTAGTCTAGTGTCAAGTCTGTTAGTCTTGTGCCATGTGGTTTGCCCCTCGTGGGTTTTGTTTTGTTTAATAAAATTTTTCTTGTCACTCCCAAACCACCTGCTCTTGGGTTCTCCTCAAGCGTCCTGACACTGTCACGGTAATCCGTGTCATGTTTTGTGTCTGTTCTATATTGTCATCACCTGGACACTTGTTAATTATCACATCATTCATTCCACCTGTGTGTCATTAGTCTTTGTGCATTTATACCCTTGTCTCTGCCATACTCCCTGCCGGATCATTGTCTTTGCTACCACGTTTGTACCCTGTTCATCTGTTCCTGTGTTTTACCTACCTGTTGTTATTTTGATTCCCGTGTTTTGTTTGCTATGTTATTTATATTAAATGTTATCCTTTTATGTGAACTCTGCACTTGCGTCCTCACTCCACAAATCCAGCAAACCAGGCGTGACAGAATGATCCGGCCAGACTGGACGCAGCGGGTTCACGGAGGGCGGCTCCCCCAGGAGTTTCGTAGAGGGGGAGTAGTGACATCGGGGTTCATTCTCCACCAGCCCCGATGTCTCTTGGGGACCACCGTGAGTGATCGCTCGCTCCTGCGGGCCTGCGGGAGGAGGATCGGCCCAGGCGGTCCCCCAACGGTTGAGTCGTCGTCGTCGACGGTCCCTCGGAGGACCACCGTCCCGCTCATAGGGGGATCCGGAACGGACCACGCCCGATCATTTCCCCGGGGTGGCTACCGAAGTGAGGGTCCCCATTTCCGCGAGGGGACGGGAGATGACTTCCGGGGGGCATCGGATCGTCGGCGATTCCCAGGAGGGGGGTAATTCGTCTGCCTCGGTTCTCGGAGCGATCGCTCCGGTTCTCCTGGCGCAGTCCGGCCCACCGTCCTGTTGGTTTCGTCCCGGCGGCTGCCGGCATCGCCAGGGTTCCCAAGCCCTCCACCCCTCCCTTGGACTCTCGCTACCAGACTTTGGTTTTGTTTTGTGGTTATGTGAGTGTCTGGTAGCCACTCGTAGAGGGAGGGGTTATGTCACGGTAATCCGTGTCATGTTTTGTGTCTGTTCTATATTGTCATCACCTGGACACTTGTTAATTATCACATCATTCATTCCACCTGTGTGTCATTAGTCTTTGTGCATTTATACCCTTGTCTCTGCCATACTCCCTGCCGGATCATTGTCTTTGCTACCACGTTTGTACCCTGTTCATCTGTTCCTGTGTTTTACCTACCTGTTGTTATTTTGATTCCCGTGTTTTGTTTGCTATGTTATTTATATTAAATGTTATCCTTTTATGTGAACTCTGCACTTGCGTCCTCACTCCACAAATCCAGCAAACCAGGCGTGACAGACACACAGTGAATCAACTTTTGATGTATAAGAGCTCTGTGCAATTAACACATACAAAAAAGACCTCAGTAATAATTTCTCACTAGAAATAAATGATTTGTTCAAATTGAACTGTTATTTTTATGCGTTTTACTATGTCAATGTTTCTTAAGATCCTTTATCTCTTCAGTTATTGACCTTAATTAGTCCCTTGTCATTGGTTATTACAGTTAATATTCTGACTAATAATCTAAGTTTATTGTGCAAAAAGAACCAAAGATGGAGTGAGAGAACATATTAAAAATAACAAGAAGGGATGCCATGACTTTTAAAGGAATAGGTCGCTCAAAAAATCTAAACTCTCTGATAATTTACCTGTGCTCATGCCATCCAAGATGATTTCCTTTCTTTAGCTGAGCACAAAGACTTTTATATAAAATGAATGGTTTATATGGGACTCTGTATGTTTCAAGGATTTCAGGACCAGGGGCCTATTGCACAAAACTAGGATAAGGGATTAAGCCGGGATATCTTGGTGATCCTGGCTCAAATGTGTCACGACTGGCTTTTACACAAAAGAGGGAGAACCCAAACGCAGACAAGGTGTATAAATAACTGAGGGTTTATTAAAGTAATAAACACAAACAACCACAAGGGGGTAAAACAGAAGATAAATAAACACAGTGATGGAACACGAAACACTGGAACCAAAATAACACGGAAGCATACGTCAGGAACACGGATAACATGAACACTGAATATAGACAACGAACGCGCACACGACAGAGAACGAGAGGGCATTATAAAGACACGACATCAATGGGGAACAGGTGAACATAATTAATTACGTAAGACACGATAAGGGAGTAGGGTAAAAGTGACAAGACACTGGGAACACGTGACACAAATACATACACAGTGCTGCCATAATCTTGCCCTCTTAAATTAGACCTGAATCTTACACAAAGGTCTGGCAAGACCATGACAGTGACAAGACACTGGGAACACGTGGAAGCCACACACACAATATGACTCCACATATCCCCACACAGAACATAGTACTGTCATGGTCTTGCCAGATACACTCAGACCTGAGTCTAGTACAAAAGGTCTGGCAAGCCCATGACAAAATGATCCATAATCCAGTTGCACTAAAGCTGGATAGGGGGCAGGAGGAGATGTTATGGTATAAATTACCATGGAGATCTATTCTGTGCAGCTAGCCTGCTCCAGACCAGGCTAAATTCCAGGATCTATTTACTCTCATGTCAGCCAGCAGTCACCACAAATAGAAACCAATAGTTATTTCACTGCCCTCTATACATTGTTATCACATATAACTAGACCCACTGTCATTATTTAAACATTTGTGATCATTAATTTCAATCATTTTGCATAAATTCATTAAAGGTAGGGTAGCAGATTTGTTCCTGAAATAATTTTCATTATGCTGGTTAAAAGTCTCCTCACATCCTGATAGCAATCACTGTGTTAAGTTGTTTAAATGTATTGGTAGAAATGTATGTCATCTGTGAAAGGCGTAGGACCAAAAAATGTTCAACCAATCATAGATTTCGGTCCGAACGGACGTTTCCTTTTTTGTCCCTCATACGTAAGCGTAATTTGAATGCCCACTGCGCAGCGAGTCCACGCAGACACCATACGTCATCGGCGCGTTCACGTGCGCTCACCTCCTGTTTGTAAACAGCGAGAACAGCAAACTTTTCTGCTGAATTGACAACCTACACAGGAGCCACAAAACAAAAAACATCTTTTAAAAAAACTGCCTGGACCATCAAAAAGCAAAAACCCAAATTAACATCGGTAACTTTACTGCTTTACCACGAGATGCAAACAGCTGTGGGAGGCAAAGGGTCTGAAAGGGTTGTTGCACTGTTTATTTTGGTACGGTAGGTACGTGATATGTTTGTTTTGAGATGGATTCAGATTCTACTTTGATGAAACATTGTGTTGCTTATGAAATTGTGTTCGTTTACAGCGTTACTACGTCTACACAACCGAAAGTGTGCCTAAACTAATTCTGATGTAAACACTTTGTTTATGTTGGTTATTTTGGTAATGTTATTCACTTTGTACTGCAAAGTTATCTCACTGGTGAATGAGACATGAGATGTGACCATCTGATCTGTGCGTGTTCATGTGTTTTGAAAGAGGCGTGACTTTGTGGGGTCGTTATTTCATTGCTAGGCGGCTACCGTTAGTATTTTTCAAAGTGTGTTACCCTACCTTTAAATAATTTTCAGTTTCCAATAGACTATAAATAAATAAATAAATAAAATGATTAGAGCCTGACCGTTTTATCGTTTTGCCGATTTTATCGACCCATATGAGCATGTTGCAGATATATCTGTATCGGCGTATAAGCCGCAGATATGCGCCGATATGAACGTTTGTTACAGAACACATTAAATGCATTTGAAAGATGTAAGTACTTGTTTGTCCAGCAGAGTGCGCCATACTGGTTGCTAATGGCGACCCAGATCACTCACTGTAGTGACACCAGCCAATCCCCCACCCCCTTCACTTCAGTCAGTCTCTCAGTTCAGGTGGCATGGAAGCATCACGCAGTGTCTTCTTCACAACATTTTTACACCTGGTATTAAGACGCGCTTTGGTCGATTGGATTATAAATGGACAAGAGAGACGCATTCCCGCTTACATTTGGTGTTTTTAATCCGTCTCTTTGTCGACTTGCGAGTTAAAACGCAAGCGGGAGAAATGACGCGAGACGGAGAAATGACACGTTTAAACTTCGCGCAGCCGTGCACTTATATATCACTATATGAGATTACTGCTGCTTGTGTTGTTAGTTTACATGCTAATTTCAGAGCAATTGATTCAATAAGCTCGCGCAACTCTACACCCTTGCTAAATAAAAGAGGCGGAGCGCAGACGCTTTAGTTTTATAAAAGTCTAAAGTTTGCACGGAACCCTGGGTTTGTGTTATAAAAACATTGTGCACAACATTAAACATAGTGTACATTAGTATGTGCTCCGTCAAGCATTGTCTTCGTAACGGTGAGTGGCTAACTAATTTGTGAAGTACACAACTTACTGTAAAGCTAATATTAATCAATAACTTCATAAGTTTCTCTTTATAACGTTATTCTCGTCAAAACTGCAAATGATGCAAGTTTTATGTATTTTGTTCTCTTTGTGTTTTAAAGTTATTTATAATAAGTCAAGTTTACTGTTTAGTGCACTGATATCCAACAAATTTTGGATAATAAAGTTTATTGTTAACTTCTTGCCTATAGTACATATCTTTGTCACATCAATATAAGTTTTGGATCACCACATTTGTGAGTGATCACCACATTTGTGAGTGATCATTGCATTGCATTGTATTTATTCATAGTATATTATGTTAAAGTATATAGTGTATTCTATGTACAGTACTTTAGTATAATATACTGTAGTATATACTGAACTATAATATACACATAAAGAATATTGGCCGATATATCGTTATCGGTCTTTTTTTACTCCTTAATATCAGTATCGGCATCGGCCCGAAAAAACGCATATCGGTCGGGCTCTAAAAATGATAGAATATTAGGGCCACAGAGGGAAATAAAGACAAAAGTCATAATATTTTAACCTGTTGTTTTAGGGGAGGACAGTTGTTTAAATAACAGCTGTGGGGCATTTCGAGAATTGTACTTCAGTAAGGTTTCACAAACAAGGACATACTTAATCTTTTGGCACATCAGCATCAAATTGTCATAAGTATCAGGACTGTAAAAGAATATGCATATTTTCCACAGAAAGAACTAGACTAAAAATTTATGACTTTCTCCTTTCCTCAGGCCCTGTTTACACGTACATGGTTATGTCACAAGGTGACGATCTTTAAGGGGCGGAACCAAAATTTGGGAAGTTTGGTTCCGCCCGGAAGTTTTCCACCCAGACCGGAAAGAGAAAACACCGGAACTTCCGGTACCGCCGCAAGGAGGAAAATCGGCGAATTGAGTACAGCTCTGCCTAGTTAACAACAGCGGTCGGTGATTGGAGGATACGCCGAACAAGATGGTATTTAAGATCAACTTAAATTACAGTTGGGGCGCTTTTTGTGACTGTTGGGAGTTGTGACTGTTGTCATTGTGTGGGTTCACTCGACGCGCTATTTGGTGGCGGTCGGACTCTCTCTCTCCAGCTGAAGTTATACATTGGAAGTAAGTGTGAACCTTAAGGGCTGAAAGACGAACGGAAACTATGTATATGAAGATACATTAAGAGGAGAAGAAGCGGAGTTGTGTGAGTACCTACTGTGAAGAAATTGTGGAAACATTTGGAAGTGAGACACTGTTGCAGAGCTGACGTTGCCGGTCGAGTAGATCAGAGCAGAGGGGGAGAAATAAACCCTTTAAAGTATCGAGTGAGTAACAGTATTGTTGTACAGACACTGTGTATTACTAACCTGTCTTCTAGCGAATACCTCCGGGAAAAGGAGAGCGGCCCTACCCCTAGGGAAGCGTGGTGGGTGAGCCGAGGAGATTTTGGGTTGAAGCCAGCCACAGTGACGAGACCACCACTAAGGCCGTGAGATCCATCGCCATTCGGACTCGGGCAAGGTGGGCGAAGACGGGCGTCCTTTATGTGCACACGATTGTGGTGGGTGAGTCTTTGTGCCGTGGAAAATTTCACTTTAGCGTGGTGCTGTGTATGTTTGCTGTGTATTGCTGTGTGTGTCTCGTCAGACAAACCCCCGCCTTCATACATTTTGTCTGGGAAAACGAAGAGGCTGTCGGCCCTGGTGGAAAATTATTATACTGTACGTTGTGAGTGTCCTTCTAGCTACGAGTGACGGAGTGGTGCCCTGAAACGAGTCCTGTTTAGACATCTGGGGGTTGCTGAAGAGCGGCGGTGAAGAGCTGGGAAACCAGTGGATATGTGAGTACGACTAGGGAATGTCATTGTGGATGTTTTGATCTACGAAATACTTACTGTTGCAGAGAACGTGGTGTAAGGAATCCCGCCCGTCCTGAGGTCCCTACAAAGGGGCGCCCCTGTCCGGTGGAAGATCGCCTTATGGTGACGTGAGAGGGCAGCGCTCGGCCTTGGTGTGACGGTGCGACGTGTACACCCCTCTGTGACTAACGCGCCCGTCGAGAGGGTTCGCCCCCGACGTTGCCTGGAAAACTACATGTCCCATCTGACCCATTGAGAGAAATCCAGTACCGTAAGTCCGCCGAGCTTACTTGATTCAACTATATAACCCCCAGGTCTGTTATCCACTTTGAACAGGAGGGCACCGCACCCAGCTGCTGTCTGTGGAGAGAGAAAGAGAGAAAGTAAACGCCAGAGAAAACGAACAGAACAAACCTCATACTTACCGTAGGCTGTATGCAGCGAAGAGGTGAGAAAGCCAAGTTGAACTAACTGTGTCTTGTGTCCCAGCTGCTGTCTGTGGAGAGAGAAAGAGAGAAAGTGAACGCCAGAGAAAATGAACAGAACAAACCTCATACTTACCGTAGGCTGTATGCAGCGAAGAGGTGAGGAAGCCAAGTTGAGCTAACTGTGTCTTGTGTCCCAGCTGCTGTCTGTGGAGAGAGAAAGTGAACGCCAGAGAGAACGAACAGAGCAAACCTCGTACTTACTGTAGGCTGTATGCAGCGAAGAGGTGAGAAAGCCAAGATGAACTAACTGTGTCTTGTGTCCCAGCCGCTGTCTGTGGAGAGAGAAAGAAAGTGAACGCCAGAGAAAACGAACAGAACAAACCTCAAACTTAACGTAGGCTGTATGCAGCGAAGAGGTGAGAAAGCCAAGTTGAACTAACTGTGTCTTGTGTCCCAGCTGCTGTCTGTGGAGAGAGAAGGAGAGAAAGTGAACGCTAGAGGGAAAACGAACAGAGCAAACCTCATACTTACCGTAGGCTGTATGCAGCGAAGAGGTGAGAAAGCCAAGCTGAACTAACTGTGTCTTGTGTCCCAGCCGCTGTCTGTGGAGAGAGAAAGAGAGAAAGTGAACACCAGAAGAAACGAACAGAGAAAGGTACGCAAGCAGCGAAGAGTCCATTTACCAGTCACACAAATATTTATTCTGCCTCCAGGAAGGAAGAAGGAGGGCGCCACGGCTAGCAGGGACCAGGTCGGAGCCTGACGTTCCCTTCCCCCGGCTTACGGTGGTTTACACCCCCGTTGCCCCTTTCCCCTGCCTGGCCGAGTACTACAGATTTAGTTTTAAATTGCCCTTTCCCCAATTCCCCATTTCTTTTAAATATTTAATAAATAAAGATTGTTTTAAATTTTATCTGCTCTCGTTGTTGTCTGGTCATTGGGTTGGCTTTGGGGACCTCCTCGAGGTGGAAGTTGAGAAGGGACGTGGCTTTAGTCAAAGCACAGCCAGCCCCTGGGCGTGACAGTTATTTTTAAAAACTGAGAGATTTACCTTCGTTTGTGCCCCTCGTTTACACGCAAACAGAGAACTCCCCTCTGAAACCGATTGTTTCTAAAAACTCCGGCCAGAGTGGAGATCTTGAAAATCTTCGGTTGCACGGTTGCATGTAAACTGAGACAAACGGATGTTTAAGCAGGCAACGTCACAGAGTATGCGCCAGAGCTCGCACCTACGTCAAAAGTGCGACCTATGTTTACATGTGATTGCTACTCTGAACGCTTCTAAGTTCACATTTATGTTCGTGCAAACTCGTTTCGTGTGTTTGTATTTGCAAATACAGCTGCTCCATTATGTCGAGCAGAGATGAGTGCTCGGAGGTCAGCAATTTTACACGTGTTTGACTTTATGCGGCGCTGCAAGAACCGACAGACGGATGATGTCAAAGTACCGCGAGAGTGATTCGAAATTAGACCTCTACGTGTGATTCCTCGACTCGCTCTTGCGGTACTTTGACGTCATCGATCACCTACTGCAACAACTCCTCCCTCCAACATGAAGAACCAGTTCGCGTCACCACCAGCGCTGCCGGTGATTGGCTTACGTGGGCTTGAGCTTCTCTTGATGGCATATATGCATGGGTATGTGTAAATAAACACTTTTCTGAAAACTGACATGTGTGCACAATATTATTTTTGAAACCGTAGAGGTTGAAATTTCCGTTTATGAAAATAGCCGCCCACGTGTAAACATAGCCTCAGTGTGGCCCTAATACTTTGTCATATAAAATACACATTCCATATAAATATAAAAACACAATGTGTAACATTATGTTACTTTATTGAATAAAGACAAAACAAAGCAGGTAAACCATCAGCTCCTTTCGAAACTGAAGTCACACAGTGACTCTACAACAGGGTGTCCAGACTTTTTTGTGTGGCGATCTACTATTAAAATGATAAAGCCGACAAGATCTACCTGATAAAGAACACAGTTTATTCTAAAAACACTTTAAAGGCAGAGTGCACAATGTTTGAAAGCCAATGTTGACATTTGAAATCACCTAAACATACACGCCCCTACCCCAATAGTATCTTCTTTTGATAGACCCGCCCCACACATACGCAACCCCGGCAAGGATGTTGGTTAGTAGACATGCCCTTAATGCTGATTGGCTACAAGTGTGTTTTGGTAGTCGGCCCGACTCCCTTTTCCAAAGCGTTTTTCAAACATTGTGCACTCTGCCTTTAAATGCGTGTTAGGACTATACTGCATATATCTCTACACTGAATTTAGGGCTGTCACCATTATTCTATTCTTTTTGAGGAGTTTAAAAAAAATCATTGAGTACATGTCGAGTACTCCTTAAAATAGCGGAGATGCGGTTTAGTGAAACAAACTAGATAATGACAACAGTATTAGAAGCGTATCTATCTATCTCTCTCTCTCTTTCTCTCGTTCGATCGCACACAGTGTGCACATGGATCAGCTCCTGCATGAATGCAAGAGCGCATCCTGGTAATTTTCGGAATAAGATGACTGATCTGCAGCGGGCAGGCATAAGATTTATAAAAACACATTTCAGAAGAAAGGCACAGCAACTTTAAAAGACTTGCGTGTTTCACAATTACTCTTAGACCATAATGCCAATTTCCCGCTCTGTTTTCCGAAGCTCATAGAGGTGATGCAGCATACAAAGTTAACTTGCGTGCAATCTACAGGGATTGCCTTTGCGATCGACTGGTCAGACAAATGAATGGATGCAGTAGCCTCCCTGCAAGCTTGTATTACAAACAGTATACACACAGTATACAGCACAAACATCAAAAGAGGCCAAATCAATAAAGAATCAACCCCCCCTCAAAAAAAATTCCTCTGCCGATTTGCCTAAATTGAAAGCACACATACTAACTAAATAATTCAACCCATATTGGTCCCTCAGCAGCCGACTACTGTCGTCATCCGGATTGTCCCAGTCCATGGCTGGCGGCACTCTGGGGGCCCTCTCCTTCCTCAGGCAGGCCACATTGTGGAGGACAGCACAAGCCACAGTAATGTCACATGCCCTCACAGGGCTGACCCTTAATTTGTGGAGGCAGTGAAAGCGTGCCTTCAGGAAGCCAAAGGTCATTTCAACTCTGCCCCTGGTCCTGGCATGGGCATAGTAGGCCTGCTGTGCTTCCTGGGGGTCTGTGAAAGGTGTCTGGAGAAAAGGCTGGCAGCCATACCCTCTGTCTCACAGCAAAACACCAGATAATTCACCTGTCAACACAAAATCTCATTATTACTACCCCATAAACACAGTGATATTCTTGACACAGCCATGATGTAAAAAGTGGTTATTAATTGGGGTTGTGTGGCTCACCTTATGATAGGCGCTAATAGATATCATAGGCCCGAAAGATTCTGGAGTCATGGACTGAGCCAGGCCATTTTGCCACAACATTGCTGATCACACAGTCAGCATTGCAGATCATCTGAATTTATAAGATGAGGAATATTAAACCAATCAATGCACATCACTGGCAATGCACAGTGTTCAATGGACAAGATCAAAAAGTTATTTTCACCTGAACATTAATACTGTGAAAGGATTTCCAATTCACAAAATCCACCTCATGGGCACATGAGGGGGCTTTTTATTCTTATGTGTGTGCAGTCCAGTGCACCAATGACATTGGGGAAACCTGTCACACAAAGTAATGAGTATCCAACTATGAGGTTTTACAGTTGCCCTGTAATTTGTAGATCCTCTTACCTGCAATCCTATAGAACTCCTCTTTGATGTCACAGAGTCTTCTGTGGCCAGGGAAGGAGATGAAGACATCTGCTAAAGCATTGATAGCCAGACACACACTCCTTATTGTGGGGCAAATTGTGGCCTTGTTCAGCTGTACTGCATCCCCCACTGAGTACAGGAAGGCTCCACTTGCAAAAAAGCGCAAGGCCACACAAATCATTTGCTCCACACTCAGTGCATGGCTCTATGGTGTGCGGTGCTTAATCCTGGGACCCGGCAGTCTGCACAGATACCTGATGCCATCCAAATGCCAGTGCTTCCAAACGGTCCCTGAAGACCCTTTCTCGTCTGAAGGCTCTCCTGAGCACAAGTACTTCTTCATCCACCACATCTTGCAAAAATGGGCATGCCATTGTCAAAGCAGAAAGGAACACACCATTTTGGGCCTTTATATAGGCTAGTGGCAACACCTGGCGCTTGGAGGTGGGCAAAAGGGGGCGGTGCCTTATAACGAGGTTTATTTGTACTGATTGCTGGGGAAAATAAAAAAACAATCTATTAAAAATGCAGCTGGTCCTGTGTGCTCACAATGGGAGCTCAAAGGTCATGGCTCACTTGATTTTACAAGAATATTTCTTATATTTTTTATCTTAAGATGTGTCATCTTCTTGGAGCTGGGGGAGGAAAGGAGAATAATGATTAATACATTTGTGTTACAGTTAGCGTACAGTGTACATTAAAGGCATAAGTCACCTCCCGCTCAAGTTAAGTTTTTTTTATTTCAAAGTCCAATTTCCTAATTGTCCTTTTTTTATTTCGGCTTCCAGTGCAAGATTTTCCTTTTTTTTTTCGAATATTACTTTCACAGGCTTGACATGATACCTCATGCCTTCTGGAATCCTGAGAGAACGTCACGAGTTATTTTTTGGATCCAACATCCAATAGGAAAATTCAACTGCAGTAGCCACCGTTCAACCTGAAGAGGGCAGCACTCAGACGTTTTTACACCATATATTATAGTATTGAAACACTTTATATCCAAATGTCAAAAAACTTACTAAATCAATGAACAGCACTAATAAAGCACCATTCTTACAGATCATTAACCAAAAAAAGTTTGTTTAGGGTTTAGTTACTCTTTAAGTTTGTTTATTATCCGTTATTTCTCTCTCCAGAAACCATGCACATGCATTTTTAAAAGGTTAAGACTATAAAGGAGTGTGTGACAGGCTGTTCTGTCATGCTGGTGAATGATCTCAGCTTCAGCGCGGATAGTGAGGAGCTCCCTGATCTCTGCTGCTCAACGTGAATATTAATGTGCATTTAAAACGCAAGAGCTGAACAATATTTCTTGTTGAGATGACACACATGCATTTTTGTTTATTATAAGATATGAGTGCATGACACGCTATTCTATCAGAGGTGTCAAGTAACGAAGTACAAATACTTCGTTACCTTACTTAAGTAGATATTTTGGGTATCTATACTTTACTTGAGTAATTATTTTTCAGACGACTTTTTACTTCTACTCCTTACATTTTCACACAATTATCTGTATTTCTACTCCTTACATTTTAAAAATCGCCTCGTTACTTCTATTAATTTCAACTTGTTTTCTTTTTTTACATTCCGGCTTGTCATCGTTAAAAAAACCTATCTTGATAAATTGCATCATCCAGATGAATGCGATTGTGGTTGGATGAGAAGTATAAACATACACCATTCCGACTCCTTATTGGTTTGTACGCAATCCCCGCCCCCCAGCTGACTGCAGATGATCTAAAGTTTGTTCGATAGCGCTGCACAGAGAAACATAAAAGAACTGCGAGAGCGATTAGAAAGCATGCAGAGTGTCTCCCCTCGCGATGCTTTGATATCATCCGCCATCCGTTTGTACAGTAACAGAACGCGGCATTCTGCCTTCAAATGGAAAAGTACGAAATAAAACTCGCGCTTCACTTTCAGGTCAGTTCACATTCACAAGCCTGTGTAAATGTATAACTGGCTGCTGACACCAACTCATCTGTGTGATTTAGTGTAACAATACCAATTTATAACATGTAACTTCAGTTGTTCAACTTAAATGACATTGTGCTGCGTTGCGTTTTGAAGCATGGCAAAGATATCTATGCTAAAGACTTCTGTTGTTTTGTATATGCTAATAACTTACCCTAAAATTTATTTGCATTAACAAAACCTACTTAGCTGAATGCTTGAGTGTTAAATCAATGAAACAAATAATCATACATACCAACTTTTGCTTTTGTCAATAGACACCAGCTGTTTCCTTAAACCTGACTTTTAATTTACTTACAATAAACACATTTAGTAATTCTCCAAAATTGCTTGGATTTATACTGACTAAAGTAAAGTATACAAAAGTCCATTAGCTACACAAGTACAGATGCAGAAATATAGGCTATAATATATAATTGCATATTTGTAGTTTGTGTTGCTGTCAAAATACAATTATAAATGATAACAATAGCATATTTCTATTCTCACACATACTATAGTGTGTGATTTTGTTGTTTTTTAACTAAAGAGGGCACCACTTTAAAAGTTTGGCCACCAGCGGCACTGTTCTGAAGATTGACTTTTTGCACCATTACAATATTTATAGGCAACTAGTCATCATATCTTCCTCTCTATAGAACACATGTTAATGCTCAGCAGTACACATACGGTATATGGTTCTTTAATGCAGTTGTTATCAAACATTTTTTACGGCCTCCCTTGTGTACAGTGGATTGACAAACATTCTAAAACTTAAAATTTGATTTAAACAAAACATATTAAATTATACAATTTATTGCTTTTGTTTAGTAGCCTTATTTTTCTGAGGTTTAATTACACAGAATTTATAATAAAGTAATGTATTTCATAAAATATTATAAAACTGGGGCCCCTGGCACCATCCAGTTTGAGAACCACTGCTTTAATGTATTTGTTTGCATTGTATTAAAAAGCGTTCATTTTTAATGGGCATATACCGTATTTGGTTGAAACAGATAGCCTAGTGCAGGGGTAGGCAACATGGAGTGCTGATGTCCTGCAGTGTTTAGCTCCAGTCTAATCAAGCAGACCTGAACAAACTAATAAAGGTTAAAGTCACCTGAAACTACAGGTAACCAAGGTTTTATAAGGGTTGGAGCTAAAATCTGCAGGACATCGGCACTCCAGGACTGACGTTGCCTACCCCTGGCCCTAGTGCATCCCACATTTTTTAACATTAACATTTTAATAACACTATAGTTATTATGGCCTTTAGAAAAATTTTTTAGAGGAGATAGGGCAGTGCAGAATAGGCCCCTGTGGTGCGGCCTAGGCTTTTTTCCGTAATGACATTTTTTTCCCAACATTACTTTTACTTTTATACTTTAAGTAGTTTTGAAACCAGTACTTTTTCACTTTTACTTGAGTAAAAAGCTTGAGTTGATACTTCAACTTCTACAAAAGTCTTTTTAAACCCTAGTATCTATACTTCTACTTGAGTAATGAATATGAATACTTTTGACACCACTGTATTCTATTATGCTGCTGAATGATCTCAGCTTCAGAGTGGATATTTGACGAGCTCTCTGATTCAAGCTTCAGTCCAGTTTCTGCTAATTCTATGGATATTTTCTGGGAACAAAGTGCTGTGTGAATGAGGTTTTTGTTAGGTTAGCCGCTACATATGTATTGTCCTTACAGGCTGTCTGTACACTGTAAAGCATAGCTTATTCAAATGATTTAAAAATAAAATGCTGTGATATGTAACAACGCAGGTAATTGATAACAGCAGTGAACAAGGTGGTATGAGTATGTAATAAGATGATTCATGAGGTTGGTTTGTTTTGTATTCAGAAAGTCTGTTGCATGTCCCTGTGGACAGTTACTCAGAGATCTCACTTAATGAAACCCTTGAGAACACGAGTGATGATCATTTTACATCATCTACATCCATTCACCAGAGTTTAAGGAATTATCACAAACTGGAAAAGAACATTATGATTTGGAATTAAGTACGCTCAATTAATAATATTTTTAAGATTTTAACATTCGTCAACATTTCTGTAATGTACTGACAGACTGTGATTCTGCATAACACCAGAGGTATAATCAACCTGAAAGTTAAACCACTGTACTGTAAATGTAATAAAACTGTAATAACATCATTGTGAAGTGAAAAGGACTGGCACTAAAGGTTATCCATATAACTTGTAATCTATCTGTTTGACAGCAAACAACATTGCCTCTAACACAGTCTCACCCCATGTGGTCAATATTTGACGACACTTGACCATTCGTCAATATGTGACGCGGAGGGTATACCTTTTGCGTCATTTTTTGACGAACTGGGGACTTCAATACTATTACGTCCGTTGCATTCTCTTCTCCTATTTTCTTACCATTTTCGCGTCGGTTTAGGGTTAGATTACGCAAAATTAAACAGTGTACGCGAAATAAAACAGTGTACGCGAAATTAAACAGTTGTCACCTGGCGTTGGGGTTAGAAACAGTTGTCACCTGGCGTTGGGGTTAGAGTTAGGTTTGGGTAGGGATGTCATTGTTGCCTCTCATGTGTCATGACCTTTATTACAGTGACATGCTTTACTTAAAAAGGTTTAGAGTGAAAATTGTTTTAAATTTTGGTCTGTTACTCAAAGTTATTGAATGACTTTAATATACTTATACAGCCCACTTTCCCACCTTGACATTAATTTGAAAATCTGAGATGTCTGGGATGTTCTTTAAATTCACCCTTTTTCGATCATAAATGAAAAAACAGAGTTTGAAATGATGGCAGGTAAGCAATAAGAGAAGTTTAGTTTTTAAGCCTCTCTCTCTCTCTCTCTCTCTCTCTCTCTCTCTCCCCAGTGTAATTGTTACAGACATTACACACCTGTTTACAGCAGGCCACAACTTTACATTCATCTCACTGCTGACAATCCATGAATACACAATAGACCACAATTTACATGAAACAGTCAGTCACTGTGACTTTTAGCCAGAGCTCACATTTCATTTGAAGGCTCAGGATTAATATTTCAATATCATTCTCACTCAATGGATATTTTTAGCTAAAGGATATTATATCTTTAAAACCACAACACATTTTGTATTTTGGGTAACACTTTACTTGAAGGGGTGTTCATGATCACGTGTCATAAACATGAAGGAGATTTTATGCACATTTATGACAACTGTCATTAAGTGTCAATTGTTCAATGATGCAATTATTAATTCATAGATGACATTGTTTGAAATTTCTTTGTTACACTTAGAAATCATGCAGGGGTCTGAAATTGTCATGATGTATGGTGTATGATGTATGGTTTTTTTTTTACTATTTCTTTGTATGATACAGCTGCAAATGAGTATTTGAACACCTATCTGTCAGCTAGAATTCTGCCCCTTTAAGATCTGTTAGTCTGCCTTTAACGTCCACCTCCACTCCATTTATTATCCTAAATTAGATGCACCTGTTTGAGGTCGTTGGCTGCATAAAGACACCTGTCCACCCCATACAATCAGTAAGAATCCAACTACTAACATGGACAAGACCAAAGAGCTGGCCAAAGACACCAGAGACAAAATTGTACACCTCCACAAGGCTGGAAAGGGCTACGGGGAAATTGGCAAGCAGCTTGGTGAAAAAAGGTCCACTGTTGGAGCAATCATTAGAAAATGGAAGAAGCTAAACATGACTGCCAATCTCCCTCAGACTGGGTCTACATGCAAGATCTCACCTTGTGGGGTCTCAATGATCCTAAGAAAGGTGAGAAATCAGCTCAGAACTACACGGGAGGAGCTGGTCAATGACCTGAAAAGAGCTGGGACCACCGTTTCCAAGGTTACTGTTGGTAATACACTAAGACGCCAAATCATGCATGACACGGAAGGTTCCCCTGCTTAAACCAGCACATGTCCAGGCCCGTCTTAAGTTTGACAATGACCATTTGGATGATCCAGAGGAGTCATGGGAGAAAGTCATGTGGTCAGATGAAACCAAAATACAACTTTTTGGTCATAATTCCATTAAACGTGTTTGGAGGAAGAAGAATAATGAGGCATAATCTGTGAATCTTTGGGGTGGTAGCATAATGCTTGGGGGTGTTTTTCTGCATATGGGACAGGGCGACTGCACTGTATTAAGGAGAAAGATGACCGGGGCCATGTATTGCGAGATTTTGGGGAACAACCTCCTTCCCTCAATTAGCATATCAAGGCTGTGGCGTGGCCCAGCCAGTCTCCAGACCGTCTCCAGACCTAAACCCAATAGAGAATCTTTGGAGGGAGCTCAAACTCCGTGTTTCTAAGCGACAGGCCAGAAACCTGACTGATCTAGAGAAGATCTGTGTGGAGGAGTGGGCCAAAATCCCTCCTGCAGTGTGGGCAAACCTGGTGGAAAAACTACAGGAAACGTTTGACCTCTGTAATTGCAAAATAGCACGGTGTTCAAATACTTATTTTCCTCACTGTAACCACAACCCAAAATTTTGTCATTTTTAACCCAGCGGTGTGCTCTGTCCAATATTTACCCAACATGTCTTAAAAATAATCCAGCCATGAGTGTGGTCTCTTTCTCTCACTGTCAGAAGATGATCTCCTTTGAATTAGTAAAGTTTTGATGTGTTTGTTATCTGTTTCTCTGAAAAACAATGCTGTCGCCAGTTATTCTCATTTTGAAATGCACCTTCTGTGTTGTAATGTCTGCTTTTGTTTTGTTTGTCTGTGTACTGTATTTCGACAGCTCAGCTGCCAGTGATCATGGTTGACCACAATGGCCTATAAATGTGACCTTTGGTGAAACCAACTTTCAAAATGAGCCGCAGATTGAGTTATAAAAATCCACACGAGCGTGTTTGTAATTTGTAAACAAGGTAAAAGGTAAAAAGCCTCTCCTAAATTTGGAATTTAGACTGCTTAGACTACCAAGTTATTCCTCAAGATGCCAATTATAAATACAGCTCATTTCAAAAATATCTATTCATATGCACAGATGTACAGTATAGTAGAGGGATGTTTTTAGATGAAGGATCATGATGGACAGATGTACAAAATATATCCACCTTTAATACAGAGAGAGAATAGGATTGAATTATTTGTATTTAAACTAAATTTGCTAGCAACTGTTACCAAAAACCCTCTGTCTGTTACAATGAACACCACCTATAGAGTAAACTGTAACATTTGCACTTCTCTCACTTTCAGTGTAATTGAATGAGAACGGTAGAGTCTACAAACAATAACAGTAGGGTCTACAAAACCAAAATGTGTTAGGTTAGCCTCATTGTGTTTAGTAAATGTTTGAGCTACACTAAAATTAAAAATAGGATGCATGTGCCATCTGGTGGGAGGTCTGTAATACTGCAGTTATACAGACAGCACCTGGTGAAAGGTCATCCATTAGTGTCAGGGGTGCTTCTCAATATGCTTCCTCGATTCCTCGCTCCTCGGAAACTGATCAAGCTTGGCCATCATGAGTCTTTAATTGCACTGCAAGGAGGTGAGGAATGAGGACTTAGGGGCCAGTCACACCAAAAGCGTTTATGGCAGTTGCAGGCGCCTTTTTTGACTGATATTCTTTGGGCAGGGCGCGTTTGCGCGCTGTTTATGCGCACCAAGCGTTATGTGGATATGTCAACATGATGTCATGGAAAGTCGTGTTATAGTCACGCAAAATTTGTTCAATTTATTTGTGTCCATGGCACGAAATTCAGCTTTTTACGTGCCTTGAGCACGAATGTCTTTTTCGAACACACAAGTTTCTATAAATGGTTTCTCATGTCCGTGGCATGACTTTCTTTTTCGTGTTATTTTATGTATTGTTTTCAATTTTTTTCTCCCTACTTTTAAATCATTGTCGCTTGGGGTTAGGGTGTACTTTTATGTATTGGTTTCTACATGTTTTTCTTCCGCTTTTAAAACTATTCTTGCCTGGAGTTGGGGTTAGAGATGGGGTTTGGGTTAGGATTTCTAAAAATTTGACAAAGTAAACGGAAACAAAAACCTATTTATATAAATTGGTGCGATTGTCACGAAAAAGACATTCGTGCTCATGGCATGAAAAAAGCTGAAATTCATGCCATGGACAAGAATAAATTGATAAAATTTTGATCACGACTTTCCGTGAGATCAGTCTGGGATATGTAGTTAGGTGTGGGGGTGGACGATAAACCTTTAGAAATTTGTCAACCGATAGAGATTTTGAGGTTACATGGCCACATCACGCTCCTGTGTGCACGGTCACAAAAACTTAACATTTGTACACGTATTTAAGCACGTATTTAAGTTATTTTAAGCCATTGAAACACAAACAACAGATCTATATGTGTGCGCTCTTTCTGTGTGTGAGGACCGCGCAAGCTCGCAACCATTGCTCATTAATCTCGCGAACATTTCCCCCCTTTATATATATATATATATCAGAATTATGAACATTTCTGTGGTATTAAAGATTTGAACCTTATTAAAACATAAAAAACTCTACCGTGATACATATCGTTATCATGTTATAAAATTAATCATATCGTGATAGAAGATTTTGCCCTACTGAAAAATCCAGCTAAGTCCAGCATAAGCTCGTAGCTGGTTTAAGGTGGAACTAGCTGGTTTAAAGCTGGTCATGCTGGTGGGCCAGCTGGTCTTCCAGCCTGACCAGCTAAGTCCAGCCAGACCAGCTTAAAAAGTGACCAAAACACAGCTAGACCAGCTTGCTACACCAGCAAAAACCAAACTGGCAGACCAGCTTCAACCAGCTTCAACCAGCTTTGATGCAAGAGAGCAGCATGTACGATGAAAGCAGTAGCATCATTCCATATTAATGGACCTGTTGCCATATTATGCAAAAATCTTAGCTGGATTTTTCAGTAGGGTGGTGATATCGCCCACCCCTAGTTAGGTGGATGCATTTGTGGTTGATATGTTACACCAGTGTCAAAGACAAATGTCTGCTCTGTGACACATAGAACAGACAATAAAGTCAATAAACTAACTAACAAACTAAAACTGTGGTGGATCTAGTGAGTCAGACAGCACAGAGCATATGTGGTTACTGATCAGCCTACTAAAAATAAGTCATTTAGCCATCTGATTTTAGCTTGCTGGGAAGATGAATGTTTTAAAACATGAGAGAAACACTTCACTTAAGAATAAACTTCTGTTGGATCAGATGCCTTTGGTTAGCCTGTGGAGCATACAGTGCTAACCTGCCATTTATTTCCTGCTCTTAAGACCAATTTCAATGCGTCTACATCCTGAAAGTTGATCACCATTCACTACAAAGATATACAGACGTATAGGATCAGGTAGAAAATAGGATCAGGTACCAACATTAGTATGCATTGAGATGCAAGAGAATGTAGCTCATTCACTAATCAGATTAGCCTGGATTTCGTCTCTGGGCTTGAAGCGTCTGAGCCTCGCTTAGCAACGGGTTGATCTGGAAGTGCTTCAGTCAAACCTGACGAGAACATACCAACAGAAAGAGATTTATCAACTGAAGATCAGTACAGGAGCCATTAATTTAACCAGTCATTTATGTCAAGGTATTTTCTTTCAGTCATGTCTGTGTGAAAGGAGTGTAAACTCATGTAGAAAGTAGATCACTATTATTAATGGGTCATGTGCCTATTGAATGAAGGTTCAGGCACTGAAGTAACTTTAGGTTTTTTGCCTTCATTTCACAGCGATTGACTGTCTGATCTGAAGCCAAACCATATAAACGTCGTGTAGATGATCATACCGAATAACCTGCTCTGTAAAGAGGATTTGTTTCATGTGCTACAGGAATTAAAACACCATGTAACATTTCCATACAATGGCTTCGTATGTGCTATGGTCAGCTGTTGTTTGGACTCTCAGGGGTCTGTTTTGGACATGGCGGTTTTTATGGGTAATTGTGTCTTTCTTAAATAATGGCAACCTTTATAAACTTTATTAATTTAATAAACCCTATTCATTCTTTTGATTTTCTGTAGGTCAGCCCATATCACGCAATAAAATGTGCATCGTGGCCACCGCCTGTGCCTGACACTATTGATAAACTTCATTTACGACTGAACCCAGGTAAATCCTGACATTATTTGACTGCTTTTAAAATATACCTGTTGTTATCTCATTCATACTGTATGTTTATCATAAGCTTGAGTAGAAAGCTTTTACTGTTTATTACATTCCCAGTCACCAAAATGATTTCTCAGTGAAGCTCAGAAGATGCTGATAAGATGTGGGTCACAGTGATTTAAAAGTGTAAGCACACTTCCCACTCACTGTTTGCTCATACTACCCATAAAGCACACGATATACAAAATACCAGATGTCGCTCAGAGAGCTCGTCAGCATTTAATTGCAAATGATATCCAGCCAATTAAGAGACAAGATTGTTCATTATTTTTCGAATAATTCAGCGGCCCGTCGTCAATTATTGCTTACTTTACCTAGTATTTCAAGTAATGGTTCGGCTACAATCTTCATTGTAGACATCACTGTTTCAGTTTGGCAGGTGTGTGGTGTTGGGTGCATTTAATTATTGTGATGTCATTTCTCTGCTTTATCCACTGCTGTTCATGATTTTATTTAACCCAGTCTAACGAAATTACATACCTATGGTCACGTAATTTTGAAAAATTTTTTTTAACACTGTCACGTTTTTCTGTGCTTTTTCGTGATCGTATCACGCATTTCTGTTTGCGTGTCGTTGTCACGTATTGCTTACTCAGCTGTTTTCTTACCATTGTTGCTTCGGTTTATGGTTAGATTGACATAAAATGACATCTTTACCCAAACCCAACTCTAACCCTAACGCCAGGCGACAATGGTTTAAAAATCGGAAAATATAAATATAAAAAAATAATCAGAAAAAATAGTATAAACTAATACTTAAAGTGACATCCTAACGCAAACACCAAATCAAACCCTAAAACGAAGTGACAATGGTTTAAAAAGCAGTTGAGTGGCAAGTGCGTGACAGTGGCGCCCGGGCGGAGGTGCGTGATACGGTCATGGAAAAATGTAACAGTGTCACGGAAAATAATCAAAAATTTAAGTTACCATAGGTACATAATTTTGTGATACAGGATTGCATTATTGCAGATTCTCTATGTAATGTCAAACCCTTGCGCTTCATTTTTCTTCTTTTAAGGGCCATTTTGTCATGTAAGATACAACTATACATTATATACTTAATACAATTCCAGTTTTCTGCGGTTTATTCTTTATGCTTTGAAACAATGCACCATTGTAAATCGGGGGTGGGCATTCCTGGTCCTGGAGGGCCCCTGTCCTGTAGGGTTTGGCTCCAGCCCTAGTCAAAAACACCTCAAAATCCCAATCAAAGTCTTCAGTATGACTTGGAAATTACATTCAGGTGTGTTTGGTTGGGGTTGCAGCTGGGCTTTGCAGGGCAGTGGTCCTCCGGGGCCAGAAATGTCCACCCCTGTTGTAAATTAAAGTGCTGTGCGGCGGTGGTTCTCAACTCCAGTCCTCGCCACCCCCCCCCCCCCAAAAAAAAAACATTTCAGATGTCTCCATATATGAAACACCTGATTCAGTTCATCAGCTTGTAAGTGTGTTCAATAAGAAAAAGTTTCAAACATTCTGGAAGGAGCCTGATGAGTGAGATCGGGTGTTTCATTTTCATCTAAAACATTCTGGGAGGGGGGGCCGAGGACTGGAGTTGGGAGCCACTGCTGTACAGTACAAGTACATTTAGCTTTGACTACAGCTGTCCAGTAGAGGGCAGGCTTTCTTATGAAATAAAATTCAATTTATTTACTTTCAGTATGCACACATGTTCAAAGTAACTTTTGGCCTTTGGCACGCAAGCAGACAACACCATCAAAAGTTTATGGACTTCAGTCTGTCAGGAATACACACCAAAGCTTTACATTACCTGTATATGCTATAGTGACAATAAAGTTGACTGGACTTGACTGTTTGATTTGTTCCACAATTAATTACAACACTTTATAAGCTTTTGAAGAATTAATGCAACATTATTTAACCAATGTCATGTATTAAACATTAAAGCAGTTGTAAATTTAGAGACTGAGAGAAAAGGCAAACCAGAGAGCAGAGCTCAGCATGAGCGCACCAGCGCCCTGCACAAGAGGCTTTTAAAAGCTGAAGGAGAGATTCAGGAACTGAAGATAGAGATTTCCAATCAGAAAGCATCATGGGAAATGAGGTTTATCGAACTGCAAAGGAGACAACATGATCTGAGAGACCAGGTGTGTGAATGGATGTTCAAGTTTTTACAATAAGTTTTTTGAATTTGCATCAATCCCTGTTCTCAAGAGAGCATTATTGTGTTTATTCCAGTTGACCTCAGAGATTCTGGTGAGGTCGGGAATACTTTATAAAGATGCTGATTCAGAAGAAGCAAGTGAGGTCTTCACAGAGTCTGGCATGGAGAACGGACTCTCTGAAGAGAAAGAACTGGAAGGTTCTGGTAAGAATTTCTCAATATAGGAGACTTTTGTTGAGAATGTAAATGTCTTCCTTACAGGTGAATTCTTACAGGTGGTCTTAGACACATACAACCAAGAAATGCTCTCGCAGTGGAAACACTTAGAGAAGATGCTGACCAAAAGAGTTTGTGTGGCAGTCAAGTTTCTTACACATCAGGAGTGGACGTGTCTAACACAAGGTATTTATCTTGTGAGCTGTAGTGCTGTTGTTTTATGATGTGATACGCAATAGTCCAGTTGAAACATACATGTGTGGATCTGTTATTCTGCCCTACAAATCAAAATTTAGTAATTATGCACACAATGAAAAAGGCACACAATGAAAAATGCCATGAAAATGACTGTGAAGTTTGATGTTCCTGCAGTTTTATAGGGCATTATCTTTTAATACCATCTGTCACCTGATCTTAAAAAGTCTAGTTAAAGTGTAGAAACCAGTGTCATCATGAAAAATACATTGTTTGTACAAATTATGAGATTATGCTTATTGAATTAAAGAAATACAATAAATTTGGTAATTTTTTTATCCATCACAATCTCATTTAACATCTTTCGCATTACGTGAGGTCGCGCTGGCGCGTCACATGGCTGGTGCAAGTTTCAGTTTTTTTCCAGCCAAAAATGATAAGATAAGACCCTTATGCCTCGTTTGGGATTGTTTAGAGTCCTTTGAAGCTGCGGCAATTTTAGGGGCGATTCACATTTTGCGTCTTTTGCACGGTTAAGATCTTTATTTCGAATGTTGGGCGCGGTATGCATGCTCATAATGGAAACGCTACGACGCGCTTGTTTTTTCCAGGCACACCCGTACCGCATCGAGTTAAAAACATTTCAACTTTTTAGAATGCCACAAGCACAACACAGGTCATGTGACAAGAACCAACCGACGATTGCATTTTCAGTTTTACTGTGGGTGCACACCAGCCGCGTTTGAGGCATCAAATTCAAGTCTACCGCGTCTAGTTTGCCACTTGAACATTTTGAGTTTACTCGTTTCATTCGCACATGAAAGCCACGTGTGAAATTCTAGTCATTGAGACATTCACACGTAAATTTGCGTCATGGGAGGGGCTTTTGCAACTCCGCTCGCTTCCTGTTATCACATCACTACTAGAGCAAGCTCCCGATCCTGAACGTAGCACGTTTTTCTGCCAATTTTTCAACTCTCACGTTTCCTGCGGCAATGCTCAATTCGCAGCATTCGTGCGAACTAGACGCCCGAATGAGGCGGAATCGTGTCTACCGCGCCACACTAAATGCCTCATTCGTGCCGCGAGACCTCCAGACGCGCGTCAACGCGTCTTCACATTGACTTAACATTGAAATCACTAGCGCTTGACGCCTCTACCGCGGCTGGTGTGAACGCAGCATTAGACACGAAATGTGAACCGCCCCTTAAACTGCATTTAAACTGTTGAGGTCCAATAAAGTCTATTAAATTGCGAAAAATCATGGAATGTTTTTCTTAAAAAACGTAATTTCTTCTTGACTGAACAAAGACATCAACATTTTTGGATGAGTAAATTAATGGGATTTTTTTTAAGAAAGTGAAGTAATCCTTTACCTCCATTTTTAAACCCTGAGCATCCACAAACTACTTGATGATATACAAACTTATGAAATGTATGTAAAATGTCTTCTTTCAGCGTAAGGTCCTGGAGGGGAGCAGTAAGACCTCATCGGGTGTTTGTGCCCCACTCTCCCCTTGATCTGAAAATTGGGCACAGGGTCCGAGTCATGTTACCCTCTGGACGGATCAGCGTGGGTACATTACGATACCTGGGCTACGTGCAGAACTCATCTGACTATCATTTGGGTGTAGAACTGGAGTTTGCTGATAACGGTGAACATGATGGCACGTATGAGGGACAATGCTACTTTCAGTGGTATGAATGAGAAACGTTGCTTTATACTCTGCTGAAAAGACCAGCCCAGTTTAGGCCGGTTAACGTGCACGTTCTCCTGAACAATTTACAACAGAATTGTGACCAAGACACATTGTGGTCTTTTCAGCAGGGTAAATATTTGATATTTAAGGTTTAGTCTTACTGTGGATATCCTCGTAAAATACTCAACTGTATTCTTCTGTGTCTTTCTCTGCAGTGAAGCTGGACACGGTGCGTTCGTATCGTTCAGTAAGTTGTTAATGGCTTGGGAGTAAACACAGGAGCACTTTGACACCCATCAAGACTTTCGCCAGCATTTTTCTCCATGGATCCACCATTCACCTGTTTACACTTTAACCTACTAATAGATAGAATAATAACTACTCGCTGTGAAATGAGTTACTATTTTACCTTGAAGGTGAAAGTCGGGACATCACAAAAGTAATGACTAATATTCAGCAAAATGAGTTTGTATGGCCACGACGTTATCGTATGATGAAAAACAAAGCAATGTTTTGACAGAACATCAGTGGTTAGACTTTAAAGGAGAACAGGTCTTGTTACAGGTTTACTAATAGCCGTCTCTACATATTAAATTGAAACAGGAGGAAGCGTTTGAACTATAAAAGTGACACGTGTTTATGTGTTTAGCTGTGAAAGAAAACGAAAACAATTTTGTAAATGAAGGGTGATTCAGTTCATATTAGCAGGTGACCTCATGGGTTATTACACCCACATGGGATGTGTGCAGATTTACACTTATTAGTCAGATTACTGTAATCATGTGAAACGTTCAGGGTTATTCGATGTTGAAAAAGCTCAATTATTCAGTATAGTTCAATATTAGTAGCTGAAAGCCTGATCAATAAGAAAGACTTTACATACAAGAAGCAGATAGTATGTGATGAACTTATTGCGTTCAACTTCAGATTTCATAAGAATTTTTTTTATGATGAATCATAAAGGGATCAATTTAACACAGTGACATTTCAGAGTATCGCATGATGCTGACATATTATAATCCTACACATGAAGATTAAAGCAATGTTTAAACATCATAGATTAGAAACATAACAGATTTCTCAAAGAGAGATCATGATGTTAAAATGTGCAGACATTTTTGTTAATATATAATCAAGGTTAACGCTGTGAGTTATCTTTGTGTTAATGTTACACACACGTGTGTATCGGTGTGTGTTTTTTATTTTTCTCACGTAGCTTCCTTTAATAAAAAAGGAAATTGCATGTTCCCGTGAATTAAGTTAAGGAAATAAAAAATAATCACATGACTTACACAGAGATGATTTGCATTTTCATAAACCACTTTTGGTGGATAAGAAAACTTCTTCCTTCTTCCTTGTAGAGGTGAATGAATAAACACATGGACGGAGAAGAGGACGTTTTATGATCAAATCTCTAATCTCACATTTTTCCCGTTAAGTCCCTTTCTTCCTTTATACAGTTGCTTATACAATACAGGATATGATATGAAGATAGATTTGGTTATCTTGAAATGCTGACATGTTTGATACACACATACCATTAGTAAAAGTTATTATGTTTGTATAATAGCACACCCAGATAAACAATCATCTTAAATAGTACTAAAAAAAGCTTCACGAAATAACAAATAGCTGAAATCAGATCATATTTTACAGAAACATTTGACTTTGAGTTAACTGCTGGGAAAGATTTTATTACCTTGAGCTCAAAGGTTGTACTTTTGTAATGAAATTTGAACATACTTCATCAACAGGTTTAATTAGTGATGTAGTAATGTCGTAGTGCTTGAATGAATGAATAAAGAAGATGTTGACCAATCAAGAGAGTTTTAACCTTAACTACCCACATTATGATAAAGAATCTAATTTATACATCAACCACTGTTTAATACATAAAGTATGGATAAATCACTAAACTCTATAAACAGATCTACTAAACACACAAGACTTAAGAGATGTATTTTATAAATTCTGATTCCTGAAATGTCTTTATTAATCTTCAGTTCAGTGTTGGTTCATGCACTAGTTTAAGATTATTCAACTTCCTTTGAGATTATATTATATTAAGTAACCTATAATTTACAATGATTAAAACCTCAGACAGAAATAAAACATGTAAATCATCATTTTATTTACAGTGTTCATGTTTATTACATTTATCCATTGAGTGATAAGTGCTGATCTGCTGTTTCTTATAAACATCTTTAGACACTATAATGTCAAACATGAATCACATATGATGGGCTAAATTAAACATGAATATTCAATTCTCCAAGATTTTGCAGCTTTAGTAATGTACCGTGTGATGAAGACACAAAATGAAATGACTGTGTGCCGTGCATTTGTTCACATTAACACAGTAAGATAGAAAACAAAACAACAGTGTAATATTACATAAATACCCACGGTACAGGACAGATAGAAAAAGGTGAATAAAACGACAGTATATTGTACATAACAAATGGAACTGAATCCTAGACATTTCAGCCTGTTATCACGGGTAATTTATGTCCATTTTGCATTTTACATGAGAAAGAAAAGAAATGTGCACAATTTCAATTATTAGATTGATAGTTTGTTGAAGCGAAATTTTCATACGATCTTTGATAAACTCAATTAGCCAGAATGCACTGCACGAAACTGAGTCATTAGCTCCACCCACTAACCACTGATTGATACAGCCTTCAGGTTTGTTCGACTACATGCGGCGCCGCAAGAACCGACAGCCGGATGACGTCAAGGCTCCGCGAGAGCGATTTAAACGCAAACTCCTCCATATGATTTCGCGAATCACTCTCGCAGTACCTTGACGTCATCCGGCTGTCGATTCCCGCGGCGCCGCATGAAGTCGAACAAGCCTAATAGCTTCTTTTACTGCTCAACTTGCTCTCAAGTCAACTTGAAGTTAGCCGTCAGATGAACCCAACCAAAGAGTAACTCCACTTTCACCATCTCTGAAGGGGAAATCACAAAAACCCTCAATAAAAGATGACTAGAACGCTAAAAGCGATAAAAGATGACTAGAACGCTAAAAGATTACTAGAACCTGTGCAGTATGTGGTTGCAAGGACAACAAATTCAGGCCACCGGGAGTTTTTATTGTTGACATCAATGCGACACCACTAACAGATTACTCGAAAATAATATAAAAATTTCATCAGGAGGATTTCGAGTACTGTTTCAGCACCGTTTTTCCGCGGACTCAGGTAGGCTAATGTAAAATGGTCAAAATATCTAAAACATAATTTGGCTTAGTTGTTGCTTGTTTTGTGTAACTACGGTAAACATACTATGTAGAAAGTTATTATCATGTTGTTGTTATTATGAACACGATCAAAGCAAGCTAACATTAGCTCATCCTGTGCAGCTGTCAATCAAAGAACGTTATCATCTACTGTCAATCATCTCGCCTGAAGACCCGCCTCCATTTAGAACGTTCAGAATTATGTAGTCGTGCATTTTTCTTCCTGTGATTTGACGACCTGTCAAATCACCGTTGGTGGAGCAGTTAAAAGCTTTAATTTTTGATGTGGATTTAGTACATTTGATGGCAGCACAATCAACTACATATATGTGATGAAATATAGTGTTGGAGCATAATGTTGTTTTAGGGTGGACTTCCGTCTTAATGATTTAGTCATTATGTTAAATGAATCCATGCAAACAAGCAGAGTTTCATCCAATTTTAACTTTTTTTTCTGAAAAATCATTACTAAATCGTGCAAAGAATTTGGTCTTCAATTGGAAAGATTTGAATGGTCACAGAGAAAATCTACACTACTATTAGTAAAAGTGCTTCAATGGGTTCTTTACAGCGATTACCTTTAATAGTCTCAGAAACTGAGATATTTCTCCAATGCAAAGTTTGTGCACCAGAAATTTTCTGTGGATGTTAAAGGAAGCATAGAGCCTTTTAAAGGTACTTTAAGAAAGCTTTATTCTTAAGAGTGTGACTTGATAAAAAAGGAACATAAAAGACATCTTTGAATCGAAGAAATTAAAACACTTTACAATGTATGTTGATCCAGATAATGTCAGAAAATGCATTGGGGGATTTCCAGCTTTTATGACTGGAACAAGGAAGTACAGCAAAACTGACAAGGAGTCACAAGTTGTATTTCTTACATTCATTTCATTATTACCCTCAGACCAAGTAATCACATCCTTAATGTATTATTTCTACTTATACCACAGGGCTGTTGAATGCTTTATTCTGATAGGTTGAGAAATGTTTCACAGGTGTTGATTATTTTTTTATTGAACGCACACCTGACCTGTCAAATGTCTTAAATAACCACCAAAGCAATGTCTGTGGTAATTGTGGTATAAGAGGAGGAACTGACTCCGGTCCTTTGAATTATTTATAAATAATGCACACCCACAATATAACCCCTGCTGAAAAAAACAATAAAACCATTACAGAAAATTTGTATGGTTTCCATTAAAATACCAATAGGAACCATTCGTTTTTACCATTAAAACCACTACACTGTAGTGTGTTTTGGGCCATATACCATTAAAACCAATATAATTCCCAATAAAACCAATAGAATTTCTGTGATGGTATCTATTGTTTTTTTTTAGCAGGGACAGCATTACCAATCTTTATAAATAATTCAATCAGTCAATTATTCCTTACATGTACACATTACACTAGACTTACAATTTCCAAAATACATTTCTGTTTCCATCAAAACCGCACCTGTAGTCTTAGATGCCACGTGCTACAAGTTAGATGCAATGTGCATCAACCTTTCAAAAACAACAATAGAGAAACAATTGACTTTCTAGTCATACATAGTTACCACATGTACTATGTGATAAGGGACATTCGAAGAGCGTCCAAACCTCAGAAAAATTCTCCCTTCGATTTGAGTTTGAGAACCTCTGCAGCCAGTTGTTGGGCATCTATCAGCTGTGGGAACATGTCCATAACTCTGTCAACATGATGTGGGTTAAAAATGGCATAAAGTCTCCTCCTGACCTCTTCTCGATCGTCCTGTGAATTCACGACTGCGCTGCGCTGGCGTCTGTAACTGTCAGGCACGCTGTGGACATTGGGGTTGGGAAGAGGTTCTGGCAAGCTGTTTGCATGCATCTGTGGTGGGTAGAAAGCATAAGACCAGCTACTCTGCTGCATGTAAGCAGGTAGACTGTAATGCTGGAGAGGACCGGATACAGGAACAGAGCCGTAGCCGGCCTGATAGTTACAGGAATAAGACCTTCTGTTGTCACCGCAGTGCGGGCCACCTGCCGACAAGATGGGGTTTGAGGAAGTAGACATCGATGGATGATTATGTCTCATCTTGTGTTGCTCCTCAAGACTGTGACACGACTCGGAAAACTGGCTGACGTAGGAGCCGAGCCCAGAGTCTGAACTGAAAATGGATGAAGGGTTTGTTTGGAACTGAGGTTGTAGACCGGCTCTGTCTGATGCTGCACTGGATGCTAGCGTGGCGGCTGGATGTAAGGGCTGTTTTGCAGAGAAAATGGCGTCCCAGTAACGGTCGTTTCTCTGAAGGCCACTTTCAGACTCCAGATTGAGCTTCTCTTCCAGTTCTTGCTCCAGTGACGCAGAGCAAGAGCCAAACCCAGCATCATATCTTTTCTGAATGTCTCTCTGTGATCCGGTTCCTCTGCCATCCGCCAGTCTGGCGTTCTCTCGTAACTCGTCTGCTAGCGAACGTTGCGACTGGTTGGCACGCTCAGGGTGGTAGAACTTACACTTGATTCCGTATGTGCACTTTTTACCTGAAGAACGAGAAATACACAAAGACTGTTTACTTCTTATCACACACTTTGCATGATACAAGAATGAACCTGAATCCTCGGCCTAGTGAGCACAGTTATCAGCTCATCGTAAAAATATTGAAATGGCCACTTATTGTCTAATATGTTTGTGCATTACTGATTTTAAATATTCTTTCGTTTGATTAGTGGTTAGCTGTCTAAGGTGCCAAAGCTTATGTACCTACCATATGGACAGAGTTGCCGCTTTTGATCCGGTAACATTGTTTTCTTTCGAAGAAAATTATCTAAGTTGGGCCCATGTCGGCCGAGTGGATCGTCTGGTGGCATGAACCTGTCCAGAGTGAAACAGTGATGTTCAGACAAGTTTTGAAGTAACACTTTAAGCAGTTCACGATTAAACTCTTGAGGAACAGAGATGAAGATTCCCAGCAGGCATATGACTGACCTTCAACGTTAAAATTTGGTTGAAATAAGGTCAGTTGTTTGTTCAACGTTGAAACAATGGTGAATGGTAAGCGGTTGCAAAAGGTTAATAAAATGCTTAAAAATCAATGTTAAAAAATTTGATTGAAATAATATCAGTTGTTGTTCAATGTTGAAGAAATTTGCAAAATCAAAAGGTAATTCAACGTTGATTTAGCCTTATCCTTGATTCAATGGTGAATCAATGTTGAAATGCCTGCTGGGTTGTGTTGTTAAAATGACATACTTGTCATTGGCAAAGGAGTACATGAGCAGTCTCTCCTCAATGCACCGCTTCCACTCCGGACGTTCGCTCTGCAGATCCCGATATGTATCGTTAGACACTATAATGCCATCATTGTCATTAGCTAGCTTAACAATAAAGCGATCGTCGTAGCAGACCACACGCTTTCCTCCAACCCTTCGTGAAGGTGTAAACACAAGAATCTTCTTCCGCTCAAGTTCATCTAAAATGTGTTGATCTGGAAAAGAGATGAACACATTGCATTCAAAGGTTCACTGCTAAAAATCTTTACATTTGTAAATAAACCAATGCTGTTCTGAGTTACGGCTGCAAATTCAATATCTCCATGAATACACTATCTATTTACACAGCAGTATACTAAAAGCCGAATGAAACCGGTGCTAAGGGAAAATCTTGAACTTCCTGGTGGGGAATTCCCTGCAGGAAACTTCCTTATTCTTTTGTCTCAGTTATTTTTCTTCTTGAGCGAATTGATTTCTGGAATGTGAGCGGGGCGTGTTTACAGAAAACAGACCGTCCACAAAGCAACAAGATTATTATCTCACAGCCCTGAGCTGTTCAACTAAACCTGAATGAGTCCAAAAACAAAGATCATATGGTGGATAATATGGCTCTGTGATTCATCGTGAGCCGAGGACACACGGTATTATACACCAATACATGCAGAAAATCTCACTATAATTTGCATAGTGTTTGGAGGCTACTTCATGGATAAAAAACAGAAATCCTCTGCCTCGACTTACTAGTGGTTTGAAGATTACGGGTTATAGATTCAACTTTGTTTGTAAAAGGTGTCATAAAATGTTTGACATGTGTTTTCATTGTACTTTAGCTTTAAGCAGTGCTTGTTACCGTTTGCATGTATGTGTTTTGTGCATTTGCACATGCATCGTTTCAGATACAGTACTGTGCAAAAGTCTTAGGCCACCATGCCAGAATTAGATTTTTGCAATGTTATAGTGATCATATATATATATATATATATATACACACACACATATATATATATATATATATATATATATATATACATATACATATATATATATATATATATATATATATATATATATATATATATATATATATATATATATATATTTCTCAGTCTCTTTAATAGAATACATCCAGAAAATACAGGAAAAGTGTATGTAGTATTAAAAACTGTATAAAAGTATAAGCTGAAGAGTCAAGTTTTTACTGTAAACTCCCCTTCCACTTGATCAGTAGCAGGCAACTGCAGGATCTCTTAAACCTAAATAAAATTAAATCCTAATTTCTAATTCTAAAGAAATGTGTCTTTTTACTTCATTCTGCTCAAAAACGCTCAAGATGTGTTTACTGCCAAGAAAGGTCGCACTAAATACAGACAATGCCTAAAGAGGACATTTAGTCCTGAATTTTATATATATATATATTTCCTGTATTTTCTATTTGTATCTTAATAAAATAAATTGAAAAATAAATATGAGTGGACATTAAAACTTTTAAAAAACAAGTCTGGTGGTGGTTAACTAAGGGCCTGTTCACACGAGAACGCTCGAGGGTGAAAATGTAAGAATATTTTATCGGATGTGCCTTTCGTTTACACAACAACGGCGTTTTGGGGGTTTAAAAACGCAAAAAAGTGAAACCACCTTCCAGAGTTGAAATCTTAAAAACGACCTCCCGTCGCGTCGCCGTCTAAAGGGTAAAAACGCTAAAGTCTGCTTACGGTGGCTCTCGTCGCGTAAGCGTTTACATCACAGACCTGGGCCAGTTCAGGAAAATAACAACAAACATGCAGAATTCTTTCCATACGTCGGACCTTCAAGTTGCCAAAGCAGCTCTGATAAATATAAAACAGTATTTCCAGCAGTTGAACAAAATATTCACAGCTAGTATTTCTGATCAGAGAAGGTGCATTATTGACCTCCATCAAATTGTTGATGCGCCAATTCGTTGGAGGGAAACCAGACGGCTTTGGACGAGACCTGGGAGGACAAGGAAGAAGGTTGTACGCAGGTGTGCGGACTTGGTTTTGTTGTTTGTCGGTGCTTCACATTGCCACCTAGCCGCCTGGAGTGCATACTACATCGAATATCACACACTTTTGCGTCACCATATGCAGATTTCCCCCTCAAAACACTCGTATAAACGCTGGATAAAAAGGTGATAACGCAACACCACGTTTGCGGTTTCTTTTCAGATTGTTTCCGTCTAAACGTAGCCTAAGACTTTTGCACAGTACTGTGCTGTAGGTGAACACAGCTTTATCCATATCTGTTAAAGTAATGCTTTCTGTTCAGCCTTTTATCTGCATCTGTGTTTATGTGCGAGACTTTAGAATATAGGAATCCTTTTCCTTTCCCAAGTCAATTCCTTTTCACAAATCTAAACAGTTTAAGCTGAAACCCCGTACCCCAGTGAAATCAGAATTGTATCACGAAAAAAAAAACATTAATTGTGTTTACATGCACAAAATACATTTAAATCTATAAAAAACGAGTTTATTACAGAAAGCTGTTTTCATGCGGTTACATGCAAATCAATAAACCAGCTACTCTGCATTTACCGAGGATTTAGAGATTTGTGGGGTTTCTCGCAGACAGTGACATCACCGCTACATCTACTAGTTATTCAAGAAGCTTTCGGGAAACCTGTCAGAAGCTGCAGTATACTTTCTCCATCAACCGCACAAGTTTTTATGGTTTACTTTACTTTTACATCCGTTTGTAATGTTTATCTATTACACACGGTGACATGCGCACAAACAAAAGTGCAAGAAATCTGGTAAAGGCTATTAGCAACACAAATTGGGCCAATTGGATTTTGCTTAAAGGGACAGTTAACCCAAAATCAATTCATTTTTGAGGAAACTATCCCTTTAAAGTCGTTTATGTCCTTTCCCCGATAAAAGAAAACGTATTTACATGACCCTACACATTATCATCTTATAAAGCATGATCATAATAACACAAAGTTTCATGACAACACAAAGGGGTTTTTTGACCTGACGCTGGTTTGAAAATAACCACTCTAAACTACACACAGTACATGAAAGAGAGGAGATAAGAAATGTGTTATCGCTTTAGTTCATTCATAACAGGGTCATGACGAATAGTGACGTAACGCTACCTCATACAGTTCACTGCTGGCTATTATCACTCTATTGAAAAATGCAGTTAAGTTAGTAGCTGTCAGTAAATTACTTGCCACCGACGTCGCTCATAAAGTTTCAAAGAATCTGAGTTAGGTGTATTTACAGGAACAGGTTGCTAATGATGACTCATTTCTCCCGTGATGAGGGAGTGGCTTTACCTGAAATAGGCACATCAGGCCTGGGCTGCTCTTTTCTCCAGGACGGCACGAATACAGTAATGTTCCTGTGTCCTCGCTCAAGGAAGTAGTTGACTGCCAGCTCAATCCCTCTGCACGAAAACACTTCCTTGTTCCCATGGCTGAAAAAGTATAAGAGACGGTAAATACATAACAGAAATCATACAAGTAGAAGCATTGCAAAATATTTTTTTCACAGCCAAGCATGAACAAGATGTGTTTACTAGATTAGCACAATAGATGAAAATCTTACAACTGGAAAATTATCTGATAGAGACAGACAGAGTGAAGTCTTGTCATTTCATCCTCATTCCATTTCAATATACAATATGTTTACTGGGAAACACATACATGTGCAAAACAAAACAGTTCCCAGGTTCAATGAGTTCAGTAACCAGCCCTGAATTTGCTTATAATGCAACAGGAATGCAAGTTTAAACACGACCTGATCTGCATAGTCACAAAAGACTGTAAATCTATTAAGACAACAGTTGGGAGTGCTGCAATGCTTGAAAGATGTCTGTTAGAAATGCTAATGGAAATGAAACACAAAACCTTTATAACATTGTAGAAATACATAATATGGTTATGTACATTATGACCTGTTATGAACAGTGCAGTGCAATGCAATGCATTAATGTACGTTATGCCAAGATGCATTGAAAGTAGGATGCATCAATAAAGATCACATCCATCCAACCTGATCTTTATGATTATGAAGATACATAATGACACAACTCTTGATTTTTTTTAAATGCTTGCAGACCATGTTTGAGAGTTCTTAATTTTTTTTTTAAGTTTTCAAAAAATAAAATCCTTTCATATAAATCCTGCCTGTGCTCATGAGCAGAAATGTGTCTGGAATGTATGATGTGTGACAGCTTTGGCTCCGGCCTACAGGAGGTGAAATGGTTAAACGTGTGCTGTGTAGGATTTGCATATTGGAGATTCGCAAAGCAAGTAAAACCCTTCTTCTTAAGTTCATAGTCCAAGACAACATGCAAGGAAGTGGTAAGAGTGCCATAACAGTGCTCATACGTTTTCAATAACCAAAAAGGAAAAGAAACAAACAAAAAATAATTATAATATATTATAATTACATATCATTATAATATATTATACTTATAATTACATAATTATATGTTATATCCCAGGGAATAACATGGAAAAGTTTCTTTTACAACCAGAATAGGAAGATAAATGAAACAATAGTTGTATTTCCAATACCCTTCAAATTATCATATTGACAATGCGAATTGAAAATACGGTCAATGGAAACACTTCAATTTTGCAAAAATTGCAATCTATCACAAAAAAGTTTTACCATCGCATGAGGTTGTTTTTCAGGCAATTCGGAAAGGTATGATTCGCAAAACTGCGATGGAAACAATTTATTTACATTTTTTAGGGCAACTGATGTATGTAAATCACATAATCATTATTATAAGATGATGCGGTGTGTACTAAAACCTCTCAGAAACATACGTTGCACAAGTATAAGATGCTTTTCTTGGCATTAATGTTTGGATAACACTCCCAACATCTCTTTCGATTAAAATAGTGGCTTAAAATAGCCAAGATCTATTGACGAGAGCAAAAACTACATTTTAGGCACATATCATCATATCACCGTTATTTCACAAAAGTTTTAATCGACATTTAGAAAATATTGGATAAAATTTGTAATGGAAACACAGCTACTGGTTGTACTAGTTGTTACCGGTTTAAAGGAAATCTTTGATTTCTTCAGAACAGCTGTGTCAGTGAACCAGAAACCTTCCAGGTTTAGCGTCGAGTCTACATGATCTTTATCTTTATTTTATGACATTAGGAGACTGCACAAGAAAATAACCCTGCTCATGTAGACCTCAGTGGTACAGCGGTGCGTTAGCAGTGCAAAAGCTGATGGTTTCGAATACACACTATAATAAATATATAATGCACTTTGAATAAAAACATCTGGCAAATACGTAAATGAAAAAAGGCACAGGTAAACGTCCTCACCTCATGGCCACATTGCTGCCATCAATGACTATGGGTTTCAGGTCGCTCTCGGCTTCAGCTGTGTCCTCCGGCGTGGATTCTCTGGAACTTGGTCCCCTACAAGAGCCTCCTCCACGACCGGACAAACCAAAACCCTCCTCACTATCAGAGGTTGAAAAAGGCACAGCCTTCGCCCCGGAACGCACCAGTTCCCCCAACACAGCGTTAGTGTCCGTACCCAGGCCGAGCTTGCGCAGGGCGGCTTTCACCTCCTGTGAAGAGTAACCCAGCTTACGAAAGAAGTCCACCTTCATCTGCAGGTCAGAGAGGTTCGGCCCGTCGTGGCCCAGGCCGGTGGATTGATGGTGACACCTGGACTGCATGGCGATGTGTGATGCTCTGAGGTCTTTAGTGGGAGAGCTTTCGTGGCATCCATAATGTTGCTGTTGAGTCTGAATGAGGCTGAAACTGAAGCACATCAATGGAAAGCAAGTTGAGGAAACTCAATCTCCATCTGTCTGTCAGTTAAACAAAACAGAAGATTATGCTCAGAGCCTAGAAAAGGTTACCTACACAAATAAAGTGAAGACAAATACAATGCTGTAACCACATTGAGAAGAACAAATCATCAGTAAACCCTCATGTCAGGTTAGCTTACACACAGACTAATATGAGGAAATGAACAAACTTTGTAAAGTTTTTGTAAAGTAAAAGAAATCAAATGAATTGAGAAGTGTAACTGTATTAAAGGTAAAACAATAAAGAGAAGAGAAAACATATTTCAGACATACCATACTGTAAATCCTCAGATGATACTTCACTGTAAACTATCTGCTTTATGACGTCTTTCATTGTAACACCTTCCTCTATATTTCTACTTCCTGCTCCAGGTGACTCGAGATTTGCTCCACCCCCACCAGACACACCTCCACAGACACACACACAGAGAGAGAGAGAGAGAGAGAGAGAATATATATGTCCATATATATTTTACATTATTCAATACTCAGAAACATGTACATGTTTATAAGAACATAGATCATGAATGCAATGTTTGCTATGAGATTAACTGTGGTTCACAAGTTCGCCTGCTCATTCAGTATTAATAGTTAATAGTAAACAAACATAAGTTGCTGTCCTTGAAAGAAGCTCAAAAACAGAAGAAAAGAGCAGAGATGAAGATGATGAGGAGGAATGATGATAGAAGAATTGTCAATGGGACAGCACTGCTTATATACGCTCGTAATAATGATTGACAGGACTGAATGTTAAGGGTCTTCTTAAATCTTTGTTTAAAACTTCAGGTAATATTACACATTGTTTCTGATACTGAAGAAGTATGAGAACACAGGCACAATGTCAATACTCTTATGTTTCATTACAGTTTAATTATACTTACTTGTTTGTGAGAGCACTCTCTGTTTACTTTTCTATGTTTACAATGCCTATGTTTACTTTTCTTTTGCTTTTCATTGTCATTTCATTACACTAAATAAAATCATAGGGCTCAAGCCGAACAAGAGCACGAAAGGAAATAAAGTTGAATTTGGATGAGCAGTTTAAAGAATGCAGGAAAACCCTTACGATAATTAACCATAGTTTTACTACAGTTAAAACCAAAAAACCATGGTTACTGTAGTAAAACCATGGTAACTATGGTTAGTGTAGTTAAACCATGGTTAGTGTAGTAAAACCATAATTTTGCTGATAGTAATCAATACACCAAAAAACATGGTTTTATTACACTAACCATGGTTTAACTATGATTTTTGAAAACCATGGTAATTTTACTACAGTAACCATGTTTTTGTTTTAACTGTAGTAAAACCATGGTTAATTTTCGTAAGGGCGGGGTTGGGCTCTTTTGACTCCTTAAGGCTATTGTAACATTTTGTGATCCGAATTTTGCCATGGCAAGCACCACTCGCATTTCCTTCAGTGTTCTAGTTGTTCATGCTCCTTATTAGGGAGACAAAAATTTCACTGAATGAAAACACAGCTTTTTTGCTGATAACTTTTGTATTCTTTCATCTGAAATCATGAGGTTCCCTCACGAAAATTAACCATGGTTTTATTGTGGTAAACGTATAGTAACCATAGTTTTTCTGATAGTAATCAATACACCAAAAAAACATGGTTACTACACTTTTACCACAATAAAAGCATGGTTAATTTTCCTAACCTGACATGCCAACTTGAATTGCTACATGTTTCTATGACACGGGTCGGGAATTCCGAGTATTAGCTTTTTGTCCATTTTGTTTGGATGCCCCGCCGCGCGGGTAATCGTTACAGAGCGCAGCACAAAAGTTAAACTATTTTGAACTTTGACGCTTTGCTCGAAGCAACAACAAACCGCCATTGAAATGAATGGGTTTCATAGCGCAGCGCACAACGCGTCCTATGTGAAAGACGCATAAGACGAAACCTTGGCATGTTTGGTATCGTTGGACTCGGCAACAATTTAGGACTCCAAGAAAACATGTCGGATGAAAATACCTCGACCATAGTCAAAGTTATAGGCATGTAAAACATTTGTTTGACCACTAGGTGGCACTGTGACATATTCATCAGTTCCTGACCACCATCATAAGTCCCAAGTGTCATGCCAGTATGCGCAAGTTTGGCAAAGATACAGCCTCAAATCTGATTTTTCACACTCTTTGTAAAATTTGTTGACACAGTATATGACAACGGATTGGTTTACCGAAATTCTTTGATAAATTTTAGTCTTGATTGTCTCTAGATGCTATATACGGAATTTCGTACCTTTAGACAAAATCATGAGGGTTACAAAATCAGAATAGTCTATAATCAGAGGTGAGTTCTCAAATGTACAGTTTGAAGATTTTCTGAAATAAATGAGTTTTTAAACATATTCCTCAATCACAAAATATACTGTGTGTGTATGTGTGCGCGCGCGTGTGTTAGTGAAGTTATTATGGGTCCGGTTACTAATATCCCTTTGCTCTGTTAGTTTCAGGTTAATGGTGTGTACTGAGTGGAGTTCCGGATACTGGAGAAAGCAATCATTGGCGTTTGCCAGTCCACTGCTCTCTCTCAGGTCCTGTGTCAGCGGGCCCAGGTGTCTCCAGCACTGACATTAGAGCGGGGCAATGAGCTACAGCAAACAGAGATGAGTTTCCCACTGACCTCCAGCAGCACTCAGATACCATGACAGCCAAACTCCTCTTCTCCTGGAGACTTCAGAAGGTGAAGCTAAAACTGTATCGGTTACTTCCTTCAGCTAAATAGGAAGTTTTTATCAAAATATTTTGCTTATGTCTTTCTTTCTTTAAATAAATGGTAGGTGTGATATCCAAATGCAACGCCCACATATTCTTTTTCTGTGTAAATTCTTTTTGAACACAAGAGGGCAGTACAGGTATGTGATACTGAAATTACATACAAATGCATTCTTGCATAGGAAAATGGGAGTATGTATTGTTTTCTATTTGCAATATTATGATAATTAACCAAAGCGGGTAGACATGACTTCTAAAACCCCTGTACTGTACAACCTTAAGTAAAATAGAAACTCATGCCACATACATGTAAGTCACATCAATAAAGTTGATGCTTATTTACAAAGCAGGACTAATAAAACAAAAACATAGCTGATTCAAAAAACATACAGTATTAGACGTTAAGTTGGTTATTAAAGATTATGTGTGATGTAAAAGTGCATGAAAGACTTAACAGGTGTAGGACACATCAGTGCAGATGCTTGCTGGTTGTCATGGAAACAGGCATTGCAGATGTTGTCATCATTTGTGCTGCGCTGAGAGTTTCGCTGCAGAAACCGTCACCACCGAGACATCGGATTGGCTTTCATACAGTAGCACTGTCCTGTCGTGTTCCCGTGTGTTTTAAAAACATGATTTGAAACCTGAAAACAAAATAGATAGACAACATATGGAGAAGAAAGTCCAGAGGTCTTTAATTCTCAATTGACATAAGAAAACAAGCTGTTATGCACCATAGTTAAAAGTTAGAGCCATATACCGTAAATAAAAACTAGAATTTTCTAGTTAATTAACTAGAAAAGTCCAACGCAGCACATAATGAGGACAACCAGTCTGATTCACCCTGTTACACTGTTTGGAAATGAGATCAGATCTGATAATGTACATCAAGTATTTCACATGTTAATGGAGTGAGATGAATGCATTTGGTTGTGAGTGCATGATGAAGGATTTGAGACTAATGCTTGCCTGGAGGACTTACTGAAGCCAACACAGGGATCTCAAACTTTAACCCTTGGCTGCTTGCTCCAATGTGGTATCTGCATTTTTTTGTGGTTAGGGCCACTTTTAGCGGCACGAAAATGATATTTCATGTGGTCTTTTAAAAATAAATCAAAGTGAAATGAATGAAACCCTTTTAACTTGGGCAATTCATCTTTGGGCTGCCACCGCTTGGTAATCCATCATGTAGTTTAATGTAACTGTGGTTTGATTTCACAGGAAATCGGGCAGGATAGCTCAGAGTACAGTGTGACTCAAACAATGACAGAGCTCTTAAATGAATACATCACTTGGCATAATCTCAGCCATTTCTCACCTCCATGAATACAGGCCTATATGTTTGCTTTCTGTTTGTGATCATATAGAGGTATGTAGAGCAGGGCTTCTCAACCTTTTGCAACTTACAGCCCACCAATGACATTATGAGGACCACAGCTCCCTAAACATGATAGTTTCAACGGAGAATAACAGAAAAACAATGAATTGTGTGACATGCCTTTTGCATCACTAAAGGTAAACCTGGTACCCCTGTAGATGATTGAGGAATGTCATTGTTTCCAATACAAAACCAAACCACGCATAGGTGTCATTTTGAGCAGGAAAAAATATTTAGGGTGGAAGATGTAAAGGAAGGTGGACTTTTATGTTCAGACTTTATCTTTATTAGTACTCAAGTGTAGTACCTTTGAGAAGTTACATCTTTAAAGGTCAAATATACAGCTGCACCCTTTTTTAAAGTTTATATAAATGTACTATTTATAGGTATGATTAAGTAAAAATTTAATTTTTGTTTCATTTTATATCCAAAAAAAAATTCTGCCATATTCCTGATAAAAAAAATAAAGTTTTTATTTGCATTTATTTACTGAAAATCGAAATAGGAAAAATAGACAAAAAACATTCCGATTTTTAATCTGATCTGTCCCTCCTGAAGTTCGCTGTTGGAAGTCAGTGTAGAATGTAGAAATGATGATAAAAGGCAAAACTGCAGTAGTGGACAAAGTACACAAATCATGTACTTGAGGACAAAAGGAGAGATACCCAAAGTAAAATATTACTCCAGTAAAAGTACTTGCTTTAGATTTTTACTTGAGTAAAAGTACAAAAGTATTTGCCTTAAAATGTACTTAAAGTACTGTGATTTATTATGGCTTTATCCATAATTTTTATTTTGGCCAGAGCCTGTTATTTGGTTTGCAAAAATCCACCGCTCCCGGTTCATCTGTCCAATTACCGCAGGCCAGTGCATCTGGTCCAATCAGTGCTGGGCTGTGTAAAATTTGCCTGTCGATCACAATTCCTGCACATGCCACAGTTCCCCCCCTCGTACGCATTACAATATCACATGCATCCGCCTGAAGTTCACAGGTGTGTTGGATTGAACGCAGCGTAATTGTGCTTTATCAACCATTGATTGTATTTCTGAGTGTTATGTAAGTAATCTAAGTATTCTTGCTAAGTATGCGTTCACAAAAATACTGGTGCACACGCACTGACAAGGATGAGCTCGAAAAGAGGTTGCTCGGTGGTAGTGTGACTATTCCATTCATAAAAAGACAGCTGTTCTACCTATATTTCAGGCTAAACGGGACAGTTTGACGAGCTCCTCTGGAGGGTTGGACACCGGATAACTAAACAGGACACCCGTTGTCGTTTAGCGATTCCACCTGCTGAACTGCTTGCGATTTGTAAAATTAACCTTGTTTTAACCTACTGTTTTTACACTAATGTTGTCTACAGAACTGGAGAACCTTCAACATATACATAGAAATTTAATATGTAATATTTTATTCTCATATAAAATATTTCATTTTCATGTGTAATATAGTATTTCATTTTCATATAGAATATTTTTGCATGGATACTAGTCTCAATTCAGGCTAATTTGTAAAGCAGAAAGTGTCAGTGCATTCCATGAACTATGCCTTAACCTTCTGAAGTAAATCTTACATTTTTAATTTTCATTTTTTTATTCTTTATTCCCAGGTACCTCGCTACTGGCAACTCTTTTCACACTTTTGGCTTCTACTACTATGTGGGACACAACAGTGTCTCCGGTATAATGGCAGAGATTGAAGAGAAGTTTTGCGACCGCTGGGACTTTCCCAACTGTGTAGGCTCAATTGATGGTAAGCATGTCCGCATGCGTTCCCCAAACAACTCCGGGTCCATGTACTACAACTACAAGGGCACATATTCCATTGTGCTCTTGGCAGTTGTAGATGCAGAGTACTGCTTCCGTATCATCGATGTTGGGAGTTACGGCAGGAGCAGCGATGGTGGGACTCTGTCAAACAGCACCTTTGGCCAGGCTTTGCAGGATGGCACACTAGGGTTACCTCCTGCTAAACCCCTGCCTGGAGCTGACCACTTAGGGGCACAGCCGCATGTTTTTGTGGGTGATGAGGCCTTTCCGCTCCGCAGGAACCTGATGAGGCCCTTTCCTGGTGTCAACCTTCCCAACAAGCAGAGGGTATTTAATTACAGGATGTCACGGGCCAGGATGATCGTTGAAAACACTTTTGGCATACTTGCTGCCCAGTGGCGCATGTACCATTCTGTGATCCAGCTTGAGCCTGCTAATGTAGAGGCCTGCGTGAAAGCCACCTGCATCCTGCACAACTTCATGCGGAGAACATCAAGTCCCAATGTGCTGGCTGACTTCAGCAGGGGGATGCTGTCTGACTTCAGCAGGGAGAGGCTGTCTGACTGGGACCTGGGAGGGTGTGACTGACTGACACCAAAGGACTGACTGGCACCAGGGGGTGGGTGGCTGGCTGACTGGCATCATGAGCTCTCTAGCCCCCTGGGGCATATTGCCACTGGTAGCCCTGTTCTCCATATAAGAGGCTAGGAAGTTTGTGATGCCAGTGTATTTCCATGACCTTGAACTATCTGCTCCTGCAGCACTTCTCTGCCTCTCCTTCACCTTCTGAACTTCCATACGCATCTTTTAAGCTTTTCTATTTTCTTTTCCATTCTTCGTCAAATGCTGACATAGCCCAACTGGAGCCAATGACCCATAATTACAATATAATGGTAACACTTTGCAATAAGGTTCATTAGTTAACATGAACTAATCATAAACTGCACTTATACAGCATTTACTAATACATTATTAAAACCTTGTTAATGCTAATTAAGGCACTGTGAACAAACATGAACTAACAATAAACAGCTGTATTTCTATTAACTAAAATGAACAAAGATGAACAAATACAGTAATAAATGTATTGGCCATGGTTAGTTCGTGTTAGTAAATGTATTAACTAATGTTTCATAAATTATCCTTATTGTAAAGTGTTACCAATATAATAAATATGTCAACCCTCTTAACGTATTTTTACTGCATCTGAATGAACATACCTTCTAGCTGACGTGAAGTGATTGTTGTTGTGAAATTCAAACATAAATGGGCAAAACATAAAAATTCTGATGCGAAAATATGATTTATAAAAATTATTTGTCAGTAGTCTACCAATGCCTACGCGGCCCACCAGATGGTGTGCCATGGCCCAGTTGAGAATCACTGATGTAGAGTATATTATTGGGGAATGTCTATGACACGTAACAAATTAAAGACTCTTTGTGGGAAGCTGAGAGAAGCTTGTCATAATGAATGCTATAGTAAGTAATGGCATAACAGAAATCTACATAATTTCACTTAATCTTTCCAAGATTTGGAAATAAAAGATGTTTGGACAGGAAAGCTTTAGAGGGAACTCACCACTGCATCATGTTTGTTGATGCTATAAAAATGCATATGGCCGCAGGTCAGGCTGGTCCATCCATACACACTATGCCCATTCTGGATGCCTTCAGTGCTAACCTGCTAAAGGACCTGGATCAAGTCACTTTTAAGAGTAGCATTTGTGGCTCAGTCTTATAGGGATCAAGGATAAAGACAAAGAGTTTCCCCTGCAGAAAGCCAGGTTAGCAGGACAATGAGTGTAGCTGCTCAGGGAAATACTCTCACTTAAAATTGTTGATTTCTAAGAAGGCAGCTAAGAGACACCCATTCATCTTTACAGCCATATGGTGGTTAAATAATGAAGTACACATGCAGTCTAGTTGCAAAAATAAATAATATGTGTAAATAGCCGCTGCCTAAATTAAATACTTGGTACTGGGTAATATGTTGAATCTCATATTCATATCTTCATATACTGTAGTCTTATATATACAGTATATGAGATTATCATGTTAACTAATCATTTTAAAACCACAGCTACTGTAAGAGACTCAAACCAGTGACTTTTGGGGTACAAGCACATCTTTTTAACCATTAGGCCACGGCTGCCTGTAAACAGAATTAAGAAACTCAATGCACTGTTGTTATTATACTGTAATTTTATGTGTTTATAATTAATAATAATTTAATGTTTAATTAACAGAACTACATATTATAATGTCCTTGTCTGATCAAGAACATCAAGCATCAAGAAACCTATGACTGGTCCTTCCTTGGGTTCTTTTCTCTAGCAATCGTGCAATACAGTCTTGCTGAGGCTATGGCCTGCTCAACCTCTTCAACTGTTTTGGCAACAGCATGCAGTGGATTGCAGATGATCATGAGCACCATAAAACCTTTCATTAGTACAAACCCAGCACTGATGCCAGAGATTTGCTGAACAACAAACATGATTACATGCCATTATTCATACAAATCCAGTGACATTATTGCAGCTATTTTCAAGCCCATGTTCCTTAACAATGATATTGAATACTAATATTTTATGCGGAGAAGAATATTAGCATATTTGGGATTGCAAACCATTTTTTCTCCCCGATGAATGAAAGAACAACAAAAGAATCTACATAGGTGCTTCTGTTTGGGGACAGCTTAAACCATGAAATGAACAAAAAAACCAGCTTGATGTTCATGTAAGGTTTTGGCAGGACAGCAACATCACAAAAAGGTACAAGATTATGAGATGGTATGAGATTGAAAATGTTTGTTTAGAAATTGGTTTCCACAACCTCATGCAGCTTTTAATGGATGCAGCCCTAACCTGGAAGCTTTTCTCACTTCAGCAAAAACACACAAAGTCAAACAAGCAAGAAAATGTTGTGGTTTTCACATCCTGCATAACTTCTTTAGATCTGGTTGTGCAACTAAGTACTGGGAGCTAGGAAATGCCTTGTCAAGCCTCAAGTGCTCATTTGAGGATGTGCCAGAATAAGGGGAAGACTGCACTGAGCTACAGTAACTGTCTCTTCATGATTCCCCCTCAATTTCTGCACTGATTGATGGCTTAAAACATAAATGTGGCAGTGCTTGCAATACTGGTCCTGACCTTTCTAAAGACTTGCACAAATGCCACAAAACAAGGAAAATAGCAAAGCCAACCAACAAGTCTTTCAGGACTGTTAAGAAAATTGTTGGAGTTGACTTCGTTCCAGCTAAACTAAAGCTTCTTCTGCTGGCAAAGGAAATGGCTTCTTTCCTGGGAAGTTACAAAACTGATAAACCCATGCTCCCATTTCCGAGTGGGGACCTTGCCAGTTTGTTGAGGGGGCTTTTAGAGAAGTTTCTAAAGCCATCTGTCATGGAGAATGACACCCCCACATTAAGGCTGCTACAGGTGCATTATGATGATGCTATGAACTATGTTGATGTAACACAAATAAGTTAACAGAGAGAGTCCTGGATGAAACACAGAAAGAACCACCCAAATGGTCTAAAGCTAAGTTTGAAGTTTAAAAAGAATTGCAAGTTGTTTTGAAGAAGACTGGATAAGTTCCAATCTTTTACCCTATGGTCAGACAACTGACTGTTTTTGACCCTAGAGTCCTCATCTAGAGCAAAAAGGCAAGTCAAAAGAAGCTCACTGGTTTCCTTCAGATCCTTGTGGAATCCGGTCGAATTCCTGAGGAAAGTTCTGAAGAAATGTATTCAATTCCATGAGTCTGATTCTTCTGAGGACTTTAAATTAAGGGGCAACAGGTTGGATGATTTCTATTATGAGCCACCTGTGGAACACTGTGATCCTCTTCCATTTTCAGTCAACAAAGTGATGGTGGAAAACCTAAAAGAGCACTGGTTGGTGGCTTCAGGCAGACGTATAATAGTTATATGGAAGAACAAAAAGCGAGACAGAAGGATGACAAAAGAATAGAGGAGATAGCAGAACTAAAAGCCAAGAAAGAGAGAATAACAGAGGATATTTAGGCTCTCTACACCTATGTTGGTACTAATGCAAAGAATGCTGAAAAACTTCTCAGGAAAATACTCAGCTTGATTTCAAAATCAAATGGACTTGGAGAGATTCTAAAGAAAAATAACAGGCTTTTAAAAGTGTGGAGTGCCAAACAAATGACAAGCTACAGGAGTTGAAAAGCTCTTCAACAGACAGGAGGAGTCTAGGGTTGCACCAATGAGCAGTCAAATGTGTATTCTTTGTTCTCTGTTTCTATTTGTGTAATTGTTTTAAAACATTTAACAACATTACAAAGCGGCGTTTAGTTGTCTTATTTTGCATAAGGACAAATACATTTTGTACAAAATTATCAGGTTTTAATGCAAATCATAATAGAATCAGAAAAGAGCTAAAACTTTTTTGTGTTTATTGGTGTTTCTTAAAATCATATGATGGAAATTGAGTTGGCATTTTGTCCCAACTCGCAGCTACAGTTGGTATATTAGTCATTATAAATTTTGACTTTTCTAAAGGGACCAATGCTGGCTTTTGTCAGTTGTGTTATTAATAGGACTGTCAAAATGAACGTGTTAATAAAATGTTAACGCAAATTCATTTTACCGCAACTCATTTTATTAATGTGCAATTAATGCAACGCACAATTTCTGTTTGACCCTTGGTCTAGCCCATATTTGGATAAATTGAGAAGCAGCCTTAGGGGCCAGTCACACCAAAAGCGCTTTAAACGCTTGCAAACGCAAGGCGCCACGCACTGCCTTTTTAAAAAAAAGAGCAGTGCGACGCGGCTTTTCATATTGCTAAGCAACCACCGAGTCAGCTGTCTTGTCAATCAAATTTTGAAGCGTGAGCGCTCTTTTGCTGTTAACTGTCTTATTAGCAGAAACTTTAAAAAGAGGACGCTTGCTCTGACCTTGTTTGAGGTTGAGATGTGCACAAACACGCAGGAGAGAGTGAGCGACTAGAGTCCGGTTCTTCAAAGCAACTGGAAACTTCCCTCACCACAACGTAAGGCCCGCCTCTCCCCTCATTCGATTGGACAATGCAAAGGCGCGAATGACGTCGGGCGCTTCTCCGCTCTCAGCGCTCCTTCAAAAACGCGCCCTGCCCATAGAATATCATTCAAAAAAGGCGCATGCAACTGCCATAAACACTTTTGGTGTGACTGGCCCCTTAGGCTGTAAATGTGACCTGTGCTGTCTAAATGAGTCAGAGGTTTTCATAAAAATAAAAACATTAAAGGAATAGTCTACTTATTTTCAATATTAAAATATGTTATTACCTTAACTAAGAATTGTTGATACATCCCTTTATCATCTGTGTGCGTGCACGTAAGCGCTGGAGCGCGCTGCGACGCTTCGATAGCATTTAGCTTAGCCCCATTCATTCAATGGTACCATTTAGAAATAAAGTTAGAAGTGACCAAACGTTTTTCCTATTTAAGACGAGTAGTTATACGAGCTCCAGCGCTTACGTGCACGCACCCAGATGATAGAGGGATGTATCAACAATTCTTAGTTAAGGTAATAACATATTTTAATATTGAAAATGAGTAGACTATTCCTTTAACTAATACACTAAGGATGGTTGTCCATCCACTTGTGTCTGAGATTTTGGTTTGGTTTAAAAACTTGCAGGAATGAGAAAATAAAGTGCAAGACTTGCTTGATAGTAAAATAATTATTAAGAGAGATAAAGTTTGGTACCTGATGGATGTTAAAAGAGTTATTAACACTTTCCCCGCCATTGATGAGTTAACTCGTCAATTAAGCGAAAACGCTTCCCTGCCAATGACATGTTTTTCCAGCAATCAGTAATACCGCTATTATCCACCAGGTAGTTCTCTTACCCAACGTATAAAACCCGGAAGTATCCCCTTAGGGCAAACAGTTCAAACTCTGTGTATGTTTTGATCATCATTTTTAATCTGATCTCTATCAAAAGTCCTTCACAAAAACACAATTATCTCAGCTTTTGGCTCAAAATTTGAGAGTAGATAAAAAGAGAACAAATAAAGGTAGGATGAAACCTTTATTTGAAAGCAGAGGGTCTGTTCCTTCATTTGATATATTGTATGTTTCTTTATAAAACGGTTAGTTCCAATCCTTGATTCTGATTGGTCAATAGGTGTGCTTTATTCACAATAAAACACTGCTATGACCGCTTCACCCAACGGTTCTATTTAATATCACTGCGCCCTTAGCAACACACTTAGCAACACATAAACATATAAAGAGACAAAGTCTGAGAGCAGTTTGTTGTTTTTATTTGAGCTTTCAGGTTGTTGTTTGCCTTCAGGGACTATTTTTTCTAGCGGAAGGAATGCTTTTATTGATTTAAATTCATGAAAGTTGCACTAATATTTGTTTTACTTCGCGTCGTGCCTAACAACGCCCTTCAGCCGTTACTTATTCATGATACAGCACAGCCTCTCGTACCTTATTGCTTAAATATTTAACTCTTTCACCGCCATTGACGAGATATCTCGTCAATTAAGAGAAAACGCTTCCCCGCCAATGACGAGATTTTCCGTCTTTCTGCAATACCGCTATTATCCTTTTTAAACCCGAAAGTATTGCCCTATGGCAAGCGGCTGCATGTCCGTGTCTGTTTTAAAGATCGCTCTGAATGGGATCTCTATGAAAAGTCTGTCACAAAAATCTCTGCTTTTTGCTCAAAATGTGGTGTTTTTGCAGAAACCTACCCATATTCAAGAGCTGATTACAAAAGAACTACTGAAGGTAGGATGAAACGTTTTTTTTTTGTTTGAAAGCAGAGGGTCTGTTCTTTCATTTTGTATATTGTATGTTTATATATTTAAAGAAGAACATTTTCTGTAAGGCATTAAACTTTGGTGAAAATCATGAAAAACGTTGGCGCTGGCTGGCAACTTTTTTAAAAAATGCTGGCGGTAAAAGAGTTAAAGAAGAACTTTTCTTGAAGGCATTAAACGTTTGTGAAAATCATAAAAAATTCTGCCCCTGGCTGGCAACTTTTTTTTTAAACGTTGGCGGGGAAAGGGTTAAGAGGAATGAGATTTGGCACCTAACTGATGTTACAATAGTCATTAAGAGTGTTTTCAGACCTGAGCCTTTGTTCCAGAGTTTATTCCCTTGGTTCGGTTCATTTAGGCATATGTGAACATGGCAATCACGCTCAGATCTGCACCAAAACATCCGCTTGATTCCAAACAAACTCTGGAGTGGTTCGGTATTGGTGTAAAAGCAATCCGACCCACAGACTAATAAACAGACTATCTTGTTGCTTTATTAACCATGAACATAGCTCTTTGTTGATGAGTTGTGGTGAGCACGTCAACGCCATTCAAAACCAAAGCACACCAGTTCCTTATAAAATGTCTTTTAATTGCTCTTCTCCGCAATAATTACATGGTAAGAATGTTGTTCCGCCTAAGTTTTGACTCCTGCTCACAATAAAACCAATATAAAAAGTAATATAACCACAGTTACCAATAAAGCCACACAATAATTGAGCAGAGTCATGAAAAAATAAACAGATGCACTCTGACCAATTAAATGAGAGTTTACTTGGATGTGACTTGTATTAATAAATTCTGGTTCATTTGGAAATATTGCCTTATGAATGCAAACCAAGATGAAATTGCAACATTGTAGCTATTTCACCCCTGTTTTCAGAACAAAGCAATCTACAGGTCTTGAAATACCCTAAGAGAGATAAAGTTTGTCACCTGACTGATGTTACAAGAGTTATTAAGAGCGAAAAGACTCGAAAACAATCTTCGTCGCGCTGACTGACAGATCTAAAGTGCGTGCACACAGGCACGCAAGTGCCTGACCCCAATGCACGCAATGATAGTGTTTGGGAAATGCTTTTAGGGACCTTGAAAGTGCTTGCATTTCCTTCTTCCTCTTTGAATCAGTTCCTGAACATATTTATGTTGCAATAGTTGAACAGAAGCTTGAACTGAACTGAACTCACACATCAATTGTTCTGTATGGCTTTCAACATTACATGTGAGCGACCTCTACACCAGGGCATTTCTAGGATTTTCAATTTAGGTGGGCTTAGCCCCTGATAAGGGTATAATAAAAAATAATTAAAATAAAAAATTGTTTGACTACTGGTGTTGGGTCATATACAAACCTTATTGAAGTATTCCACTGTATTGCCTAGATGCAACATGATCTCATAAGTTCCATGGGACAGTCACCGAATTTTTTGCTCATTTTTCTGTGGCATTCTCACGGATCTCCGCATATTTCTGTGGCCCTGCCACGGACTTTCTTTTCCGTGGCATTCTCACGGATTGGTTACTCAACTGCTTTTTCCTATTTTCAAACCTTTGTCGCTTCGGTTTAGGGTTAGATTTACATAAAATGATATCCCTACCCAAACCCAAAAATGAGCAAAAAATTCTGTGATTATGCCACGGAAATTTGTGAGATCAGGTTGCAACAGATGTGTATAACATTTGAGATCTGATTGAAAAACCAAATCTTCCTGATTACACACACATTCATACACGAAGCTAAATCTTATTGCTATTTTAATAATCAAGGCTGATGTTTCCCAATATTTTCAAGCATAGCCTACAGTATAATCAGCAACTAAAATATTCAATATAAAGGGTTGCTGGTTGCAACTTTTACTAAAAGATTTTTAAACAAATTTACCATATAATTCACTTCATTCATTAGCCTGGGTGCCATCCGATCTTAGCCCCGCCCACAACATTTTGAGAAACGGGAAGATCGGTCTGGGGTTTCACCGTTGAGGAGCTACTATGCGAGTCCCAAAACTGGCCGACGAATCAAATTGTCAGGGCGGGCTTTATACGATGATGGACAGATGATCAACAGTAACGTATCAACCACGTCACCAAAGAGCGCGAGTGTTGAATCTGTTTACAACGAAATGGCTGCCGCGGTAGAAATCAGATGTGTGGATTCTGACATTGAGGGCCCTATTTTAACAATCTAAGCGCATTGTCTAAAGCGCACAGCGCAACGTGTAAATGGGCGTGTCCGAATCCACTTTTGCTAATTTAACGACGTGAAAAATGGTTTGTGCGCCGAGCGCATGGTCGAAAAGGGTTGGTCCTATTGTAATGGGAGTATTTTGGGCGTAACGTGCAGTAAACCAATAAGAGTCTCAGCTCTCATCCCCTTTAAAAGCAAGTTGCGCTGGCGCTATGTCTAATAGAGGTGTGAATCTTCGATTCGATTCCGATTATTAAGTTAACGATTAGATTCAATTCGATGTTACGATGCATCATGATGCATCAAGATGCATTGCATCCTTTTTTTTATTACTGCACATTGCTACATTTATATTGATGAATTTAAGAAGGCAGATACAGTATGTAAACTCCTTTTAATTTTGTTTTCTTCAAGAAGTATACTAAAGTATACTACTTAATAGAAAACAGGACAAACTTGTTCTGTAAAGAGCAGACAACAGCAGCATTTAAAACTAAAACATTAGGAAAAACTAAAAGTGCATAAAACTGTCAATTAGTGTTTTTAAGTACTTAAGTACGTTAAGTGCATTTTTTATCACTTGTGTCTCACAACCCTCCGCCATTTTTTCTACCGCCACAAACCTGTACGCGACGAATGACGTCAGCCGGCTATAATCGATTATGGGTTATTACTGCATCGATGCAGAATCGTCCACCCCCGCATCGCGATGCATCGCACAATCGATTAATTGTGACACCCCTAATGTCTAATCCCTATTTAGATGACGAACTTTGTAAACTGAAAAAGTAAGCGGAGGAAGATTAAGATTAATGTTAAATAATTGTGTTGTTTTTCACTTGTATTGACATTGTTATTTTTTTATTAAAACCTTTAAAACCCGTTTTCTTTTAGTCATGGAAGTAAAAAAGCAGGCTTGTAATTGCTTTAAATGTATGGCTATCCAATATCATCAAAAAAGAATTTACAAGTATGTAAGATAAGGTTTGTACTCTAAAAATACTTTATTTGTAACAAACAGGAGATAAAGAATTTACAAACGGCTCTCCGCACGTTTCAGCACTTTGGACAGCGTTTTTTTAGCAAAGAGTTTTTTTTAAGCCTTACTTAAAAATGTTTCTCATCTCACCATATCCGCAGGTACAGAGTTATCATATACAATAAATCCGTGAAGTAGCATTAAAAAAAAAACATTTAAAAACAGATGCATTTATTTACTTACCAGGCTACAGGTGTAGCAGCTCTTTGTGCCTTCTAACGTCTCATAATTAGTCCTCATTTATGTCCAAGAGACTCAATAATAATCTTTTACATTCAATCCTTTAATCTTTCATATTTAAAATAATTTTTGTGCTGCTGCGCATTCATGTACTTTGTTATAAGCAAACCCGCGTTGTCCTCCCGTTTATAGGCGCATATTACTAATGCGCTCTTTAAATAACATAAAACACATTGTGCCTTTAGACTAGGTTTTTGTTGGTCAATGGCGTAGTCTATTTTAGTTGCCTCAAAATAGCAACGCGCCAACAATGCGCCTGAACACACCTCGTTTTCAGACCAGAACGCCCATGAGCGCAAAAGGGGGCGCAAATGCATTTGCTATTTAAACAACGCGGCGCTAAACGTGAAAATTAGGGTGGAAATTAGCGAAAGGATATAATTAGCGGTCGTTGCCAGCTTCTTTTGGGAAGTTCGGAATCGTGGAGGGACATGCTAGGCTCGGATATTTTTCAAGCAAACGTAATGGGTATCGTCGTGGATGAAGTTCAACTAATGTACAAATGGTAAGAGATAGTCTTACTGTATGACTTAATGTGATATAAATGAAATGTTGTAAACATAGTAGGTGTTGATGTACGTTCGCTAACTCAGACTTGTAGTGTGCGTCATTGTAGGGAAATAACTAGCAGTTCGGTCAAGCTGCAAATACGTCATTTCAACATACGTCTCACACCCCGTTGCTCTGATTGGTCGACGGTCTATCCAATTGAGTGCAGAGGCATTTTTCGGTTGAGACACGCCTCATAATTATAGCTCAATGGAGCGGTATCAGACTCAAATTCTGACTAGAATTAAGTATGACAACGTCAGGCTATTCATTCATGGTTAAAAGGAAACACTGCGCACACATCACTACGGCAAGCAGCAAGGGCTCGTTTTTGTACGTCGCTCTAACTCAGTTAGCTGGATTTAGTTGTTGACAGTTTGGCTTGATCTCAGATTATTTGGTTCTTCGAAGCTCATCCTAGAGTTGCTGTCATAGCAACAGGTCCATAAGCTTAAACCTGCTCGGGAGCAGGCTTATTACATGTAAACAAGATTAGATCGTGCCTTTTAAAGTGGAGGTGATACAGCAAGTCTGTTACAGTCACGTCTTCTCACAAGTGCAATCTGCGAAGGATGCACAATTAATATCAGGAGCTTTTTAAATTTAACACGTAATTAAAAAGGATAAATTGAATTCTTTAGTGATGTGCTTTTAAAAAATATAATATAAAAATAATTGTATGTACTTTGGCAACTTGTTTTTGATTATTATTCTTAAGCAAATGACAAGACAAACATGTTTACTGTATGACCACATTCATTTTAATGTTCAAAAGAAGGAAAACACCATCTGTCATCCTGTCTGTTTTCTTCATTAATTTGCCACCAGACTCCATTTCCCATGATCCTCCACACTCCCTCACCAGTGTCTTGTCTTCAATCATCCTCACCTGGCAGCCATTATCCTAAACAGCTTCACTATTTAGATCTCCTGTTTTCCAGTTTAATATTGTTTCATGTGTGTGTTGCTGCTATTTGCCTGTTTTGTTATTAAAGTTCCACGTTTATTCGAATCTCCAGTCTCTTTCCAGTTACACACACCCTGACAACTACAAACAAAAAGACCATACAAAGTTCATTTATTAATAATGAAAGTGTTGCATTGGCTGTGGGTTTAAGAAAGAGCAGTTGCCTCCAGAGATGATCAATCAGTTTAGAGAAATCACTTCTGCCAGGACATCATGAAGATGCAGGACCACCATCGTTTTTTACTCTGCTTTTTTGGTTGCTGTTATAAACTGACAAAACCGCATTTAACTGTTTTTAAAAGAGACTTAAAGTACTTTAAAGTTTGATTACAATTATTGATTTCAATCTTTGACATGGGCTGTGTCTGAAAACTCTAAATTGCTGCCTTCTACGGCAGCTTTCCAAGGCAGGAAGATATCAAGGCATGTTTGAATCCAATGTTAGATTTACTTCCTGACTGCTGAGATCTTGTCCCACAATTCTATGCGTGCGCGCGCATAGGGAATGTGATTGATTGAGCCTAGTCGAGTTCGAAAAAATAAAATGGCGGCCAAGAAAGCGGCTGGAGCACAAATTTAGTGTTAATAAATGTATATTTCTAGTTTATTATTAAAGTTTATCATTTTCATTGGCGACTTTCATTGCATATGCATTTCTAGGAGTTTCCCTTTCAGACGCAAAATCTATAGGAGGAGATTATTTAAATGATTCACGCAATTCGATTTACTAATGTTTGTGCTTGTGATATTACTGGTATTTGCGCCATTATTTAATTCCAAAAAAGCATGTCTTAAACTATTTTGCGCTTGAAATGGCTGCAATAGTTGGTGAAAAGAGAGGCATCACAGAGATCAGAAAGCGTGTCATACAAGGCAGAGGATTTTTTAACACGTAAGGGGGCGTGCACACCAACGCTTTTACGCCCGCGGCCGCATGTTTTCAATTGTTTCCAATGGAAGCTCGGCGGTTTTTCCGCGCTCGGCGCTGAGCATCCAGAGTTGAAAGAGATTAAACTTTGGGAGAAAAGCTCCGCTCGTCAATGTCAGTTCTCACACGGCCGCCCAATCACAGTGGAGGAGGGGCAGGACATTACCACAGCAACCAACCGGCTCACAGCTGAAGTATCAAAGCTACCAAAGCGCTCAGCTGAAGAAAGCTGGCACTCAGCTGAAAAACAGCTGGTATTCAGCGTCCTCAAAGCATTTTCAGCCGCGTGTAAAAGTTTTGGTGTGTCCAGCCCCTAACAGTTTATTTTGGAACATATTATTCAAAAATATAGTTTCCCAAGCAATGATATTTTTTATTTGCTGGAGGAAATAAAAGTGGAATCACTAGAAGTCGTCCCACAATAAAACTTCTTATAACCCTTTATTCTTTGTCCTCCAGTTCTTTTCAGTGTACTATCATTAGCTGGGATTTCACACCCCAAATTTTGCGCTGTAATGACCGTGGTGCTAAACTCAAGCGCATCAGGTGTTAGTAGATCACTCGCACCTGAGAATCACTCGACTCTGAACTAATTTGCACTGCTCTAGTAGATTGTGTTAGTCATTGCGGAAATCAGCTGTTGCACCAGTGTTATTTAATTTGTACCTTTTAGTAAATAATCCGTAGATATTACCACTCCCATCAGCGTTTTTTAATATTTAGTAAATCAGGCTAATAGCATTTGTGAGATGCAACTGAAACTAGATCAAGTAACCAATCATACTCTTGCCAATGATGGCATATGGATTATGATGTAAAACTAAATCGGACCACCAATCATGTTTACTGGTTTAATCAAATATGAGAAAAGCGTGGCATATTTGTCAATATAGAGGTATAAAAAGCTACATATACATGATTTACATTGATGATATATTTAGGTTTACAGCTTATGAATGCATATTTGAATTTTATATAAATATTTCCTGTTTTATCCACCAGTATTACACATGAAAGCTTAGCGAGTTGGTCGATGCTGAATTTCTCTTTCGACAGTCGGTGTGGTGCAATTACAATTTCAATTACAGATTACATGAAAAAGGGCATTTCAGCTGCAAGACTAACATGTCAGTCTAACAATGTCCAATTAAAAAGGAGAATGACTCTATTATTGCTTTGATAGATCATCTGCAGCCGGAAACCGCAAGCTTCTCTCCGGTTAAAGGTGCTGGTCTGTCAGGCGTGAAATCAATACAAGGCACATATCATAATTCATGCTTCCCTCTGGTCTGAATAATAATGCCTTTTTTCCATCATACTGCAAATATTTTCTTTTCCACCAAAGGTGAAAAGGCAGTATATGCTGCATTATATATATTCTCACGATCGCTGGCTCTCCATATACCGTACTGTATAATTGACACACACTATGAAGCCCATTTTATTCAATCCTCCAAATTATATGTATTTGACATACGCAGGCCCTTAACTCAACTGGTTATGAGTGTTGGGATACTGCAGGAAATAGCTCATATGCTTTTTACAAGCATGCAACCCTGACCTTTGGTACAGTAGCAGTGCCGCTTTGAAACTCGGTCCAAACGAAGACTTATATGAAACACGGCTATGCGGTCTGCAGTGGTCCAGCTATCATCATCCTGAAGGTCGACGGGCACCGTACACACTAAAGAACAGAATACATTAATACCGATGCGGACCTCTATGACCCAATGCACAAATCGATGCAAATTAAAATGTGTGGAAGCAAATATGAACAGGGCAAAGCATCAGTTAACCTTTTCTGTGACTGCCGTTCAGGGTAGAGTTAGCAGTAAACAGGCATAATAATGAAATAACCACCCACCTGCTCCTCCTGGCTGTGAATATGTCAGGCTAATTACACTGAGAATCTGAAAATCCATCAAGAGTGCTAAGGGCCTGACAACCACCAGAGTTTATCCCACAGCTCTCTATGTACAGTATGTGCGTTAGATATGTGTCCAAATCAATCGCTTTAAAAGTTTAGTTGAAACTTACTTGACCTTTACGTTGTTCAAGATTTAAACAACTATGTTCTGCCGTGAACTCATGGATATATTCCAAGTTTTAGTAGCAAATATTACAGGCACAATTGTATTATTTATTTATTTTTTGTTCTTTAGGTCCCCCTGTGGTGTAAATCAAGTTTTTATTGTTGTTTATATGTCTATGTGGTGTTTTAATGTGCTTTAAGACGAACCATGTGCAAATTCAGCATTCAACACCATTGCTGAGCATTTTCCTCATAAAATTGGAGCTTTCCAAAGACCTTGGTTTCCTACATGTAACCAATTACATCATCACAGTTGAATGAGTGGATCAGTAATTCGAATCATATTATGCATGGATACTGCATAAACGGTTCAAAACTGAAACGATCACAGCACAGCCAGCCTGATCTCACAATCGTACATATTTTACAAGTTGGCTTATTCGTATCAACATACGAAGTTAATCGTGCAAAATCGTACATTCTCATGAAAAACCAACATCGAAACCAACATCACAGGGGCAAGGCAAATCGTACCAAAACTTACGAATGTGGTCGTATTAATCTGAATAAGCCAACTCGTAAAATATGTACGATTTATTGTGAGATAGCATTGGCACAGCTGCTTCAGCTCTGCTTTTGTGATGCTCACACATAAAGTGTGAGTGCTGTAACCTGTTTAAATCAGTGCTAAAAAATTAGTGCTGCAAATGCGCAGTTCACGTATGCACTTAGTATGACTTAGCTGAAACTGCCCAATGTTGCATCTATTACATACCCCACTGGCACACAACGCACCAGTTACATAATTTCATGACTTAACGGCTGGAAACTTAACTGTTACGTCCCAGGGATCTCCTAACGTTGCAAGATAACCAAAAACATTCCAGTTGTGTAATAAATTCATATCGTTTTGGTCATTTCATAACTTACTGGCAACGTAACAGTTACGTCCCAGGGAGGTAATTTCATTACAATTACAGTATATAAAATTTTTGTGTTTGTGAAACGCAACATGTTTGTGAATTATAATATTCCCACTTCCCAAGCTTTGCTTATGTTTAAATTTATGTGCAGGCTTACTGAGTCCAGGAATGTCATTTTAAGGTCTTTAAAGGTGACACAGAATGATTGAACGGGGTATTTATCCTTGTTCTGTGATGTGACATGTAGACAACAATTTTTTTTGTTTGAAGTCTGTAATGCCTTAGAAGCTTCCTAAAAACCTCTCTCAGATAGCTCTATTAGGGTGGGGGATTTTAAACAAGTGGTTTTGTACCAATTTGGCTAACTTGCAATCTCATTACTGATTGGCTGACTTTGCTGCCACTCAAAAAATGTAGCCAATTATTTTAAAGTGGAGGGGCAGTAAGATGCCTGTGATGTAATAAGCATCAGTTTTTCAGATTGGGCCGTTTTCTGGCTGACATTTCTAAAAGAGGAATTTCTTTGAGACTGAGATGTTTAGCATGTTTAGCACTTTTTGTATGTTTGTGAATGCGAGTAGACTTCCATTATTCAACAAAGACAAGGTAAAAATGTTTTTTCATTCTCTGTCCCCTTTAACGGACCCTAACATAAGTGAGACGAGATATTCCTTCAGTCTCTGAAAATATTGGAATCAACATTTGTATGTTTTTTAATCAGTGAGCACACATTTGTGTTATGTGTTATTTTATTGTGGTTGTTTATGGATGTTTGTATATTGTGTGTGCTTTTTATATACTATGGACGCTTGTATGTTCATGTTGTGTGTGTTTTTATATTTGGACTTCGAGTCTGTCAATAAAGATAATAATAATAAACATTCATTTCCTTCGATTTTTCTAGCTTGTTAGCTTGTTTACATTCTCAGCGTTGGAAATCTGTCCCTTAAATAAGTAAAAATAGATGAAATACACCATACAGGTTGTTCTTTACGTGGGAAACACGTACCTCCCGCTGAACTCAGAACAGAGCGTGCACACAGCAGAACGGCGTCTGACAGGACCGGTTGTTTCTCTGAACTAGAACCCATTTAAATTTCACATCAACTTATTTCAGTTGCTTAAGAGTTATGAAAACAGCATTACAGTCTTACAGAATCTCATCTGACAGCAGTAACAGTGCATTTTTGTAAGGTGCTGATCGGTGACTGTTCATCTGACTGGAAATTTTGTTTTATCAGATAAGACACGTACTATTTCACTAGAAACGAACCGGTTTATGAAAATGTATGAAAATGAAGTACATGTAGATGTTCTTTGAATTTTATTTTATTGTCTTTATTTTATGGGACATATTTGGACTGGTGATGGTTGAGAGCAGTGTTACCATGGCAACTGGATCATGTACTTAACTGAAGAGCACAGCAACTTCCCCGTCTGACAAAACCTTGATCAGATTGAGTAACATTATATATATCAAGTTTTTTGTTAATAATTAATTTATGCATCTGTAATGACTTAGTATCTTTATTTAACTATATTCAATTTCCGCTAGCATTATAAAATTATTTAAAGATATTGTTAACTGTTTGTAATGTATTCAGTCCCTCCAGAAAAACGCAATTGTGCGATTGCGCGATATATTGCATAATCAGCCAAAGTCCGCATATTTATGCGGGGCTGCATTTTTTCCAAATACGACGCACTTTCGCCGCATTAATTACATATTTCCGCGCGCAAAATATGCGGGGCTTGCATGATTTCATAATCTCCGCATTTTTGTAGCAAAAAGTCACATACATATTAGCAGAAAGTTGAAAAATTGTGCATTTACTTCCCAAAAGCGCAGCCGTGTCCTCTATTGCCATGGGAACGTTATGAAGGGACGTGATTATGTGACATGAACATCATTGCAGCTTTTGCAAGTTTCCGCAGTTTTTGCAAGTTCCGCAATTTTCGCAAATTCCCGCAATTCCATCGCATAAATTGCATAAATATCCCACATATTCCATTGCATTTTTTAAGAAAACGTGCCGCAAAATCGAGGATTTTTGCCTGCAACAATCACAAAAAAACTCTGCGTTTTTCTGGAAGGACTGTGTATTATTTGGAATCATTTACAGAGGTAATGCTTGTTTAGAATTTTAAATGTTAAAATGAATTAATGTATTTAAGGCGTATTGTCAAGGCTGAAAATAAATGAACCAAATTGAATGTGTCGTCATTTACATATTAACTCTTTCCCCGCCATTGACAAGTTATCTTGTCAATTAAGAGAAAACATTTGCATGAAAAAATGTGTTCCTGTTGAGTTTTTATGGTTTTCTGTAATACCGTGATTATCTACTAGATGGCATACTTATTTACACTCCCTGTATGTTTTGATAATCATTCTGCATCTAATATCTAACCAAATTCCTTCACAAAAATGCAATTAGTTCATTTTACTTTTGAAGAAAAATACCCATATTTAAGAGTTTATTAGCATAGACAAAATATAGATAGGATGAACCCCCCCCCATTTTGTTTGTTTGTTTGTTTGTTTGTTTGTTAATTGTTTGTTTGAAAGCAGAGGGTCTGTTCTTTCATTTGATATACACTCACCTAAAGGATTACCGTATAACTTCACATAATAGCCGAGTCCCAAATAGACGCCTGTCTCTTTTAGACACCTGGTGTGACGACAGGTTTGGGTAAATAAACGCCTGTCTCAAATAAAGGCCTGGTCTGTTTTTTAGTTTCGGGTTGTATTTAATCTTATAAAACGCGTCAGATAGTCTGTTTAAGACAGTTCTATGGTGCAGATTGAACACGCTAAAGTTTTTTTTGCTTACCGGTAGATGTCACGTGACAGACGCAGTCGTTCCTTTACTCATCACTATGACAACACAACAAGCTTCATCGCCAGGATTGAGGTGATGATGACAGTAGCGAAGTGGCAATCGGGAGAGTCAGGACTTTTCCCGGTGGGCCGGTAGTGTTTTGGGGCCGCTGATAATAGCCGGGCTTTCAGTCTTTTGTCATGCATGCACTCCCGCCACACATTGTATTTCTCACGCGGAAACACTATTTATCATATTTAATATGCTGCAGCGCCTAAAATGTATCTGGCCGCACTGCTCTCTCTCTCTATCAAGCCTGTCTTCCCTAGAGTTCTAGTCGAGCGAGCCAATACAAAAAAAGAAAGAGGCTACACAATAGCCAATCAGAAAATAGCACTGTTGTATCTGGGTAAGATTTCACGCAACAACCAATAAAAAAACATATCATTGTTTGCTTTATTTATACTGCCAATAATTTAAGACTGTTGTTATTACACGAACTAATTTGTTAAACACATTCAAATTAAAAATAAAACGTAATATGTGGTAACCTCCTGCTGTCATGCTGGAACAATTAAATTAAAAGCCTGTCTCTTATAGACGCCTGTCTCTTTTAGACGCCTGGTGTGATGATAGGTTTGGGAAAATAAAAGCCCGGGCTATTATTTGAAGTTTTACGGTATTTGGAACTCCATACTAATACTGTGTTTGACCCCCTTTCGCCTTCAGAACTGCCTTAATTATACATGGCATTGATTCAACAAGGTGCTGAAAGCATTCTTTAGAAATGTTGGCCCATATTGATAGGATAGCATCTTGCAGTTGATGGAGATTTGTGGGATGCACATCCAGGGCACGAAGTTCCCGTTCCACCACATCCCAAAGATGCTCTAATGGGTTGAGATCTGGTGACTGTGGGAGCCATTTTAGTACAGTGAACTCATGTTCAACAAACCAATTTGAAATGATTCGAGCTTTGTGACAAGGTGTATTATCCTGCTGGAAGTAGCCATCAGAGGATGGGTACATGGTGGTCATAAAGGGATGGACATGGTCAGAAACAATGCTCAGGTAGGCCGTGGCATTTAAACGATGCCCAATTGGCACTAAGGGGCCTAAAGTGTACCAAGAAAACATCCCCCACACCATTACACCTTTGCATTAATTAGAAATTGAACAGGTGTTCCTAATAACCCTTTAGGTGAGTGTATTTGTATGTTTATATATTTTTAGAATTTTTTTTTCCTGGAAGGCCTTTTGTGAAACTTTTGTGAAAATCACATAAAATGCTAACAGGCAACTTTTCAAAAAAGACTAATTTGCATATTCAAAGATACACATACTAAATGAGGCAAGGGTGTAGAGTTATATTCAAGCTGTTTTAAAGCATGAAGAACAGGAAAAACTTTTATATATACTGTTATAATTCTCAAAGATGAGTTTAAATGATAAAAGCATCAAGAATGCAGGGAATTTTACCAATGCTCTTGTATGGCCCAAATATAGCACTGAATTAGATTATAGTGCATGAATATCACATGGAGAACACTGCATGATGCCTCTTCATCCTGTTTGAAGTTTGCTAGTATAAATACACAAATGTCTTCACTGTATGAAAAAGTAACTTGAGAGACTTTAAAAAATTGCAGGTTTGGATCAACATGAGGACGAGAAAGTGAATGTTTTTATTTTGGGGTTTTAGTAAAAAGGCCAAGAGTAACTGCACTGAATTTAACTTACTGTTTACCTACAAACCTCAATGAGTCTTACAAAATAAACAAGTTGTTTTTGTACATTTACTTCCTTGCCTTACATTTGACATAACATAAATAAGGGCTGTTTAACAATGCTAATAAAGTTATTTAAATCTTAAAGTACAACTTTTTATGGCCAGACCGATTGATCCATATTTACATGCTCAAAGTAGAATTAATATTCTAGAAAAACCATCCTATTGTTTCTGGGAATCTTTAGGTAGCGTATGCAGACAAAAAACATCCAAGTAACCGGAATGTAGCACAGTTAACATCAGAATACATCAATAAATGTCAATGAACCAAAAACAAATCACAGCTATGAACAGACACAGAAAATCACCTTAAATGAATGAATTCCACTTAGCTGATATTAGGTTATAAATAATTAAATAGATTAAATTCAAATGTATTTATATAGCCTAGTGCTTTATACAATGAGAAAGAAAACAGAAAAACAGAATTCATATAGAATTGAATACAAGTTGTTGTTGTTATTATAATGATATATATTCTTTATAATAACAGTATGTACTTGCATACATTATGCATGTTTCCCTATATACAAAACCATAAGCTAAGTTAATGTCAGCAGTCTCTCAAAACTCCAATAACAGAGAAATAAGTCTTAAGCACTATTCGGACGGATTAGTTTTCCAAACGACGTTTGAGTTTCAACGTGTCCTCCAGGACGTCTGTGATTTTATGTACCAATTCGGACGGGATTAAAATGATGCAGGCTATTGAGATGGGAGTTTCTGTTTCATGCATTTGGGCGTTGCAGAAGAGCACGTGCTCTGGATACGCGTTTGTAATGTTTAATATTTTGCTTTAAATGTAAAATTATGACAGAACATGTAATTTATTAATTTAATTTTAACAAATCAAAATAAAATATACAAATCCTACTAAAGTAACGTTACTTTACGTGTTTTATATAACTGTCTGCTTATAATAAACACAAAGAAATGAAGGAATAATGATTAATAAAAATTTATTATCTTTATTAATTAACATAACCATTCCGGAGTTAAACAACTTTGAACGGAGTTTCTTATAACGTTAATGATATTACAGTGGCCAGTCTTAACAGTGTTTGATATTCAGCTCGTCTTGATTTAATTATTTTATTTTGCCGAATGCGAAAAAACATTCATATCTGAATGAATGGGACTCAGGAAATAAAATATGCGCGCATTAGTAAGACCTTACGGCAGATCATGTTGGCCAAAACACGAAATGAACCGCGTTTTCAAAAGATATTGCGGGCAAACACAGACATTTGCATCCGGACGGGATTAAATTTCTCAGAGGACCTCTGATTTCGGCGAAAAACAGTAGGTAAATTCCTCTGGAATTCTTACGGAGGTCGTCAGAGAAAAACACAGACATGGCCGATTCGGACGGCATTAAAAACACAGAGGACCTCTGAGAAGCACGATTTTCTCAGAGGTCCCCCTGTAAAACTAATCCCGTCCGAATAGGGCTTTAGCCAGGAGCACCAGAAAAACTTATAACAATGATTTATAGTTGTATATTGGATTAAACCAGTTGGGTCTGATATAAAATAAGATACATTCATTAACTGTGAATTGGCTATATAGTCATGAATGCTTATACTTTATCAAGGGCTCAGACAGACTTTTTCTCATTTAATAAATAAATTTAGGAAATATTTTACTGCACCGCTTACACACATCATGTGCTGTTGACAAGTGCTTTTTTAGAAGATAGCTGTATGAAATCTGTATTTTTTGAGCATTGAATGTACTGCAGGACTGAGTCATTTGTGGCCATTTCTGCCAATTATTCAGAAGTTATGTTTTTGTTTGGTACAATTCTGGCTGCAAAAATATTTAATATTACATTTGAACTGTTTGCAGAGAAATCTGTATATCTATTCTCATGCTTGCAGAAATGTGAACATAAAACTGATGTGATGGTAATTTGACACGTTTAAACATTCCCAGTAATCTTAATAGCAGTTGCTCCTGAAATCGTTGCTTCATGGTTATTCGGCTGCATAATCCAGTTTTGAAGCCAATCAGTTGAGCCATAAATGTTATGGGGCTGATCAATCTATATTGAAACTTATGCACTAGACAGTTAAGAACTAATAAAATGTTTATATGTTTGCTTTGCTCACTTGAAAATGAAAGTGTGAAGAATCCTAAAGATCACATTTGAAAAAGAAATCATAACAGTCTACAGTATAGTGTGATCTTGTGTTGTCTACATTTATGAGTATATCTGTGAACTTTTCTAATGCTTTTGCCTCAGGCTTGACAATTTAAAAGTGCCAAAGAATGCATTGATCCAATATGTTCAACTGTTCTCTGATATCTACATAGAAGGTATGTAAAGTGCAAAGGTTATCCAGAGACGATTTTGCAAGTCCATTTACAACCTTAGGATTTGTCCACAGAATGAAATGATTATTACCTTCTTTAAAAGGGTCATGAATAATAATTTTAAGTTCTGATCTGATTGGTTCTCAAAGCAAATAAACCTTATATGTTTGAGTCTGTATCAGACAAAGTTACAGAATTTGAGGAATAATCAATTGTTTGGATATTGTTATTGGACGTTTTTTTTTTTCAGAATGGACTTGCAAACTGTAACTGTAACAATAGTAGAACTTCAGTCTAAACGTTAGCATATAGCATTAACTAGCATATAGCTAACTCAGCAGTCACAACTTTAGTTTATACCTTTATTTAGTTCATTTTTTTTACAACTTTAGCATTGAACAACATTGTAATTAATTTAATGTGTAATTTAATGTTGGGTGCGTACATCTCTACTGTAACATCACAGTCGGTGTTATGTAGTCAAAAGATCATTTGAGTGTTTGATGCTCACGATATGTCATTACCATGTACAGAACTCTTATTATTCATATATGCCTATACGTAAATATAGTTTTACATTCTATGGCACCTTTACAGATAAAGTCACCCAAAATAAGAAATGATTGACTCAGTATTATATTGTTTCAAAGACATTTGATTTTTTTTTTAAGGTGCAATGTGTGAGTTCCCTGCTAAAAAATCAGTATACACAAAATAAGAATTTTCTGTAATGGTTTTATTGTTTTTTTTTCAGCAGGGTTTTAGAAGGATCTCTTGACAGAAATGCAATATAATATACATAACTACTGTATATCATCAGTGGTGTATAAAGACCTTACATAATGTGCTAATAATATGTACAATAAAGTTCAACAACTTTAAATATGCTTAAGCCCTATCCCGACGGTAATTGTTTCTCAAGAGGATGTCTGTATAAATATATTTGCATGGCTCCTTTGTGATAAAATTTGCGTTGGATTTTTCAGTTTATAATATGAAACACCTTGAAATGCACTGCTCATGTAGTTAATTAAATGATCATTCACATGACCCCGATACTTGATTATATGTAATACTGTTGTGTAATTGAATACATTTTAAATTGTATTTAGCACTTGTTGCTGCTAATAGACAATTTAAACATTTTCGTGATTTTTTTTTACATCAGCTCCCACTCGCTGTAGGGAAGTGATGATGAAACTTTGCTCCTATATACTTTTCATCATTTCAGTTTTGAAGATGTCAATGTTTAAAATGCACATAAAGAAAGCTTCACTGATGCAAAATAAACGCAAGGCTTGTAACCATACAGAGCTTTTCAGTGGTCTAAAAGAAAGTGCAGAATGACTTGATCCCCTTATAAACTTAGTGATGTGGATTCAGACGTCAATTAAATTACCACACGACCTTGGTGTTTGTCAAAAAAACACTAGGTTAAAGAAGGTAATTCACCCGGGGATTTTTTGTGGGTGGTCGGAGAAAAACACTGACATTCTGGATTCAAGTGCCAATAAAATCACTAGCTACCCCCTGTAAATGCTGAAAATACCTCAAATTCCCCCAGAAACAATTATCGTCCAAAACTGGTTTTTAGTACACATTTCATGTATTCTTACTGTACACTTTAAAGTGTAAATAGTTGGATCAGTGCAGTACATTTCTTTAATGGGCTATATTCATACGAAGGTAACATACTTTTGCTAAACTTAGGTAAGGTTATTTATTTCAGCGTTCAACATTTCGGCGATCCGACAGCACTACAGCTGTACATTGTTGTGTGCATCTGTGTCAAGCCTTGAGTAATTACAACAGAGTACAAATCACACAAATATGTAATATCGACATATAAAGATGACATGGAAATAATAACTACTAAATTATTTATTATTATCACTATCATTATTTATCTTAGTTTACTCATTTCAATAACAGGGAACACACATCGTGTGTAAAAGAACGGACAAAACTCAGAACTCAGTTTCTGTGAATACCAGTGCTTTGCATACGTATTTAAATATCGATAAGACACTTATTTATGGTACATGAAACAAAATGGGTATTTAAAATAGCCTTTAGCATGATTACACATGATGTTTCACAGAAACTTGATATGACTTGAATTCAATGTGATACATGTGTTTTTAATCATTATAAGTCCTCATTATAAAATAAACACTGCTTAGTGCTCATTTGATGTCAATGCTATAAAAAGTAACAGACACAGTGTGTCATGGTTCTGCCATCTTGTCCTTTGTTTTATCTAGTCTTGTGGCAGAATCATGACAGACCCATGTTTTGTGTGGGTTCACGTCTCAGTATTGGTTTACTGGACCACGTTTTCCCTCTGTCTTGTCTCTTTTACCCCGCTCCCTTGTCATCCTCTCCTCATTATTGTTTGATTTATATCACCTGTTCCCCCCTGATTTGCTCCCCTATTTAATCCTCTTGTATTCATTGTCCTGTGCTTGTGCATTGTATCACTACCTGTGAGTAAACTGTGTCTTGTCAAGTCTAGTCTCTTGGAGTTTTAGTGTTTAGTCAATTAATTGGTAAGTGTTATCCAGTTCTGTGTTTTAGTGTAGTTTTGTACCTTGTCCAGTTAAGTGTTCTACCTATGTTTATAGTTATCCTGTTTATATTGTTTTGCCCCCTCGTGGGTTTTGTTTTCTGTTTTGTATAATATAATAAAAGTCTTTAGTTGGTACTTACTGTCTGCATCTGGGTTCCTCCTCATACACTCCACATAACACAGTGTTGCATTTCAATACAGTAATACATTTATTAGAATATTACATTGATGGAGCATTAGTGATGAACACCTATTTTTAACAAGCAAAAATCACTGAAGGAAAGAAGGACATCACAAAAGACAAAAAGAGACCAGACAGGTTTTTAGATAAACATTAACGGCAAATATTAAACAAACACATTTAATCTGTCAACATATCATCAGATAATTAAACAACTCCACAAACACCATCACCATCTTTACTTGTTTGACTTTTTTCTGTCACACAACTACAAAAGCCACTTTTGAAAATGAAATGTTTTAGGTTTTGTAAATTATGGTGATCAGTGTTTGCTCTGGTGTTTGAATGCTAAAACTGTGTGTTTATAAAGTGCAGTTGTTATAGCAAAAGAAAGTGATTGTGAATGTGATTTGAATATGTTAAGTTTCCTGATGCACTGCTCTCACTGTGGGCCCTATTTTAACGATCTAAGCGCATTGTCTAAAGCGCACAGCGCAACGTCTATGGGCGTGTCCGAATCCACTTCTGCTAATTTAACGACGGGAATGGGAGTATTTTTGGGCGTATTATGCAATAAACCAATCAGAGTCTCAGCTCTCATCCCCTTTAAAAGCCAGTTGCCCTGGCGCTATGTCTAATCCCTATTTAGATGACGGACTTTGTAAACTGAAAAACTAAGCAGAGGAAGAAGATCCCCAGTTTAAGATTAATGTTAAATAATTGTGTTGTTTTTCACTTATATTGCAATTGATATTTTTTTATTAAAACCTTTAAAAGCCGTTTTCTTTTAGTCTTGGAAGTAAAAAAGCAGGCTTTTATCATCAAAAAATAATTTACAAGGATGTAAGAAAAGGTTTGTACTCTAAAAATACTTTATTTGTAACAAACAGGAGATAAAGAATTTACAAACGGCTCTCCGCACGTTTCAGCACTTGGACAGCGTCACAATTTTTTTTAAGCATTACTTAAAAATGTTTCTCATCTCACCATTTCTACAGGTACAGAGTCATCATATACAATAAATCCAAAGCATTTATTTACTTAACAGGCTACAGGTAAAGCAGCTCTTTGCGCCTTCTAAAGTCTCATAATCTGTCCTCATTTCAATAATAATCTTTTACATTCAATCCTTTAATCTTTTATATTTAAAAGCGTTTTTGTGATGCTGCGCATTCATGTATGTGTTAAGCAAACCCGCGTTGTCGTCCTGTTTATAGGCGCATATTACTAATGCGCTCTTTAAATAACAAAAAACATATTGCGCCATTGACTTTAGACCAGGTTTTTGTTGATCAATAAAGTCATACTAATGGTGTTTGTGGAGTTGTTTAATCTTTTTATGTGATGTTGGACACTCTGAGTCCTGTTAATTCATGGTGTATTTCAAGTAATTCATGTTTTTTTACAGCGCAGAATGCACAATTTTACAATACATACTGTATTTGTTGACAGAATTTTTCTGTATATTTTTTACATTGTAGAGTTTGTGATAAACAACAAGATTTTGAAGATAAAGCCAAGGATTTGGAAACATTTTGGGGAGGCCTGGTACCTTACTTTATTACGTTGGGCCAACATTTTTGTACAGTACATGTACTCCATTCTAATCTAAATTCTAAAGTTTTCTTTACTTCTCTTTGTTTCCATTCCATGTTAACTGCTTTGTTACAATAAACAACTATATAAATAAAGTTTAATTAAATTTAATCTTGGAATAACAGAGTTTAAAATGTAATAAGTGTTAACACATACACATTTATATTTTAATATTACCTTTAAACAAATTAAAGGCACACCATGGAACTTTTTGGCCACTAGGGGGTGCTAGACATGTATTTTTCACTTCTAGCGCCCCTAGAGCCCACAAGCACCGCAGCACTGTCGCAAAGGAAAGGAACTGGCCAACCTTTAAACTAAACTAAAAACTAAACATTAAAAACGCTAAACGATCAACATTTTGAGACAACAGGGAGAAACGCAGTCATGTTACAACTTTCTGATGAGGAACTCGTCGTGGCAGAAGCCATTTCTCAATCTGAAGGCTGCAGCCCCCGGATGTCGTATTCCTAAGCTGCACACGTCATCAAGACTGTCTTATTTCACAATATTAACAATTACAAAGTTGACTATTATACTTAGTTAATCGTAAATTGTTGCAGTATGCTTATGACTTGCGAATGTATTGCTCAGTTTACCTTAATAAACCAGGCTTGATGACGTATGCCGCCTGCATATTTGACCTCCGGAGGCTGCAGCCTTCCAATTGAGAAACGACCAGAAGCATTTCCTTGCCTTTTTCCAAACAAATATTGTTGCATCGTCTCTCTCTCCCTCGCCACCAGGATTTTCCGCAATGGTGCTCGTTTTTCCTCTCTTTTGTGTGAAAATTTTCGCTCCAAATCCAAGTAAACCGATGTGGTCCAAGCAGACCTAAAGTCTGCCGCTTTGTAATACGTCACGCGAGTGACAGCGGAACGCAGCAAATGAGAAAGAGAGAAGAGAGAAACGCTCGGATCTGATTGGTGAATGAATAGGGTTTGGTTTTACACTGTGTGAGTTTGAGCAAGTTTGACTGCTATTGCATCCTGGATTGTAATGTAAATATCATAGACACAGTAAAAGAAAGGTAAATATGTGAACACCGCATCTGAATACAGGGAACTATATGCAAGATAATCGCCGTCATTTATAAAGAACATCGCATTTATGTATGAATCAAGAGTTTATATAAAAAATTGCCTTAAAGGGGAATCAAACCCGGGTCGCCCGTGTCATAGGTCTGTGACGCTTAAGACTGCGCCACAGAGTCACATAATAGAAACTGCTCTCTACACTCCTTAAGTAGCCTCCAGCAAAATTTACGTAAATAAAAAAATGTGTGGAGGAAGTGACGTATGCCGTAAAGCAGTCGAATTTGTAGTTTTTTTTGTGCTCTGGTTACTACCAGAAACCCTAAGTTTTAAAATATGAGTAAAAGCGATACAGACCCCGTCAGGCTATGGTAGACATGTCATTCAACCTATTTAAAGTCGATGTACTATCACAAGGGTCTTGAAAATTTATTATGAAGGTTGAAAAATTTCATGGTGTCACTTTAAAATGAGCAGGATGCTTCTTTCTGGTAAAGCAGGTTGAAGTTGTAGTAAGATGAAAACAAAGCTGCAAATTCAGCCACACACTTTGAGTGTGTATTCACAACCACCTGACCTTCAATACTTAGCATCCACTCCCAGGTGAAAAAGTAGTACACTTCCATAGTGTACTTAAAGTGCTTTCGCACACTAATTTTGTATTATTTATTTTCCGAACTCTGCGTTTCTGTCCTCACTTCACTCCTGAGTCATGACAGAATCTTCCGGCCAGCATTGGACGCAGCGAGTTCGGGGAGGGCTGCTTCCCCAAGTGTTTCGTCGGGGGGGAGTAGTGACATCGGGTCCTGCACGCTGCCAGTCACGATGTCCTTGGGGATCACCACGAGAGATCGCTCGCTCCTGCGGGAAGGGGATCGGCCCAGGCGGTCCACTCGACGGTAGAGTCGTCGACTCTGGTTCCTCGGAGGTCCACCGCTGTGCTCGTCTGGGGCCCGGAACGGACACCACGCCCGATCATTTCCCCGGGGTGGTTGCCACCGTGAGGGAGCCCGTTTCCAGAGATGGCGGGACGCGACTTCCGGGGACATCGGATTCCCGGCGATTCCCAGAAGGGGGTAATTCGTCTGCCTCGGTCCTCATGAGGGTCGCTCCGGTTCGGCCAGCTCACCGCCCATTGGCTTCGTCCCGGCGGCTGCCGGTTTCGTCAGGGTCTCCAAGCCCTCCATCCCTCCCCTGGACCCACCCTACCAGACGTTGTTTGTTTTTTGTAATGAGTGTCTGGTAGCCACTCCTAGAGGGAGGGGTAATGTCACGGTGATCCGTGTCATGTTTTGTGTCTGTTCCATATTGTCATCACCTGGACAATTGTTAATTATCACCTCATTCATTCCACTTGTGTGTCATTAGTCTTTGTGTATTTATACCAACATGATCTCACAAAGTTCCGTGGGATAGTCACGGAATTTTGTGCTCATTTTTCCGTGGCATTCTCACGGATCTCCGCATTTTTCCATGGCCCTGCCACGGACTGTCTTTTTCCGTGGCATTCTCACGGACCGGCCACTCAACTGCCCCCTTCCACTCTCAAACCATTTTCGCTTCGGCCTAGGGCCAGATTTGGTGTTTGCGTTAGTATGCCACTTTAAATATTGGTTTAAACTATTTTTTCTGATTTATTCTTTTATAGTTTCTAAACTTTAAACAATTGTTGCCTGGCGTTTGGGGTTAGAGTTGGGTTTGGGTAGGGATGTCATTTCATGTAAATCTAACCCTAAACCGAAGCAAAAATGGTAAGAAAATAGGACAGAACAGTTGAGTAACCAATCCGTGAGAATGCCACGGAAAAAGACAGTCCGTAGCAGGGCCACAGAAAAATGCGGAGATCCATGAGAATGCCACGGAAAAATGAGCACAAAATTCCGTGACTATGCCACGGAAATTCGTGAGATCAGGTTGATTTATACTGCTGTCTGTGTCACACTTGTCGCCGGAAGATTGTCATTTCAACCCTGTCTGTTCTCTGTTCACATATTGGATGTTCCTGTTTTGCTTAACTGTTACTCCTCGTGTTTTGATTTCCAGTTTATCATTAAATGTTATTTATTTTCCGAACTCTGCGTTTGTGTCCTCACTTCACTCCCGAGTCATGACACCTTTCTATTGCAATCTGATCTCTTGCAACATTCAAAAAACAATTAAAAAACAATATCTTCCAAAAATACTTGACATAGATATTGACCCCATTTCTATCTATTCTCCCTTTCCAGATAAAAAAACTAATTTTTTCTTTTTCTCTCAACAGGTATTGTTTTAGAATAGTAAAAAACTTGCATCATGTTATAAGACATGGCATTTGTACAAATTCAACACGTTTCAGGCAGGCAGGGCTTAGATGAGCAACCAAAATCTACGGTATGTGAAAAATAATGTGTTTTTTAAACCATAAACCACACAAGCACACCAAATACACAAAAATAACGTTTTAGCAATGTAAAAGGTGCTCTTTAATGGACTATGATTAATTGTAGACCATAGAGCACCTGGTAGCACTTTATTTTACAGTACGTGTACTTACCTTGTACATATATGGTAAATAAGTTGTACTTACCGACAAATGTGTGGTACTTACTTTTAGGTATCTACATAGTATTTAACGGGTATCATTACTGTACTTACCAGTGGTAAATGCTTGGTAGTTACTATGTAACTCTAGATAAGTACTGGGTAATAACAGATACATACTTATAGTGTAGGTATACTGTAACTAACGAGAAACATTACTGTACTTACAAATAAATGTACAATTTAAGAATTTAGTATTTACAGGCAAGTTAGGGTAAATGACAGGTATTTATAGTGTACATATATGAAAACTAATATCAAACACTTCTGTACTTACAAATTGTATATACACAATAAATGTGTACTAGTGAATGTACCCAGTAGTTAATGCGTATGATAGTCAATGGTTGGGTTTGCCTGACAGTGACATGTATATGATGCTATGTCTTAGGTGGTAGGTCCTATGTAATAACTGTGTAGAAAGCATCACTTTGTTTTACAGTCCTGTTTCCATGCAGTTACCATGGACGTACTAGTGAATGTACCCAGTAGTTATTGCGTATGACAGTCAATGGTTGGGTTTGCCTGACAGTGACATGTATATGATGCTATATCTTAGGTGTTAGGTCCTATGTAATAACTGTGTAAAAAGCAACACTTTTTTTACGGTCCTGTTTCCATGCAGTAACCATGGATGTAGTAGTGAATGTACCCAGTAGTTAATGCATACAGATTATTTAATGCTTGGTTTAAAGGACAAAGATACTGGCCCTCATTTATCAAAAGTGCGTACACCTCTTTGAGATTTATCAATATGGACGTTGGCGTACGGCACGCTCAAATCCTACGCCAGCTCAGGAGGTGGTGTACGCACGTTTTGAGTTAGGAAAAAAAATCCTAACACAACAAAACGCACTGACAAACTAAAATAGTATATGATATATTATGACCCACTGTAAAAAAAAAAAAAGTAATTATAAACTTAATTTTTTTTTTTGCAACACGAACTTCAATGTTTAATTTGTGTGACTTTACCAAAGCATTTGATTTGTATACATATGTATTCCTTAAGTTACGAGCCGTTTCAGGGCATCAGAGCGCCTTTTTCCGAAAAATCCGCTCGCTCAGCACCGCTCGTTGAACCCAGAACACCCTTTGATAATTTGCTAGTTCGAGAATCTGTAAAAACGTCTAGCAATAAGTTATGGAATACATTAATGTAAAGGAAAAATCAAAGTCTAAGATTGGACAGGAAGAAAACATTGAAAGGGACTGCGAAGGGACTGTAAAAGTTAGCAAATATTCATCCTGGAATCTGGGCGGGACATTGCAAGAAAGCACAAGGATGTGCTACGAAAACATGGTAATAATGCATCAAAAGGTAAGCTAGTTACATACCATTCGATGATAAATGAATAGCTACACATGAATAGGTAAGGTAAAAAGCTTGTGTTGAATGGAGCCGTAAATCCGATCATGATGACATGCGGACAAAATCATGGCCACGAATAATCTTTTATGCTACATTATGGACACTCACTTCTTTTTCTTATTTAGTCTAAAAAGAATGGCCATAAATTTAGAATTCGTTCCCAATATTCAACAGTTTATTTCTTGGAATTAATTATTCTAATATTTCGTAATTACTATTACAATTATTATTACTTGAAATTATGAATTAGCCTAGTAAAACATGTGGATGTCGTGGAAACAAATTCTTAATTTTAATTTATATCCGGAGCTCCGTATCAAACTGGAACTTAGCTAACAAACAACTGTATGTAAATACAGAAAAACACACAACAAAAGTTACTACATCATTTTAAAAACTTTACCGAACCATTAAGCAGACATAGAATTTAGATGTAGACAACAGTAAATAAAAATAATAATAATAATAATAATAATAATAGTAAATAATTCTTCTTCTAAATATCAATAAGCATCATTAATAATAAAAATAATAATAAAAATATTACAAATTGTTATGCAATTATTAATGTGTCTTTAATCCCACTCTTTAAACTCCCAAATAAAAAATTGTGTTTCTTTCCACTTCCCCGGTTTCTCTTCTTTGCTGTCTTCCATGTGTCAATGGTGTAAAATGAGGGCGTGGGGGAGGCGGAGACTTGAATTTATATGGGCGTGTTATTTTAATGACGATCATTTTCAGCCGCTGCATTTATGAAGAGCAGGTATTGCGTACACCTGAATATCAAAGGTACGCACAGCTTCATAAATCAGGCGGTGAGAGGAGTGTAAGCATAATCTTACGCCAACATATACGCCCGTTTCTACGCAAGAATGATAAATGAGGGCCACTGTGTCTGAGTAACAAAATGGCACATCAGTAATGTTTGTTCTTAGTTATCATATACGTATGGTATAAGTATAACTTACACTTGCCTGCAGGTACCACACACTTATCGTGTATATTCAATTTGTAAGTACAGTAATGTTTCTCGTTAGTTACAGTATATTTACACTATAAGTATGTATTTGTTATTACCCAGTACTTACCTAGAGTTCCAGAATAACTACCAAGTATGTACCACTGGTAAGTACAGTAATGATACCAATTAATTACCATGTAGATACCTAAAAGTAAGTACCACACATTTGTCAGTAAGTACAACTTATTTACAAGGTAAGTACACGTACTGGAAAATAAAGTGCGACCGAGCACCTTGACCTTATATTCTTTCTGTGCTTGCTTCCATTGGACTTTGTTTGATGTTTGACTGCAAAATAGAAAGCAAAATGCGATTGACTCAAAAACTTGAGTAATAAAACAAACACTTATATTTACGTTAAAGGAACAGTATGTAAAAAATGTATATAAATTAATCATTAATGGCCCTGATATGTCACTAGACATTAAGAAATCAATTTCATTTCAAATACTTATATCACTGACAACAGTGGTCTGGCCAGGATATTGTCATTTAAAAAGTGGAGTTGCAGCCCTTAACTGATGTTTATGTTGTCATGTTGTGTATTGGCCACCAGTTGTGTGATTGCAGTACCAGTTTTAGCCACAAGTTTTGTGATTGCATACTGTTCCTTCAACAGTAGGGACTATCCCTTGCGTGACTACAGTGAAACTAAAGTGTACATACATTTATAATATAAAGTGAAACAGCTGCTCTCTGGTCATTTTTACGTAACTCTGTATTATTTCACTGCAAAAATAATGACATTTATGCAGGCAGTAGTCTCCATTTACTTGTGAAATCACAATCTAGTATTCAGTAGAGCCCTCACATTTACATGCATGTGCCTACAGTTTTAATGAGTGAGGTTTTTTGTTTATCATGGATGTATGTTTACAATAAACATAATACTTTTCTGCCAGTATAATCTTATTAAACATACGCACACTTAATTCAAAATTACAAGTGAAAAGTGATGTATTTGCCAATGTATGGTAACCCATATTTGGACCTCTGCATTTAACCCATCAGTGAAATGTCAACACACACTGCAAGTCGTGAACACACACGCACACACACAAACACGCACACACCCAGAGCAGTCAGCAGCTATCACTGCAGTGCCCAGGGAGCAATTGGGGTTAAAAGGTGGCACCACAGTTGCAGCCTGCCAGTCGTGAACCTCGAACCGGCACATCTCGGGTTACAGCCCGACACTCTAACCACTAGACATTTGTACACTACATATAATTTTAAAATTAACTTATAATATATTTCTTTAGGATATTAAATAACATATTTAGCATACAGATAAAGAAGCCTATACCTAAAATATACAGCACTTTCACTTTAAATATATTTTTAAGTACAGTTTTAGAAAATATGTTAAATTATAAAAATTGTCATTAAAGTATGTTAAAAATTTAATTTAGTAAAAAAAGTACAAATATGTTATAATTATACTTTCGATATATTTACACATGGTACAATTCTTTGTTAGTATATTTGTAATGTAGGGGAGAGCAGGGCACAACCTAACGCTTTTGACTTTGTCTCTATCATTGAAAAAATATTTAAGTTAGATAAATATTTTTTTACACAATCAACACACATCTCTGGTACAAATGAACACTTAAAGTTTGTTTGTGGGACCTACCGTTATCGTACAATTACACCGAAAGTGACAGGAGTGCAACGTTACAACTAACCCCATAGGTGGGGTTCATTATAACAAACAGAGGTTTTGTGGTAACACCTGCTAGAAAATTTGGTTTAAACACAAATAATTCAATAAAATTCTGTCTATATACTAAAGGTGAATATTGTTTATATATCTGCCTATAATAGATAAATATCCACAGATTCATCCATCCATGATCACAGTGTTCATATTACTGATGAAAATGTTTTTTATAAAGGTTTTGATAAGGATTACTATGCTACATAATTATGGCAACAAAAATTAGATTGTCCTACTTGTCAGGATACGCTTCAGGCTTCATGCTATGGTAAGAGATCAGAGTTATCAGGCCTATTTCAATAACAATAATAATGAATAATAATGTTATATATATTTACAACACAAAATTGTATAATACTGTTTAAATCTAAAAAGTTGTCATGTTGTTGTTGTTGTTGGTTTTTTTTGGGGGGGGGGGCTTTTACACATTTGTATTGTTCACTGAGGTCTTTCTTTAGTCCAGTTGTTGAGCATTTATTGCACTGGAATGCAAATGTGAAACATGCCTTGTCCAGGCTTGCAGAACGGTGACCTCTATAAGGTCACATCCCTCAGGTTTAAGGCTCTGTTTTTGGATATGGAAGCCTGTCGGACCGGCCGTCCAGTTTTCATCCCTCGGAGGCTACAGATGGCGCTCAGGAAGAGAGCCGTTGGCTGGGGTTGGAAAGACCGATGCCAGAGTGATTTCATGCTTGGTTTCCCTCACAGTGGTGGAGCATAATCCATGTCGTTCTGACGCTCACCAGCAGGGGGCACTCTGGGTCCAACATTACGCCCGTAATGGGAATTAGCAGGAAAAAAGATAAAAGAGAGAGATGTAGTTGTTTGTGCGCGTGTGCTTGTGTGTAGATATGAGCTGCAGAGAGAACTAAACAAAGAGAAATACGAAAAGAGAGAGGAGAAGGAGAAATGTTTATAAAACAAAGCGGTTTGCTGTTTTAGAGAAAGAAGGGAAGCAGAGAGCTCCAAACTCGGAGTGCTTTACATACACAAACCTCCAGAGACTAAGCTATTTTACCCGGACAACATGCTGCGATGGGTGACGGCACTCATCTGATCTGCTGAAGAAGCTTGGATGGATTAGTTCAATTTTTCAGACTGCTAACCCAACCATCATCTTCCTCTCCTCAACAATCTTTCACAATTCCCCTGTATTCGGTAAGGGTTCGCTCCCTTCACTCACCGCTGCTCGGCCTGGTGAGTCGGAGCTCCCTCGTTCTGTTCAGACGTTAAAGATAAATGAGCTCTCGGACACCAACGGTTTGAAGTTTATACAGCAGTTTGGAGCTGCTGTCCAGCGTTTCCCTATAGCTCAACACTCGTGGCTTACTCACAGACAAAAGTCTGCAACTTTAAAAGTGTTTTTACAAATTCCAACTTTATGCAGAGAATTTGATGGTGGGGGGATTGTAAATGCTAAAGCATATAAGCAGTGTCACAAAAACAATATACTTATTCAATGCACATATTATAGCTCTGTTTACTCCGTCTAAGGGAAATAATTTATGTCTGTCATCTGGGTACTGCTTAAAAAATGGCATCAAATAAACATTTTAGCTTCCAAATTTGAAGAAGACCAACATTTGAATCCATTCCAGGTATAAAAGCGATTTCGTCACCAAAATAGAGCAAATGAATGTCTCATGGCACATCACTCCCTGTTTCTCTGAATGCAGTGCTCGGTGTCTGATTAACCCCAACGTCTTGATTCTAAATTTAGATGCTCCAGATTTTTAACAGCGAAGACTTCTGTTCTCACAACAAAAACACATCAAGGACAAAGCACAATGATTTTCAATGACAGCTCCTACAAGACAGTTTCCAACATTAGAATAAAGTTATAGCATATAATTCTAACATTAGACCCAAAATCTCATCAACACATTTTAAAATGTAATGCAGACGCGTGCACACACACGCACACACAGGTCATTCAGGTCAGAGGTGTGTTGGTGTTTTATTGTTTGTCTGTCAGTTGCTCTCATAACTAAAGTAAGAGAGCTGAGATGATGGAATAGAAATTCACACTGTCCTCCTATCTTTGTTTGCATTCATTTAGAGCCAATGATGTTTGTTTTTATTCTGCAATAGCTGACTGTTCATCTCTTCTTCATATTTCTAGAATATATTCAGCCTCCTTAACAAACTGGCACATTATGCATAAGGGTCGTAAAGAAAACCAAACACAGTTACCATGCTAATAAAATAAAGTTGATTTGAGATTAAATTATTGTGGGCCTGAACAACAGTGGACATGTTTGCTGGTCTTGTTTCATGGGTTAAAGTGATAGTTCACCCAAAAATGAAAATTCTGTCATGATTTACTCCCTCTCATGTTGTTACAAACCTGCATAAATTTCGTTGTTCTGATGAACACAAAGGAAGATACTTTGAGAAATGTTTGTAATCAAACCGTTTGTGGATTCTTTTTTTCCCTATGTTTGGTTTCAAACATTTCTAAAAATATCTTCCTTTGTGTTCATAAGAACAAATACATTTATACAGGTTTGTAACAACATGAGAGGGAGTAAATCATGACAGAATTTTCATTTTTGGGCGAACTATGCCTTAAAGAGTATGGGTCATTATTTTACTTTTCTATTTGGAGGATTCATTAATATCCAAAGCAAGTTATGGTGTGTAGCAATAATGTACCTAATGTAATAAGTATTACATTATTATTGTAATTAAATGTTCATTATGTAGTAATTGTATTAATTTTGAGCTCATAATGTAATAATTGTATTAAATGTAATAACAATTTTTCACATCATGTAATAAGTTATTGTATGCGAAAGCTGTGTCTGAAACCACTCCCTTGTTCACTCATTCACTATTCCCTATATGGGGAATGACAATTGAGTCCACTACAGTATATGGGGAAGAAGCAAATGAAAATGAGTGAGCGATTTTGGACACTGACGTAAATACCATGCGTCAGAGATTCGTCATAAACACATGTGTGGCTTTATTGATTGTGCTGTGAGATGGTTAAGTCTACTTTCTTACTGTTTGTCACATTTGTCATGTTTATTGTATTAGTTGATAATAAAGAGAACAAAACAACTGCTTATCATATGTACTGTATTTACTGCTGTTTATTTATTGTTTAATAAAAATGTGTATTCGATTTTAAATATAATATATCCTACCCAGTCTCACAAAGTTTCGTGATATAGTCACATATTTTTTTGATTCTTTTTTCGTGCTATTATCACGATATTTCGTGTTTTTCCGTGATCGTATAACGAATTCCTGTTTTCGTGTGATTATCACGGATTGGTTACTCGACTGTTTTTTCCTATTTTTAAACCATTGTCGCTTCGGTTTAGGGTTAGATTTGGTGCTTGCATTAGAATGTCACTTTATATATTGATTTATACAATTTTTTCGGATTAATTTTTTTATATGTCGCCTGGCGTTAGGGTTAGAGTTGGGTTTGGTATGTCATTTTATGTAAATCTAACCCTAAACCGAAGCGACAATGGTAAGAAAATAGGAAAAAACAGTTGAGTAACCAATACGTGATAATCACACGAAAACAGGAATTCGTTATACGATCACGAAAAAACACGCATTTTTTTTGATAATAGCACGAAAAAAGAATAAAAAATACGGGACTATATAATGAAATTTCGTGAGACTGGGTTGAATATTTCACAATTATTTTTATTTGTTTATTTTTAAAAGCAGAAAATAACTGACAACAAGAACTAACAAAAGTGTATAAACATAAATTTGTGGTGTTTGCTGTCAGTATCCTTCAGCTGATTCCCGTTACTCGTTCGCCTCCCGTTTTCACAGTTTTACTGTGGTATGCGGGTGAGAAATAAAAGATTTAGTTTTGGCATATTTATATACAAAAAGTAATGTACAATTTTCTGAAGAAAATGTGAAGTGGTGCTTGCTGTGGCAAAACCCGCAACATTCTGTTTGCTAACATGAGTCAAAAGAGCGCGCACAAGAGTTCTGATTCAGAGATATAGGTCTGCTAAACCATTGCTAGGGTATTCTGTTTGGTTGCTAGAGAGAGATTTGGCCTCCACCAATGCTTATGCTTGGTGAAACAAGCCCACCCCCATGTCTCTGTATCCACCTTATTATCGAAGTGATGTGACGTATTTCCTTATTTGTGCATAACTTCCATTTCAATACCTAGCGATAGAAAACAATGAAGTGGGAGCACGCACGAAACATGATTAAAAACAGTAAAGGTAAATATTTACTACATCCGTCATGTATAACCCAGTGGGGGAATGACATAAAGAAGTGGCCTGATATATCATACTGTATGAAGATATATTCAATTATTTTGTGTTGTTGCTCAGAGTTGATGGGTTTTTGCGCAACTATAAAAGCACAGAGGTATACCAGTATCTGCACAGTGGTAAAGTCATTTAAGTGTTTGTACATGAAACAGACCAAGAATTCGTGTTTTAACCTTTCCATATGTATGTTTAAAATGTCGCAACTGTCCCTCTGATGTGAGTTTATATACATTCTAATTTTTATTGACTGTTTCTATGGTGACACATCAAGCGTATCGTGTGAATGCCGCTTCTTCCTGACACCAGTAGTATCTTTCTCATTCAACACATTATGAATTATTTGAACAAACCATAATAAACATATGAACCAGTGCTCGAATTCAGGAGGGGCTGGGGGATCGGGGACCCCCCATAAGAAGTAAAAAATAGATTTAGAGGGGTCCCTCAGAGTCAGATATTTTTACTTTAGAAAAATAATAATGACAAATCTGATTAAATGCATGCACGGATATGGTACATTACGTGAATTCGCTGTTTACAATCATTTTTTTTTCTCCTAGGGGGTTTTTCAACCCGGGGAGGCAGCCTTCTTGGGCTTAACTTAGCACCCTCTTCTTTACGTTACATTAGCAATACGCACGCTTATAATGTTGATTCATAGTCGCATCAAATTTAGCTGCTTGTGCTATCGTGTATTATGTTGTGCTATCTGTCGTTTTTCTGTGCTTTCCACTGCTTCTATTAATGTAAAGCTGCTTTGAAACAATCACCAATTGTGAAAAGCGCTATATAAATAAAATTGAATTGAATTGAATTGAATTGAATTTATTTTAAGTTTGTTTAGAGGCTAGTTGCCATGTCTCCCCTGCCCCACATCTAAAGAGCGCTGCATGCATGACAAATTTTAACTTTAAAAATTGTACAATAACAAACCTCTACTTACTGTCTTTTTTGAGGGGTAATTTCTCTCACTCTCTCTATATATATTTTTTTTTTCTCAGGCTTTTGTAATCCTTGCATAAATTAAAAACAATTACGCTTAAGTTACTAATTTTTCACTATTAGTCCTGGGGCCGGATTCACAAAACATTCTTAAGAAGAAAATCTTTTTACTTAAATTTAAGCTTAAGATAACAGTTAAGAATATTTTGTATTCTCAAAAAAGCTTCTTAAGAAAGTTCTTATTTGGATAATGAGAAACCACAGCTGAGTATGTGCTCCAGGGCCCTCCTCTTCAGGCAGAGGTTGCAGGCTGTTGACTCATTCTCTTGCCCTGCACTTCCTTTAGTCCTGCTTATTCTCTAGCCACTCACTTCCTCCCTCCGTACTTTTCCTCTAGTCCTGCTCATTCTCTAGCCCTGCACTTCTTCTAGCCCAGCTCATTATCTAAACCTGCACTTCCTCCTTTCCTGCTTTTCCTCTTTCCCCACACATTCTCTAGTCCTACATTTCCTCTAGTCCTGCTCATTCTTTCCCTGCACTTCCTTTAGTCCTGCTTATTCTCTAGCCACTCACTTCCTCCCTCCGTACTTTTCCTCTAGTCCTGCTCATTCTCTAGCCCTGCACTTCTTCTAGCCCAGCTCATTATCTAAACCTGCACTTCCTCCTTTCCTGCTTTTCCTCTTTCCCCACACATTCTCTAGTCCTACATTTCCTCTAGTCCTGCTCATTCTTTCCCTGCACTTCTTTTAGTCCTGCTTATTCTCTAGCCCTGCACTTCCTCTTTTCCTGTACTTCCTCTAGCCCTACTTATTCTCTAAACCTGCACTTCGTCCTTCCCTGCTTTTCCTCTAGTCCTGCTCATTCTCTAGCCCTGCACTTCCTTTAGTCCTGCTTATTCTCTAGCCACTCACTTCCTCCCTCCCTAATTTTCATCTAGTCCTGCTCATTCTCTAGCCATGCACTTCTTCTAGCCCAGCTCATTATCTAAACCTGCACTTCCTCCTTTCCTGCTTTTCCTCTTTCCCCACACATTCTCTAGTCCTACATTTCCTCTAGTCCTGCTCATTCTTTCCCTGCACTTCTTTTAGTCCTGCTTATTCTCTAGCCCTGCACTTCCTCTTGTCCTGTACTTCCTCTAGCCCTACTTATTCTCTAAACCTGCACTTCGTCCTTCCCTGCTTTTCCTCTCGTCCTGCTCACTCTCTAGCCCTGCACTTCCTTTAGTCCTGCTTATTCTCTAGCCACTCACTTCCTCCCTCCCTACTTTTCCTCTAGTCCTGCTCATTCTCTAGCCCTGCACTTCTTCTAGCCCAGCTCATTATCTAAACCTGCACTTCCTCCTTTCCTGCTTTTCCTCTTTCCCCACACATTCTCTAGTCCTACATTTCCTCTAGTCCTGCTCATTCTTTCCCTGCACTTCTTTTAGTCCTGCTTATTCGCTAGCCCTGCACTTCCTCTTGTCCTGTTCTTCCTCTAGCCCTACTTGTTCTCTAAACCTGCACTTCGTCCTTACCTGCTTTTCCTCTAGTCCTGCTCATTCTCTAGTTCTGGACTTCCTCTAGTCCTGCACTTCCTCTTTCCTCACTCATTCTCTAGTCCTGCTCATTCTCTAGCCCTGCCCTTTCTCTAGCCCTGTACTTCCTTTCTCTAGCCCTGTACTTCCTTTCTCTGCACAGTATAATTCTGGTGGATTTATACGTGATGTGTTGCTGCCCTAACCCACACAAATTGAAAACCATCTTTGAGGGAAACAATAAAATCTGACCTTTTGTCTGAATTTTGTATACTTTTCATCATTTGTTTATCATTATTTCATTGTTTAATGTTTTTTCAAAATCTCAAATTTAAATGTTAATATACCGATTTTCTGACATGAAAACGAAGTCTAATTAACCATGAATCTACATATCAAATTAATGTGGAAATGGAATTGTTTGCTTAACTTCACAAGCATCTCCACAAAACTTGGGATGCACCAAAATTTTGGCAGCTAAAAATTTGACCAAAAATGTCATTAGAGTTTCGTCCAAAAGAATAAACAGCTGAAAATATAAACCAAAAATAATTGGCACACAAATAAACTGAAAAACAAAATGACACAAATGTTCCACTGCCCATGATTGCACTTTAATGTGTCTCTTGCGTCTGTAGATCACACACATTGACACATTAAGTCAAGTTCAAGTCCTTCTCTGAAACACTACATGCTATCAAATGTAGTTGTTAATGTTCATCGGGTTTGTCAGAAAATGATGATGATGTGCACAATTTTCAGTTACTCATGCTTGACTGTTATGCGGCAGATCATGTCACTAAAGCTCATTTATAGTAGTAGTTAATAGTAATAGTTTTCTAGAACTTTACATTATTTAGATAAAAAGCCATAAATGCAATTGTTGGAGACCACTGTTCAAAATGAAAGCACAGGATAAGACAGGGGAAACACAAGACAGCATTGTAACATTAAATTTGTTTCTTTTGCATAGAAGTAAATAAATAATATTTAGTATTGTTTTTTTTTTTATCAAATTTTGGTTTTGCCTTTATTTTATTTGTATTATTTTAGTTGTAGTTTTTCCAACTCAGTCATTTTTGGTTTTTGACCAAGTAAATGCAGAATATTTGGTTTTGGTTCAGAATTTTCAGTGCATCTCTACAAAAAAAAATGCATAGATACACCAGAGCTAAACCATGTTGTTTACTGTGCCACTTTGGTGTGAAAAACATAGATGAGGATTTTTTGTCAGTTCTGAACACAAGCCGTTTATGGAGCTAATGCCAGGGCCCTGCTAGCTGTGACAAATGTACAAGAGATGGAAAGAAGACACGCTTTCAAACTCTGAGCCAGGGCAGCATGCACATTAACACCATACAGTAGCAGGGATTTGGCAGCCATAGACACATTGCATCACTGTGATGCATTGGTACCATCAGAGGTCAACAGAACTGTGAAATAAAAACCTTTTATTTATTTAATGAACAGCAATATAATCAGCAAATGAATTAAATAATTATGTAAAAATGTCAGACCTGACCTAGACCTCCAGTAGCACCCGACATCCAGGGGGCAGGGTTGAATTCAGATCCAGGAGGCGGGGCTGAATCCAGGTCCAGAGATCTCTTCCCACTGCATTTTGATTGGTCGGCAGTTTTACCGCGTTACCATTTCCGCATTGAGTTGTAACTAAATTGAGTTACTCTTTTGACGGAAAAACAAACTTTACTTATGACTACAATAAAACCTTTAGGTTTTTTGCTATAATCTTTTGGAGTAAAACATTTCGGGCACTACGAGTAATCTTACCATGCGCAATTTAATACATATGAATGTATACAGTATAAATATGCATTTAACATATTAACATCACTTTATTTTACAGTACGTGTACTTACCTTGTACATATATGGTAAATAAGTTGTACTTACAGACAAATGTGTAGTACTTACTTTAAGGTATCTACATGGTAATTAACTGGTATCATTACTGTACGTACCAGTTGTACATACTTGGTAGTTATTATGTAACTCTAGATAAGTACTGTGTAATAACAGATACATACTTATAGTGTAGATATACTGTAACTAATGAGAAACATTACTGTACTTACAAATAAATGTACAATATAAGTATTTAGTATTTACAGGCAAATTAGGGTATATGACAGGTATTTATAGTGTACATATATGATAACTAATATCAAACACTTCTGTACTTACAAATTGTATATACACGATAAGTGTGTACCAGTGAATATACCCAGTAGTTATTCATATGATAGTCAATGGTTGGGTTTGCCTCACAGTGACATGTATGATGCTATATCTTAGGTGGTAGGTCCTATGTAATAACTGTGTAAAAAGTAACACTTTATTTTACAGTCCTGTTTCCATGCAGTTACCATAGACGTATCTGTTATTACCCAGTACTTATCCAGAGTTACATAATAAGTACCACGTATTCCATTGGTAAGTACAGTAATGATACCAATTAATTACCATATAGATACCTAAAAGTAAATACCACACATTTGCCGATAAGTACAACTTATTTACTATATATGTGCAAGGTAAGTACACGTACTGTAAAATAAAGTTCTACCCATGTGGGTTAGAAATTAATAAATTGAATGTTTATCTTGTATGGACTTTGAACTTGCTTTAACGCGTCTTTGCTTACACCCATTAGGAAACAGGTTTCCCTCACAGAAGGTTTACTTTTCTTACAAATGTGCTAATAAAAGACATCAAATAAAATTGTGTTTTTATATTTACTTGTATAGGTATAGCCGTGTGATAAGTGGGATAATGTACAGCCAACCGGGTCACAAATAAATCCCTTCACTGATATCACCCTGTCGGGAACGTGTCCCTTACCCGCCTTACACCTAACTGTGATAATTACTTACTAAATTATACATTTTTCTTGAATATATTATTTTATATATGAATATATATTTTGTAAAGTAGGAAATTAAATAGGAATAGGATTTGATGGGTGGAGCCACAGACTCAGTTATAGATATATCCTCTTTAAACCCATACATCACTAATTAAGTAATAATACCGTATATTACAAATTTATTTCCCAGGAATTGCATTACATTTGCAGAAGAAAAAGTATTGAATTGCTTTCATCTCAGAACTCCACAACTCTTTCCCCTCAGGCATAAGCGGGGGTCTGTTCTTGTGCTTGCATGTTTTATTTTAACCTGTTATCCAGCAAGGAGCTGTAACACTGGCCTCACACACACACTCAGATCAAGAATAATAAATTGTAAAATAAATCAAGCATGCAGTGGAAGGCCTAGTTGATAAAATCCTGAGACAATTGAATGATGAATTTGTGGTCCCATGCCTTGTTGTGCTGCAGGTTGCCTGGAGGTTATTACTGTGTGCTTTATTCAGTTCTGCCCATTCATCACCTGGGCATGCTGGCGGTCATGCTTACAGACAGAGTACAGAAAGAGAGAGAGAGAAAGAGAGAGAGAGAAAGAGAGAATGCACTGCTAGCTAACTTGTTGAGCAGTTGACTAGATTTGTATACAGTACAAATTCCTTATAGTCGTGTTTTATACATAGTATTTTCCAAGATACTGTATTATATAGACTTAAACCCTATCTGGGAAACTGCCCCATAATGTACTAAAATTATGACTTCATAGCCATTATCTTATGAACAGATCATCATCGCTTACTTTGACATCTCAACACATTCAGTCAAGTTCATGTAAAGGTAAATTTCTCATTACACATGAAGAAAATACTCAACACACTGAATATCTAATTTAAAATTAAAATGTAATTTCATAATTTTTTACACAGATAAATTACAAAATATGTTTGCAGTTACATATTAACTAGGTCATAGTCCTGTATATTTACTAAAAACAAGTGTAACACAAAATCTATCTCGTTTTGTTGTGTTACTTTCATCTCTGCAGGTGGGGTCAAAAGTAACAATTCACTACTTATGTTTAAAGTGAAATTATACTGAAGTCGTTTCACATTTTTACAAATTTTTACCCAAACTTGTGAGTTATTGAACACAGCTAAAATATATCTCTGTCTAAAACATTATCTTTTAAAATTACGTTTTTTCTGAAAAATGGTACTTTCGCCCCCGCTCCCCCCTATAGGTTACTCAATTGTTTTGTCCTATTTCAACCCTATATCACGCAAATACGTGACTATTTCACGTATGGACCAACGTGAAAATTACACGTTTTGCCGCGTTTGAACGTGAGCATGTCACGTTTCCTTTTTGTGTCACTTTCACGTTTTGGTTACTCAACTTTTTTGTCCTATTTTCAAACCATTTTCGCTCTGGTTTAGGGTTAGATTTGGTGCTTTTGTTATATGTCACTTTAAGTATTTGTCACTTTAAGTATTGATTTATAAAAAAAAAGATACAAGACTTATTCTTTTATATTTTCTAAACTTTAACCAATTGTCCCCTGACGTTGGGGTTAGAGCTTGTTTAGGTAAGGATGTCATTTTATGTAAATCTAACCCTTAAACCGAAGCGAATGGTAAGAAATTAGGACAAAAAAGTTGAGTAACCAAAACGTGAAAGTGACACAAAAAGGAAACGTGACATGCTCACGTTCAAACGCGGCAAAACGTGTCATTTTCACGTTGGTCCATACATGAAATAGTCACGTATTTGCGTGATATTGGGTTGCCTATTTTCTTACCATTGTTGCTTCGGGTTCAGGGTTAGATTTACATAAAATGACATCCTTACCCAAACCCAGCTCTAACCCTAATGCCAGAAAATATTTAAAAAATAAATCAGAAAAAATTGTATAAACCAATACTTAAAGTGACATCCTAACGCAAACACCAAATCTAACCCTTAACTGAAGCGACAATGGTTTTAAAATAGGAAAAAGCAGTTGAGTAACCAATACGTGACAATTACACGTAAACCGAGATTCGTGATACGGTCAAGAAAAAACACGGAAATTCGTGACAGTTTCACGAAAAAGAATAAAACATTTACGTGACTATAGGTACGTAATTTCGGGAGACTGTGTTAAGTAGCAACACTGGCAAACAAGTCATTCATAAGAAGACAACTGATGGCACCTTTATTCATAGGAACTAGTTTCTAACTAATTAAGCATTTGATTGTTATCATAAATATAATAATATATCGAGTGTCAGGCAGTCATTAATACAATGGTATGCAAACCAAAATATCATGATCCTAACACATTACAACACTGAAACGCTTCATGTTTTTCCATGCAAAACCCAAAATAGGCTGAAAGTTGCAAAAGTAACTATTTAGCCCAGGGCTACTAAAACAAACACCAAAACTTAACATCAACTGTTAAAAATTATAGCAAATTATGCAAAAAAATGAATGAAAAGCTGGCGCCTGCTTTTTTCTTACCTTGACCACCACCACTCATACTGTATGGATACATTTTCTGGTCTTGGGCTGGGCAAACTTCTAGGCACCAATCAGAGGCGGCATTTCTATAATGTCATCATGTAGACTTCTTATTTCACAGTGTTTTAAAAATACCAAGGCATTTTCATCAACCCTATCAAATACGTATTTAAAATACATGTATCAAAAATACTGTCCATCCCTGTGTGTCACTATTTGATTTGTTGTGAATGAGCTTTGTTCTAAACCATGACCGAAAAAGTCACTTCCACAATTAAAGGGATAGTTCGGCCAAAAATTGACTTGAAGGTCGTGGACCCTGTGACTTCACATTTAATTAACTGAAAGATCTAAAACATTTTCTAAAATAGTCTGAAAAACGATGGACATATGCAACTCGGACAGCTTGGGGGTGAGTAAATCATGGGTTTAATATCATTTTTGGCCAAACTGTCCCTTTAAAAGCATGGTAGGAGTCTGACCCTCCCTAACACGGTGGCGAAGCTGACTCATGCTGGCCTATGTCAAAGTGTTTTCATGGAAGATAACAGATGAAACCAAAGGAAGCACAAAACTCAGAAAATACTGGAAAAAAACGTTACAATGTGATTATTACTTATAAACATCTGTAAAGACTGAGATGTGTGGTGAAACAAAAGAATCAATATTCCTCAAACGCAGAGATACGCACATGCACGCATCTGCAAACGCCAGCAGATTGAAACTAACCACTTTGTTTCTTTTTTATACTACAAACCAATGTCATTCCAGTAAAGACACTTTCAACAGTTTCTGAACTTTTAACTTTAAACTGTAAAGGTGCTTTGATGTGTTCTATATTGTATAAAAAGCTGTATAAATAAAGGTGACTTGACTCTAAACCGGGACTACCTGGCATGCCAAGCGTGAACAAGAAGGTGACACAAAACAGCAAAAGTGCACTGACATTAACTTCTAGGCCATCAACTAACATGATGACCTGAGATCTGCAGACCTAAAGTACTCAAGATGATGCAGTAGCTGTTTCGAAGATGGTGGTCTGCTTGAAGTGCTTTTTCTCAGGTAAGGTGCACTACACAGATCATTGTTGTATTTATTTATAGAAACATCAGGTAAAGAGCTGTTGCCATTGTCTGTAAGTTAGATGTGCTTGATTCATTTTGATATGTTTTTTTCATAGAGAAAGTTACTTTGCATTGAGTTGGGTGTATGTGTGTGGTATTTTTTTTCTGTAGTTTATAAATAAACTATTAGTTAGCCCTCATTCATGTGCATGTCTGCTGTCTAAAGAAAACACTAAACGTAGCAGTGGTTTCTGTGGCACTTTCTCAATGTGCAGCATAGTTATTATATGACACCCTTTCTTTATAGTACCATAAATACACAGCCTGGTCTTACTGTTAATGCGTAGTATTTACACGTAACTTTAAAAAACAAAAAACATATTTTTTGTACGTTTAAATAGGTGCTAAAATGTACAATGTAGACGTATTTACAACATTTAAACATAGCTTTATTAAGTTTTTACAGCTAAAAAACGTAAGACATTTACGTATCTTTCATTCCATAAAGATTGCTGTATAATTTCCCTTTAACCAATTTAGCAATATGTTACCACCTTAACCCTACCCAAAACCTTACCCTAAACCCAAACCCTTTTTATTCAAAATGTTTAAATAAGTAATGTATTCTTTTTATATTATGCAACATAACGGACAGATATGTTTAGAAACATTTTAGTAACAATAGTACAATATAGCATTCAAAAGATATTTTAAGCCACTACAGTCTTATGCAAAACAGTTTATTAAAATCATTTAACGTTACTGTTACAAAAAGCATAACAGACAGACAAGTGTAATCACAACAACTTATTTATTGTGAATATTAAAATCAGTACCAAAAGTAGTTAAAATGACGATGTGCTGTAGCCAAGTTCCTCTTTGGAGAATATGAAGTAAAGTAAAGAGAAGTATTAAAGTTATTAATCCAAGAGAAAGTTAATTCGGCTTCCCTCTGTCACGGAGCGCTTTTTTAATTTCAAACGTACGGAAACGGAAATGATGCAAATATGTCACGTGGCACGCAAGAGCCAATGAGCTTTTAATATCACTGCCGTAAAGCAATGTGTCATAAAGCAAGTTATTTGAATTCTAATTTACATTATAAAGAACACGCAATCTGACTTTACGGTTGCTGATGAGAACTCGGATCAAGATCGCTGGATAAAGGGCTGAATTTGGATCTGTTCCTCGCAATCGTATGAATTTTAAACATGTGGATTACAGCAAATGAATAGAAGTAACATATTTTGTGAATTTATGTTGTATGTTGGTGTAATTATTGCTTAGTAGTAATAATAACGTATTGCATAGAAGACTGTAGGCTTATAGGAGAAAACGCATTTTTGTGTATCATGACAAACAAACTAAATATTAAAAAAAGTTAAATAAATACAGATATGTTATTCATTTTAAAGTTTTAAAATTTTCAATATTGTGAAATTCTCTGAATATCATAATAATTTCATTGTTAGGGATTGGACAGATGAACCCAATAGCGAACGATGAAGGGGTTAACAAAAGACTTTAATATAAACAAGACAAAAATAAGAGCCCACGTGGGGGCTTACAGCATAGACAGACACAAAACACTAGACTAGACTTGACAATAAAACTCTTGACTTGACAATTACTAGATATTTGACTGGAAAACATACAACTCGATAACACGGACAATACAAAATGAACCTGCACAGAACTAAGGACAAGAGAACATTATATAAGAGAAACTAAACAAGATAACGAGGAGGGAACAGGTGATGGGAATAAGTAATAATTAGGGCTGTGAATCGATTAAAATTTTTAATCTAATTAATTACATACTCTGTGATTAATTAATCTAAATTAATCGCCTACATAATTTTTGCTGTGAAAGTATTAAATATTTATTTTTAAATAAATCAGTGAATAATCAGCATTAGTGACATCAAAGCTCAAAAACTCTTTTATTATAACAGTATTTTCACTGTTCAAATAATGGCCATAACAATCAACAAAAATGACCTAAAGTAATATGCTAAGGAAATAAAGTGCTTCAGGAAGATTATTTACGAAAAGTTTAACAGTGCAATATCAATTGCAGGGCTTTTTTGTGCAATTGAACATAAACCTTAAATAAAGAACCCGACAGGTGAATGACATCAAAGTACCGCGAGAGCATTTAGGAAGCAGTCTTCTGTTATGATTTCTCGAACTGCTCTCACGGGATTTGGATGTCATCTGCTTCTTGGTTCTTGTGGCGCCACATGAAGTGTACTCACTAGTTTAACAAACCCGTTTTATCAGCCACTGGTTAGATCAACGTAGCAGTCAAAAACGCGACGCGAGTAATCACGTACGAGAGAAATCATTTACACACAAAATACAGGACACCTATACTGTGCAAAGACACACGTTAATTGCCTGTTTGGTTTTCTGATCCCAATCTTCATCATTCCGCTAAGCCAAGTCAATCTCCATTGGTCTTTTACACCTTTATCGATCTCCAAAACATCGGAGCCTTCCTGCATTATAAGTATTTCCATGCTAGCTGAAGTAAAGTTTTACCTCAAATGACGCGCTACAGCCAGAAAACCCGAAGTGGATCCGGTGCGTAGTGAATACAGAACACTTACAGTGGAGAGAGGAACGTGATTTTGCCCACTCCAGGCTTTGATCACATCCCACTTAAAAAGCTGAATACACGTCGTCTTTATGAAAAGTGAATTTAATAATTTTGCAATTCCGTGTAATGACGGAGAACTTTACTCCATGTGCTTTGTATGATGTGGTACTTTAGAGTGGACGAACTCTATGATATGCAAATTCTGTGCTGCAGGAGTTGCATACTTTATTTTTATCATCACTTCCATCAGGCCGTTTTTTTATAAGTAAATGTTCCAGTCAATGATCCAGTCATCGCCAGCGCATTCTCGTCTACCTCCTTTATTTTACAGTCAAATGGTGGCTAGAATGTATCCAGGTTCAAAGGTCAATACGGAATGGATTAATCTGCGTTATTTTTTTTAACGTGTTATTTTTTCTCAGATTAATTAATCGAATTAATGCGTTATTTTCACAGCCCTAGTAATAATTAACAATAAGCAGGAGGACAAGGGGGCGGGGACAAATGACAAGACACCGGAGGCACATGCCACAGTAAACAAGGCATGAGCCTCCACATAAGGCCTGGGACTGCCAGAACCCTGCCACCATGACAAAATACAAATACAACACAAGACTTCAAGGCAGAGTTCTAACATTCATTCGGTAAATGGGTAAACTGCCTTAAATAAATAAGTCAGAAAATATGACTGAAAACATGTCATTAATATGAGTAAGAAACGCCAAATGCCCGTGATTTTGAATAGGAATAACTTATGTACAAATTTGTACGTTTGTAAAGCTGTAAATACGTAAATAATGTACGTATTAGTTCTGCCAAAAAGTCGATATTATACGTTTCAGTGTGTTTTAAACGTAAGTAAATGTACGTATGGTACAACCACACTAAAAACTTAAAAATACACACGTATTCTCATGAGATCACGTTGAAATACACCATGGTATATTTTAATTCAGGATGCTAATACACCACAACAACATTTTAACATTAGATTTTCTTAAAATCTGTACACCACAATCAATAGTTGTTAATTCAGACGGCATCAGCGCCAATACAGCTGGAAGCTTTTTCTGCAATTGTAAAACAAATCCTGGTTCTAGCAGTTTCTCTAGTTTCACAAACATGTATCTGCATTGACATAAGTGAAGAAAACAGCATTACTTATTCACACTGAGGGATGCGGCCTACATAGAGAGAAATTAAAGAACAGTATGTGAGTTTATGAATAAATAAGTGCAGAAATATCTCTGATACACGAACATCTCACAAACTCTCTCTGCGTCTTGCTTTCAGTAGACTTCTTAAAGAGACATAAGTATGGGTTCTGTATACAGTACAGTATATTTACACCAAAGGATCCAACTGATGCACTACAGACAAAAGCAGTCATTCATATTTTAGTTAAGAGACGTTCGTAGGCTATAGGTGTCAGTGTTGTTATGATTGATATTACACAGTACTACTACACAAGAATCATTGAAGACGGTGATAAAAAACAACTGCAAGATTAACACTTTAATACATGAAATGTTCACAATCTTAGCCCATTAATAACAACGTTCTGTCTCCGCTCTCCTTATGGCAGTGCTGATTCATAGAGGATCAAAGTATAAAAATCAAACTCGGCTCTGGCACAAAATCACGCTACAGAATATTGGCTGGAACTTGCAGACCTTGAAACAGGAGGCACTTTAAAAAAAGAATCAAATAGACCTGGAGAGTAATCAAGGTTGAGTAAAACGCTCCAAAAACAACACAACCATGATGTGGACTGAGAGTGTTTTGCTGACAAATCACATAAACAGCGATGACACACACAGTTCTCAGAAAGACATGCACTGTGTGTCAGTTACTGGCTTTAAGAATGAAAGCTCTATTAAAGGAATATATATAAGGAACTTCATTCGCACATCTTAACCTTCAGGGAACTTTGATCCGGGAACATGTCGCTCAATTATTCAAAATTAGAAACAACAATAAAATCAAAGAAACATATAGGCCTAACATCTAATATTATGCAAAAATGATTGGCAGATTTTGTCGAAACCCCGATCTGAGACGAAAACGATCATCTTGAACCTTCACCTGAATTTTGATGATGCTGTTTCAAACAGAAAACACACATTTGTGCTCATTGTTGACATGTTGTGTAAGCAGAGGTTTTGTGACAAATCTATTGAATCAATATATAAATGTGCATTCATCTTTGCCATGTTATATTCATTTAGTTGACTAGTGGTATACACTGATTAAAAATAAACATTAATGAAAACACTTACTTTCTCATATTAAGAACACTGTCATTGCTGCTGTCATCCTTGGGATGTCGTCGCTGAACTTTTTTGACAGTGATCAGCTGTAAATTATTTTTGTTGACTTTGAGTAAAAGAATGTAAAGTTTTTCATAAGATCCTCTAGGGTCAATGTGTTTGCATTTTCCGTCACCCGGGTGGCAGAGTGGTTTACGTTTCTTCCCTGCCACAGAAAACCATCTTAGTTTATCAATGCCAAGTATTATTTTGTTTTTGTTTGTTTGTTGATCACAAAGTACAAAGTAGATGAGGAAAACTAGGATCCGTGTGTATTTAACATGCCACCATTGTTTACAATGCGTGGAATGGTGCGCTGTGATTGCTTGAGCGGATTTATTGCATTCTGCACAGGAGGATGACTTACGCTTATCGCGTTTTGGAAAAGCGGAGAAAAGACAGAATAACACATATAGTGTTGTTTCTTTGTAGTTTTCTTAAAACTACCTTATTTCCAGGTCATTACACAGTATCAAGGATGTAAAGTGCAGAATCACCTATTTACATTCAATTACTTAGTTATTATCATCTGCTACTGTATGTGAAAAAAATTGTTCGGACAAATACCTGCTGCAGAGCTTTTAAATCAACGCAATTTACATAGTTACTGTCTAAAATGCACAATAATTGTCTTGATATTGCACAGTAATTACTTCTAATGTGTGGTTTAAAAATAACATTACCATGAAATGACATATTACCATATAAGTTTTTCTACCTTAAAAGGATATTCAATTTTCTTAAAAGAAAAATCCATATAATTTACTCACCACCATGTCATTCAAAATGTTGATGTCTTTCTTTGCTCAGTCGAGAAGAAATTATGTTTTTTGAGGAAAACATTGCAGGATTTTTCTCATTTTAATGGACTTTAATAGACACCAACAATTAAAGGGGCCGTGAATTGGTCGATTTTATTGCTTTATGACGTTGATTGATGTCTACTTATGCATTTCGCGTTGTTTTTACATTCAAAAACATCAAAAGCAATAAGTAATACGCTATTTTGTAACATGGATTAGTGGCTGTCTTGAGAAATGGTTAGTTTGAAGGGGCGGGCCGCATTGAAGACCTGAACGTAAACACCCACTGCTATGATTGGACAGCTTCATTCCCCGTCATTACATGTAGGGAAATGTTTTTAAAACATTAATGTGATAAAAATAGCAGCCGAACACAAATATGTTTGAGACACAAAAGATTCTGGGTGCTAAACATGATACACATAAATGACAATACGTATATTAAAGTAGAAACAAAACTCGACGTGACTAAATTACCATATAAAACACAGTAAGCGTGCATCCGAATCTAAACTGCGGCTAATAAATCCTTATCAATAACTTTGTTTATTTCTATTGTGCTTGTGAGGTTGCTTTTACATTCACGTAATGTTAAATACCACAGTTATATGATAAAAAATAAGCTTTGTTGAGTGTTTGACCTTTCAAACGCAACTTGCCTAAGTTACCGTATACAACACAGTAAACGGGCATCAGAATCTAAACTGCGGTTGATAAATCCTTCCTTATAACTAACTTTGTATATTTCTACCTTTAAATTACAGTCGTATTGTTAAGTGTTGTACCTTTATTAATCGTTTAATGTTTTTAGTAAATTAAAACAGTCAACAAACGTATTTAGACACGGATGTTACAACAGGACATATCAAGCAATCTCTTTTAACAAAGCAATAGTGAAACGCAGTAACTTAAATAAAGTAAAATGTCTTACTGTGAATTATACTGCTGTGTCATTGTTGTCAGATCCAATATAAGTGGTGCTTCTGACTGAGTCTCTCTGCAAATCCAGCATCGACTTCTTGACAAATGAATCCATGTCCACAACGTTAACAAACGCTCCCCACACGAGCTGGAACTTCTTCAAAAGCAAACTTTATCCAAGCATATTGCTAATGTTAAGTTCCAAGCCTCCGAATTGAAGTATTTAGCTTCTGTGTTGTTCCCATGGTTGTTCCCACGCGGTTCTTTCAAAACCGAAAAAGCGTTTCCATGGTATCATAACAGATCACCGCGTCAAAATAAAAGTCTCTCAGAAAAAATGTATTTAAAAAGTCATTTTGGTTAAATTTGTCAATCTTTAAAGACATGTTTACTTACTGAGACACACGTGTCACGCGAAGCTGTGGGCGGGGCTACAAAAGTAGACTTGTCCTTTTGGTTATGGGGAGGTGTTTCAATTCTACTTTGACGTCATAGATTTCCGAATTTTATATTTCAGTAGCACGGACGTTTTCAGTTCTGAAACTTGCAGGATGTTCATTTAAGTATGATGACCTCTTATATAACAAATTATCAAGTTAAAATTGAGTTTTTGATTCACCGCTCCTTTAACACTTAACTCAACACATAACAGTTTTTTTCAACAGAGTTTCAAAGGAAAATATACACTTTTAAAGCACAACTTCTCGTCTAGATCCGGTCGTGATGTGCCAGCGCGACCCCACGCAAGAGGTCACAGAAGACGAACGCAAAACTCCGCCCCAGTGTTTACAAGTGGTTGAAAGAGGACCGTTCCTACGTTGTTGTATGTCAACTGATATTAATGAATGTCTTTGTGTCAGTTTATTGTTTAAAATGGTCCGCAAATGTGCATTTTATAACACGTGACCTCCCTACGTCACTACGCATTTACATTAGGTCGCGCTGGACCGGATCTAGACGAGAAGTTGTGCTTTAAAAGTGTATATTTGTTATTTTTCTTGTCAAAAAATGACAATCGTTTCGCTAGATAAGACCCTTATGCCTCGTTTGGGATTGTTTATAGTCCTTTGAAACTCCGTTGAAAAAAACTGTTAAGTGTTGAGTTAAGTGTTAATTGTTGGTGTCTATTAAAGTCCATTAAAATGAGAAAAATCATGCAATGTTTTCCTCAAAAAACATAATTTCTTCTCGACTAAACAAAGAAAGACATCAACATTTTGGATGGATGATATGGTGGTGAGTAAATTATCTGGATTTTTCTTTTAAGAAAATGGAATATTCCTTTAAGAAAACCGAACATTAGGCTGTATTTCAATGGAGCATCTCAATAGGTACACGTCATAACTTTCATAACAGATTCGGCCTAATATTCAGTCAAAAACAGCAAGTCAAGGTGTGGTTTGCGGTCTATGACTTATTGATTTTGAGATTATGAAAGCTGAATGGTTTAATTGCATCTAAACGCACAGCTTGTTGCAGCATGTCTCTGAAAATTAGAGCTCTCCACCCCACTGAATTCATCTGACTGGAAAATGAAAAGTTTGGCCAGATCGATGTCTAATGACTGGAGTTAAAGAATACAGTACTGCTAGACTGCATCCAGATCAATAATGAAATCTGGATCACAGCAGGGCCGGTGAATGATGAATCAATGATAAACAAATTTTCAGAAATATGAAAAGCCTGGGCTATTGAATTAGACCATTCGCTCAAAATAAAACTATTGTGTTGTGTGGTTTTGTGTTATTCTGAACGACCCTAGTATTTCAGACGCATTCCATGTGCTCAACTTAAATTGCCAGACAAGTCTTCACAAGGCACACAATGCTTATGTCTTTGTTATTTATAATAGCCTACGTGACAGCGTGACATAGCCGTCATCACAGAGGTTCAGATGCATCTTACTGAATACAGCTGAAAGAATGACTGAGATCTTTGTGTTCATGTATAACACAGGATAGGGTTTACTGTTGTCTCATTGTCTCACACAGGTCTTCATGTGCTTTCTTAAAGCATTGCTGGGGCTTTCAGATAGAAGTAAAGATAGTTAATGCTAATGTTATTGGAGGATTTTTGTTTATTAAGAATGATGTTTATGCCAGATTCTGATTTTATTATATCTCAGATTCTGATTTTATTATATCTTAAAGGTGCATTGTGTAACTTTTAGGAGGATCTCTTGACAGAAATGCAATATAATATACATAACTATATTATTAGGGGTGTATAAAGAACTTTCATAATGAACCGTTATGTTTTTATTACCTTAGAATGAGACATTTTTATCTACATACACCGAGGTCCCCCTTACATGGAAGTCGCCATTTTGTGCCGCCATGTTTCTACAGAAGCCCTTAGCAGACAAACATTTTTTACTAAGTTGTCTCCTCAATAACATGTTTGTCATGTGGTGGCTACCGTAGCTTCTCTGTGTTTTTCAAAAACGAGGAGTGATCCATGGTCTGAGACGTTGGTTGCAATTCGCAACCTCACCACTAGAGGCCGCTAGAATTTACAGACTGCACCTTTAACACGAAACTTTCTGCAAACAGTCATGCAGAAAAGACACAAACAGTTGAAAACTGGTAAAAACTCTCAAAATAACCATGGTTTTGACAAACAGAATTTTCAAAAACCACAAATCAACATGGTTACTGTAGTAAAACCATGGTTTTGCTAATAGTAGTGATGCACCGATGTATCGGTCGCCGATATTTATCGGCCGATTTTTGATGAATTTGAAACCATCGGCAATAGCACGAGAAAGGCCGATACCGATTGTTTATTAATTAACTGCATAAAGAAATTCATTATATGTAAAAAATGAGTTAATGTTGTTAATAAAATAAATGCTGAATTGCAAAAACCACATTTGAAGGTTGTCATGCCGTCTTATTGTAATTTGTGCCTCTCTTATTATGTTGGTCAGTTGAATGTTAATTAGATCCAATCCACGTTCAGTAAAAAATAATTTGATGGAAAAATAAACTAGCGAATAGACCAACTGTATAGAATTGTATACAAGTGTTTAATAGGGTATCGGTATCGGCCAGAAGTTGTCTGTTTAAATCGGTATCGTCCTAAAAAATCCTATCGGTGCATCCCTAGCTAATAGTAATCAAGACACCAAAACTTTTATTTTATGGTTAATTTTCATAAGCGGTGTTCATGCGCTAAATTTAAATTTGCAATGTAATGCATTGCGAAAGCATCAACCCGCCAAATCATACCAGTTTATTTGTGAAAGCCATTCAAATAAAGAACAACTGCAATATTATTTTGATGTTATTTTAAATATTGTTTATTTACTTTTTCTCATTGCATTCAGTAAGTGTTCAGCAAGGGGCGGAAATATGGCTGGATTGACAGCTTGCCCACCTATTCATATCCATGAAAATATTATGCTTAACCCTATTAGACCGCGAGTGTACCAAGCGCTATTCATTAAACTGTAACTCTTCAACAAAAAAAGTAGTATTGCTCCTAAAGAAAACAAATTGCGCTTTTTTGGCAATACATGGTTTATTATGGTAATTTCTTGCTTTTCTATCCACCAATCGCTGCAGATAACTCGTCAATAGCGGGAAAAGAGTTAAAGCAACTTGAAAAAGTATGTGAATTTTTCTGGGCCGGTTGCCCGATAACAGTCACTCTTCACAGCAAAATCAGCAGTGTTAAATCAACATGGGGAGGTCTGGTGTTACTCATATAAACACCAGCAGTGTTGATTTAACACTGCTGATTTTGCTGTGAAGAAGACTTAAAAAGATATATCTTACCAAAGTTGTTTATGTTCCTAAGTGTGCTTCCCGAAGTGTCCCTTAGGAAGCATCTTAACACGCTGCCTCTAAGTTCGACATAACAAAGGCGCTGTCCCAAGTGAAGGTGCTGAATTATTTGAGATCGATCGTTCAGGGATCAATTTTCCACGTCACCCGAAGGTGCATTACGGCAACACATTCTGTGCAAATGAAACATTCCTTAAATTATTCCAGTAACATTTATTTTAACATAGTAAGATTTATTCGTAAAATATAGACTATTAATTAAATTATCAAATTGTCAGTAACACGGGTAGACAAACCGGATATCCCTCGCTTATCATCCACCCTCCTTATCCCGTTGTGCCACTTGTGCTGCTTCTTGACATGGGTTTAATGACTTTTAATTTTTTAATATAGCCACGTCAAGCAAAATGTCAAAAGGGTTTAAGTTTTAAGAATAAAAAAAATGGCATGGCATGGCATAAACGGCTCCACGGCCGGTGCTGTGTCGAAGTCTGTTCCCCCTATGTTTCCCTTTAGTGTCGTGTTTTATAGCGTTTTTATCACATTATACGTTTATTCTTTATATACATTGAAAGTTTTAATGGCTACTGAGATGTATATGTGTGCATTTATGTAATGTATCTTTATTGTTCTTAATGGTAAGTCAATTATTTTTACAGTATGAATCAAATTATATTTATAATATATATTTATTATGTATGCGAACATAACATTTTTAAAACAAACAGTATAATGTAATAATATGTTAAAAGACATACCCTAATATAAAATATTTAATAAATTGTATTATAGACAGTGTTTGTCAAGTTACTTGGAAATAGTAATAATTAGTTACTGATTACTTCTCCAAGAAAGTAATCCCGTTTCTTTACTGATTACTTATTTTCAAAAGTAATTAGTTACTTTACTAGTTACTTTACTAAGTTACTTTTCAAAAACATGATGCACAAACTGAATACGCTACAGTATAAAGCAACAGGGGCCGGATACATAAAGCACCTTAAGTGTAATTTTCCCTTAAGTTCACCCTTATGTTTCCCTTAAACTTAAGGGTTTCGCAAAAAAACACTTACGTTTTTTTCTGTTGCATCTCCATGGCAACAATAGTATTTTATAACAACAAACCTGGGTCGCTGTCGTGAAACATTTAACGATTACCTTTACCTAAGAGAACCATTTGAGGGATTATACTGTATGCAACACCCTTAAATTATTCTCTTACAGTAGGGGAAATTACCCCTTACCTACTGTAAGAGAATAATTTAAGGGTGTTGCATACAGTATAATCCCTTAAATGGTTCTCTTAGGTAAAGGTAATCGTTAAATGTTTCAAATGTGTCATACTTAAGGGAAAAACTTAAAGGTGGAAAAGAGGATGTTTGTTTAATACATTTTGGCAATATTACTTGCAACTGTTTTTACTAAATGATAAAAGACTATTTATTAGGTGCACTGAAAGTAGTAAAATTAATATATGTCATCTGTGCATAAGGTAGGGCCTTAAAAACATCAGCCAATCGTTGACGCAATCATCGCATCAACGATTGGCCCTCTGGCTTGTCAATCACTGCCATTACATTCCTTGTGAGAGACGTGCACGCTCCAGTAACTTTACACGAGTGATGCATGCACATAGCGCATGAAACTCCGTCTTTAGTTTCGGTTAGTTTTCATTGTCGCTCCTGCTTTCCTCCTCGAATTTGCACCATGGAAGAGAAGAAACCCGAAGGAGGACGTAAAAGAAAGACTTTATAAGTCACTGAGAAGAGGAGAAAATTGTCAGAATAACGTAATCTAACCAGTGTCGTTATTGGAGAAACATTTCAACGGTGGAGAGCAATGAAGGAACAGAGAGGTGTCAAGACAGACGTGCAGTTCACAAAAATTCTCCTCGACAGGTAACAGTGATTATTCTTTGTTTTGTGGAATAATTACAGTTGTACTGTTATTCGGGTATATTGACGTTGTTCTTGTACTGTAGTTGTAAGGCAGTGACCAGTCTGCTACATGCTAGTTGAAATGGGAGTAGCATCGACATATCTAACTTTACGTCTTATGTGTTTATTATCATATAATTTCACATAATGAATCCACTGACGCGACACAGCATATGCCAGTGAATTGAATCAAATGAAACATTCTCTGTTTTAACCTCTCGACGCGCACTAATTCGTGGGCGTGATGACGTCGTTTTTTAACGCTGCTAACAATATCTATATAGCCTACTGTCTACAAACATTAATAATATTAATATTACTGTACATCGTTTAAAAGGTCTACGGGTTTAGCATCAGTGTATGGTCTCTGTTTTGAGATACAGATGCTCTAGCATCATAAATGTAGTATTTTGTGACAAACATCCAGATGACAACATGCAAAATATAAATGGGACTTCTAATAGAATTCATCAAAATGATAATTTTTGTCCACAAATGCATATAATCCATGAAATATAGATATATAGTCTGTTGTTTTACATCAGATTTCGCGTGAACGTGTATGAGATGGAGCCGCAGTGGTCATGTCAGCTGGGGGTTCAGGTTTTTTTTCAATATGTTTCACATTCCTGTGCCGGGTTGCTAGGTTTTTGCTCAGATTTGAGGTGAAATTTTTCGCTGTAGATAAAAGTTTTATTCCCGTGCAGAGTGTAAAGCGGATGCTGTTTTTTTGTCACCTTTAACTGGGTTAAACTCAAAGTAATGTTGGTACTTCCAAGCATTAAACGCTGCATAGTCTTGTTCCCTCTCTCGCTCCATGTTGTCTCTTCATGTTCAACACTACAGTACTACAGTTACTTCTAGCGCGTTACTGCCCATTACTGATTACACTGATACATTATATTATTGCTTTTTAGTATAACCAATTCAAATCTTTAATCTTTCTAAATAAATTATAAATGTAACGTGCGTTTTTGCGCTCACACAATGCTAAGAGAGAGCTTACGAATGGTCCAGACCAACCTTACAAAAGTGTGACTTACAGAAGATATACTTATCGTGCCATAAAGTTAAGAGAGGTTAAGGAATGGGTTTAGAACTACTTAGCGATATGAAAGTTTTGCGGAACCGGGCCCTGGCCCATACAGATTTTTGTTAATGTATGATATTTTATGACTTTACTTGAGGAGCCACATCATTACTAACTACCCATAAAGTAACATCATTTACTGAATTGTTAATGTATGGTTATGTCATGACTTTACTTGAGGGGGCACATCTTTACTAACTCATCATTAATTCATCATAAACTACCATAAATTCATGACTTATTAATGTATTATTGTGTATTTAATTACTTTTCTTGGCAGCGTACATTGTTAAAAAGTTATCAATTACACATTCTATACACATTTAGCTAATCTAAATCCTAATCTTTAGTGGTTTATAATGGAGGGGAGGAGCAGAGGTGAAAAATGGGCAGGCATTGGGAAGGGGCAATAGTGGCTTAAAAGAAGAATAAGAGCACAAAACAAATATGTGCATTTTGATAATAAGACAAGCCAACACAACAACCATCATCTGTGGGCTAACACTGATTTTAATGTATAAAAATAGCATCTGTTTCATCAAGACTTAGGTAAGTCACTCTTAAGCCGCATTCAGGGAGCCAGCGATCTTATCGCTGTGTGTCGCCCGTCTCTTTCAATGAGGCGTTTTTAAATCTGCTTGTCATAAACAAATGAGTACCATCAACGCCAGTAACTGACGAGAGAAGGATGACGTGAACTCCACTGCTTTGTTCTCATTGGTAGTCGCTCCCGAAATTCATTTGCATAACATTTAACTTTTCTTAGCTTTCTCGCATCGCTGGACACGCCCATACGGTCGCCAACGGTCACTTTCGCTCGTGCCGCCGGAAGTCGCCTGGTTTCCATTGAAATGAATGAGATCACGTCGCTCTACTACTGCTGGTTGTCTGAATGGGGTGTGCGTTAATGGCAGCAGTGGAATCACTCATTTTAATTATCAATGCATAATTGTACATTTAATAATTAAGGTTGAATGTAAATATTGCAAGAAGTCCAGTGCCATTCAATGATGTTTGTTACTCAGCTGCAGGGCAAATGTATAAACAGTTTTTCATAACAAACCTAAACATTGTGCATAAACAAGTTATTTTCGTTCTTTAAGAGAGCATGATTGATTTGGGTTTACATGACTCATAACATAGTTATTGATTAGTACATGGCTTAACTCATCATTAGTTCATATTAAAGTGGTTATTTATTTATTTATGTATTAGTACATGATTATTCATGTACTGTTATTGTAAAGTGTTACCATTTTTATATCAGCCAATATCAGCACCGGCCATTAAAAACCCATAGTCGACCACTAATCCAAACCATAAGATCTGATTTGGATATTAGGAATGTTGTTACAGGACCAATAAGAATGGTGATCTGGGAATATGTATCTTTATTCAAAGAGCAAGTCTGAGCTCTTTCTCCACAACCGTATCAAATGATATTTGTTTTTTAGCTCCCATTCTGTACTGTATGTCTGTAATCTGCTGCATGTTGTATAAAGGATTAGATTAGAGATCGATGAATACAGCACACCATTAGAAGCTGCACAACAGCCAGCTCATAAAAGTGCAAATAATAAAGAATAGTTGGAAACTCTCAATAATACTTCCTTAGTGACAAACAGAAGCTATACTTAGTGGGGCTGCTTCAGCAAATATGGATTTTGGTTTTATGATCTGACATTAATTGGTGAAGGTCTGGCAGTGTTTGCAGTTCTGCTCAATGACGCAGAAAGACATCAGAGGTTATCCGGCGATGACTCTTCTCATGATTAATTTAGGTGCAGGTATCTCTGCTGACCTTCATATCTTCTCTGCTTTGTGCTGATGTCTGGTTAAGAGCGTTCTAGCGGGAGTATACAAACCTCAAACAGACTTTCACTTCTCTTCAGTTTTCTGAAGCCTGGGGTTTTCTTGTTCTTATGGAATCATAAGCAATCCGCTGTTGGACTGCAGTGCAGAATGTATGTGGGGAGATAATCAGTCAGATATATTTGATGTACCTTCACTAGTGGAGAAGCTGATGTTATAATATATGAGATCAAAGTGGCATTGCTCTAAAAAACAACAATGTCCACCAGCACCTCATTGAATTCAAAAGCCCAAGTGAAATGTACGTGATGGTAAATATACCAGTTGGACATTCGCCGTTTGTCATTTTACATTTTAAATGAGCTCAAAACATGAATTAAAAGAAATGAAACTTGTCTTGGTACTGTATAGTTGTGAACTGTAAATGTTTTCAAACTTAACAAGATATATTATTAATATTCTAGTGTTGGTTATTTGTTTACATGTATTTAGCCTGGTAACATTAACTTTAGGTTAAACAAAGTCAAGCCGTTCTGCACAGCTCTGAGATGCTAAAGATTGAACATTTATTCTATCATGTTGACATCAAGACTTAACGTTTGCCTGCATATCTCACAGTTTTATGTTAATGAAATGGCACAACAACACGCCGTCTTCCCATCGACGCTAAACGTAACACTTGATCTGCCCAAATCAATTTGACAGAGGATTGCTTCGAGCCGAGCATTCAGATTGTGTACGGCAGGAGAAAAGATGTATGACGGATCTTCTCTCGAACACCTACGGGGCATATTTCACCCTAAAATCAATGTGGGCCACTTTACCTTTTAAAAAACATTGATGCTGGAATCAAAATGATGCTTGCTTGTCGACTGAAAACTATTGGTTATTGCTCCTCACTCCAGATTCCAGGAGGTGAGAAAGGTTTCTGTAAGAGCTATAAATGGTTTATATGAATTTTAAGATATCTTACGTAAAAGAATCGATGTATTGCCCTTGATTTCATGCTAGCACAAAAATATCAAGCGCATTAAATGATTGCAGCTTGCCGGTAATAATGAACAATCACAAGAATCAGAATTGAGTTTTAATACATTTGATTTGCTCTTGGTTGAGTGAGCGTTCACTTCATCGTGCCTACTGCTGAAGTGTGACCTTGTTGGTTTTTTGGTAAAGTGGCGATTGGAGAGCTTTGTTTACGGCCCGTGTTTGTTCAAGCCTTCTATTTTTAATGGCGCACAATCAAACACTGAAGAGGCTCTTAATCCTCAGGGATTATCATGTGTACGACAAGAACCCCAGGCCAAAACGCTCGTCTCATTTAGACAGGACGAGCTCGCGCTACGCCACACACTCCTGCTGTAATCGCATAAGAGCCGAGCAATGAAGCCTGGAGGAGAAAACCAGCACGCTTATGCACGCACACACACACACACACACACAGTTGTGCTTGCATAATGTTTTTTAGCTGTAAAACTGTATATTCTATCTCCTTATATTACTATTATAAATTTAACCCTCACAAAATCTTTCTACTATTTTACATTTCAACATCATTTGGTATGATTCATTCGGGCCAAAAAGTCCCCAAAAAGGTCAAAACTGACTGATATTAGGAAACTGGTTTTAATACTGGGAGAAAACATCGCCACCACTGTCATGGTTTATATCATTGGGGTCTGTTGCAGGTCTGGATCTGTGACCCCGCGGCCAGCTGCTGTAAAACAGAAACACAATAAGGGTGTACTCACACTATCCAAACCAAACCCCGCTCGGGCGCGTTTGACCCCTAAAGCCTGGTTCATTTGACTAGTGTGATCGCTCTGTACCACGCCTGGGCGCGGATTGGTTAATCGCGCCCCGGCAGGGTTGCAGGGGTGGGCTGGAGCGCGGTTCACTTGGGTTCAGGCGCGGAAGGCTGTGGTGTGAGCGCAAAACGTGAAGACGTCAGTTGTGCGACCTTCATCTGCCTCCATAAAAACCTTTTGATGCACGGAGCGGGGTTACGTGAATGTCTGAGCTGCACACGTGACAGATCAACTAAGCAATATGATGACATGTGAGAGGGCTGTCTGTAAATGCGCACCCAACGACCCAACAAATAAAAACACAGACTTATCATTACGGTGGGTTCTAGTGTTAAGAGAGAGCTTTACTTCCTGCTTTTTTCAAAACAATCGCATCTTAATGACAAAAGCGCGCCCGAGCTCGGATCGATAAAAGTACAGTGTGACTGCGTGCATCTGGGGGAGTATCGCGCTGGGGCATGGTTTGGATAATGTGAGTGCGCCCTAGATACACTACAAACTCATGTTGATCTTAGCTGGTAATTTCAGTCTCTTCTTCACTGTTTTCACACTGGCAGTTTAGTTAAAACTTGTAATGCTGTCATGCGGAGCAAGGAGTGCAGCTTGGTACCGAACACAAACTACCTGAAGGACGTGGTCTGAGCTCAGGTGCAATGGAACTGTGGTGTGGTTTGCGTGACTGTGAAAGCACCTTGGACTCGGGTGTACATTCGTCCAGGACGCAAAGTTACCTGCGCATGCATTTTAACCATCATAAGTTTCTACAACGCACCATTACCATGAAAACTGATGAATTCTCCATCCCAAAGCACGTATCTGTCACTCACTGTGCTGTGCATGATAACACAAATAAGAAACTAAAAATATGCTCAGTCGTATAGTGTTTTACATCCTCTTGTGGATGACGTGAGATTAATGCAAGTGAACCTGAGGTTTGATAGAATTAAAAAGACGCAGGCTTGGACCAACCACAGCAAACGAGCCCAGTGTAAAACACCCTTAATGTTGGTGCACAGTCCAGTAAAGGAAAACAAATTAGACAGGCTTATTAACTTATCTCTTATTTAACCCAACTGTGCCGAGCGGCTTTGAAGATACTAACAAAGCAGAAATCATATTAATACATTTCAATGTCCATCATCTCACATCTGTTGGAAACTCCTCTGCCTTCTCACGCTTGCTTATAAAGATCTGATACTGAATCTAGAAACTTACCTGTCTATAGTAATGTGTGTCTGTATACTCAGTATTCATCATATACGCTAGTCAAGCAATACTGTATGAATTATGTATTGCATTTGTTGAGTGTTACTGAAAGTATGTGAACTGCCATACAAGGCCATTTCTGTCATTATATCAATACATCAAGTATACCCATCATGCACATTACTTTGAGGCTGGAGTTTTAGCAATGCCCTTAAGCTTTGGGTGGCTCTGGTTAGTAGGTCATAGGTCAAATGACAATTTCTTTACACTGATGTAGTATATTACAGTTTGTCTCTGTTGCAGATACACTACAACTGATTCAGATTGCTTAATTTCCCTCTTTTCTACAAATATACCCATGCTACTTGCGACTGGTTTTGCGGTCCAGGGTCACATATGATTATGCACTATATTTTCATCAATGACTTGCGGACTGTGAAATCCAAGCTAAAGAAGGACCAAAAAAGTGTTACAAGAAGTTTATAAACCCTGGTACTGCTTGACTCGTGTCGTGACTATTTGAGGGCTCCAAGTCATCTTTTATTTCTTCCAGCAGATCAAAAATAACAAGGCTTGGCAAACAATATTTTTAATAATTTGAATAAGGTAAGTCACATAAATAACTATAGGCGCTAATGATCCACTACATGTCTTTAGTAATTCCTGACAGTCGTTATTTAATGGCAAAATGATGGTTTACACTGGCGTAAGTGGTTATTAATTCTGACCCTAAAAGTTTTATTAAAATGTGAACATTCCCATAAGCCTTTAGGCTGGAGTTCTCCATAAGAAGTTAAACATTTGATGGGTTTGAATGAACAGCTCTACTGTCAGGTGTTGTACAGAACAGAAGTCAGCCCTGTGCGTGGTTGTGTGTGAAGGACTGTGATCTCTTTAAACATTGGAGTCCATCATCGTCATCCTCCCCAGGCAGGAAGGCCTCGGCTTAACTCAGCTGACGTCTGACACTGGCCTGGATGAGCATCAGCTGGTGAACGCTTTCCAGTTAATGAGATCTCTAAGGGTTGATACCTCCCCAGATTCTCTCCTCACACACACACGTCCTACCTATCTGTTGCTCTCTATCCATCATTTTTCACTCAACAATATATGCAGTATACTTTCTAGCACACACACAATCAGACGTAGAATTGTAGTAAAGGTATCTGCTGTAGGTTATAGGCAATGTCAATAGATGAGCGTGTTTATCTTCACTAACTTTAAGCCTTTGCTTAGTGATTACTATTGATGTTCAGTATTTCTCTGAATCCATAGAGGAGACGATCGGTAACTCTGCTTTAACTGATGGTTGGCCTGAAGATAACTATTGGCATCCTATAAAATCACTACAGTTATGGTTACAGTGCTTATAGAAAGTATTCAGACACCCTTCACTTTTTTACCAGTTTTGTAATATTGCAACCTACTATAATCATTTAAATGCACGTTTTTCAGTTTCGTCATAAATGCAGCTGGATACAACAATCATTTAAAGGAACAGTATGTAGGATTGTGGCCAAAACTGGTACTGCAATCACAAAACTTGTGGCTAAAACTGGTACTGCAATCACACAACTGGTGGCCAATACACAACATGACAACATAAACATCAGTTGAGGGCTGCAACTCCACTTTTTAAATGACAATATCCTGGCAGGAGCACTGTTGTCAGTGATATAAATATTTGAAATAAAAATGTTTTTTTATGTCTAGTGACATATCAGGGCCATCTTATGATTTAAATATTTTTTTTCTCATTAATCTACACTCAGTACCCCATAATGACAAAGTGAAAACAAAATAAAAAAGCGAAATAATTGAACAAAAACATGTCCCGTAATTGATTATGGGATTGTTTCCGTAAATAGTAAAATTGACGTAACACTCCGTAACGCGAAAAAGAGGCAGGGACAATGCCGGAAGGGGTGTGTCGTAGTGAGAATGCTAGTGCCATCGCCACAAGAAGTTATCAGTCAGACCTTTGACATGGGGGGTCTGGTTCCTCACAGGCTGAGCGTCCTTCAGGTGCTTTTGTGCAAACTCCTTACAAAACTGAAGTCATTGTCAGCTGTGAGGCCTTTTATAGGGAGGTGTGTGCCTTTCCAAATCATCTCAAATCAGCTAGACTTGAATAAAGGTCACGGTAAAAAAAATCACAGCAATAGAAATGGAAAGCAATTCTAACAACCCAATGTAATACTTGCACAGAATGTCAAAACTGCATATACGTAATAAAAATAATAATTTATATAATTTTATGAAAATTTAATAAAATCTTGAACCGGACAGGGATTAGAGTAGTCCTAGACTAAATTTTTTTTAAAGTTGTCCAAACTGAAAACAACTTGCACTGACATATCTTAAAATACATCAGTACCCTTCGTTTTGCCCCAAAATGCACACAAGTAATGTTTTTAGTAAGGCATGTTTGTTAAAACTATTTATATTCCCTAATTAAACTAAGGCCTAGTCCTGGTTTAAGATAATCCCTGTCTGGGAAACCACCCCATAATGTTTTCTTAGACTTTGACCCTCCCATGCTACATAGAATATTGTGCAGCAAGTGGTCTCCAATGATTTTAATTTTGGGTGAGAGCCTCAGCGTTTGTCACATGCCATGTTCATTGCCTTCAGGTATTGTACGAAAGTTCTTTGCCAGGTGTTCCTAGGGCATCCTCGTGGCCTTTTGGCGCCAAGTAATCTGTTTCACCTCATTAAGTTAATTTATTTTGGTTATCTTATTCACTGTATCTCATTAAGTTGATTCTTTTCAATGATCTGATTCATTTCAGTTAATAGATTTCAGTGATATGCTTCTTTTTGTAAATTGATTTTGTTAATTTACAGGTAAAAATTGGGTTCATGTTGGAATTTTTTCAGATAATATTTGATAAATGATAGACCTCTTGGAAACAGTTTGATTATTTAAAAGTATTTCCCATTCTTAAACAGATTATTACATGTTTATACCACAGGGCTGTCGAATGCTTTGTTCTGACTGGTTCCATGGATATGCATTATTTTTCCATAAACACACCTAACCTGTCAAATGTCTTAAAATAACCACCAGAGCAATGTCTGTGGAATTAGAGTAATAATTGACTCCGGTCCTGTGAATTATTTAAAAATAATGCACAACTGTGGTGTAACTCCGCTTCGTGTTGAGCCACATTATAACCTTTGGTTCTGCATATTTTCTTATAATTTAACGGCCCATCATCAATTATTCCTTATGCATTTGACAGGTCAGGTGTGCATTTTACAGAAAAATAATTATCATCTGTGGAACATTTGATTTCTTAGCCAATTAGGATAAAGCATTCAACAGACCAGTGGTATAAAATGGGTTAAAAACTATACAGTATTTTTTTAGAGTATACTGGGTTTTAAACACTGACCTTTGTTAATTTTTAAAGAAAGAAATTTACAATAAATTAATTAGAATTTTTAGTCTACGGTCTACGCTTTCTATTTCAGTCTCTGGAAAATTTTTGTTGTGTGTTATTAGTTCTGGGCGGGAGTTTTCTGAAAAGAATGAACCTTGGAATGTCGCGACTGACCAATCAGAATCAAGCATTTTAGAAAGCTGTGTAATAATAAATACTAGCAGAACTACCCTGTGACTAATGCAAATAGATCTTTTAATTTTAAAATGAATTTGCATTTTGCAATATATAATTTACTTATGTTTAAACATAATTTGGGATAATCTGGATAAATTGAGGGGGGGGCACTGATGTAAAGATGACATACATACAGAAGATGCTGGAAAAAAATAAAGCCTGTATACTGGAGGATCTAAACATCAGGGGACAGTTGAACTGCCCATATCAAACAAAAGACTCATGAACAAATATCACAAAACATTCATGTACAGTTGACATTCATCCAGGTAGTCATAAAAATTCATCCAGAGTCATTACAAAGTTCACTTACTTTTTCCCAGCACTGTCATTGTTTAATAAACACTTTACAATAAGTTTTGTTAACAATTAGTAAATGCATTAGCTAACATTTATTTTATTTAACCTTTATTTTACCAGGTAGGCACGTTGAGAACAATTTCTCATTTAAAACGGCGACCTGGCCAAGATAAAGTGCCGAGTGCAAACAACAAGTAGTTACACATAAATAACAAGACAAATTTACAAAAAGACTAGTGATGTTACGTTCGTGAACGAATCGTTCTTTTTGAACGAATCTTTTAGGTGAATGAATCGTTCTCGTTCACGCCATCCATTGACTCATATTTCTCGTTCACTGAAATTTCCCTCCCTTCTTGAGGAGCACGGACAAATGAAGCGCGGCTTTCTTTCCGCCTTCAAAGAGTGACAAAACTACTAGCCAATGGCAATCGAGTATAAGCTGTGGCAAAGCATATGATTGGCTCAACGTACTGAATGAATACGCCCTTCACTGACCGAGCCGCTGTTTTGAGTCTGAACCACTGATCTATATAAATGACTGGATTGCGCATAGAACGCTTAACGTAACAGCGTGAGGTGAAGCCAGCGCAGAGTTCGAGCCGCCATCTTGGTATACCCAACCGGCAGACGGCGTCATTGACTTCCATTCAAAATCATGTTTTAAATTCACCCGCTTTACAGCGTATCAGTCACGCAAGATTATTTTTAGGATATGTGTACGTAAATTAACTGTTAATTCTGGTGTTATTTGCAATGTTTATGCTTTAATCGGGCAGGACAATGGATTTATAAAAAAACGTTAAGGTGAGTGTGTCTGCTGCTTTCTGTTAATGACACGGGTATAAATAAAGTTTTTTTGACATTCAGCTACACGGTCAGCGTTATTTCTCTAAATAAGTTGAGGTAACTTGTAAGTTTAGATAACATAAAACCAGCAAATTATTGCATGCACATACGGTACAAAGTATGATTATTTATTTAGATTTCAGAATGAGCACGTTTGTCATTAATACTAAATATGCTGCGGTCTGTCTGCTGATCTGATACTGTAATGAAGATGAATGTATAATAACTGATTAAAAACTAAAATGTACAACTTTCAGTAAATAACTATGTACATGCTTAGGACGTTTGTGTTGTAATAATGTACAGGGTAACTTCAGATATAAAAACAAAGACTAGTACAGTGATGTTTTATCATTAAAATCTGATCGCGTCCATTGATTTAATGGAATGTTTGGGTATACCAACATGGCGGCGCGGTGGCTTCACAGTTGTGACGTCATGTGCAATCCAGTCATTTATAATAGATCAGTGGTCTGAACGAACGAGAGAGAGAGACAGGGATCGCGTTCTTAAACAAACTGAATGACTGGTACAAGTTACAACCTAATGAATGAGATGAATGAGAGGGATCGTATAGAAAGCTAGAGCAACGTAAACAATCTTGTGAAAGAATCATGTGGTTTTATTTTAGTAAAGTTATAGTAACCATGTTTAGGCGGACTATTTACCTTAATACAAATGATAAGCAAGGTAATTACTGTTGAAAAATTTGGTATTTCTGTTTAATATAGTTTTATATATCTATATAGTTTAATCCACCCTTTCACTGAACTTAAATCAGTCTGAACGAAGCCTTGAACGACATGACCGAAATTATATGATTCGTGAACGAGGATCTGATGACTGACTGAACTAAAGGAGGCATGCACGGGAGTCTTTATTTACAACAAATCCAGATTAGGTGTACTATAAATGTATGTGTGTCTTAATATATTCTGTAGCTTGATAAAATTATGCTTAGTATTTCACAATTTGAGCTTTATTTAAAACTAATGAGTTTTTGCAAGTCTTTCATTGTCTTATAACACATAATGACACACATCTTCGCCACCTATTGGCGTATTTATGTAAAATAAAGAAATGGTCACTGAACGAATCAGTGAACGAGTCTGAACGAATCATTTTGGTGAACGAACTGAAAATGAACGAGTCACCTAAATGAACGAAAATTTCCATCACTAAAAAAGACAATACAATGTACAAACATTCGTAAAAACTACACATCATTGCATAAGCCCCAGATGATAGTAAATGGCTACCACAAATAAGTAATCAGAGTTAAAATGACAAGCAGTAACATACAAACAACATGATAAAAGCCAATACTGAGGTAGCGTAGTACAGCAAAATATAAAGTGACAGTACAAATTAACACGAACATTTACTAACAATGAACAATATTTCTACAGCATTTATTTATTTTGTTTATGTTAGTTTCGGCATTGACTAATACATTCATAGAAGCAAGCTTTGTTAACTGGTAACACAGTTGTTCAATGTACATTGTGAGCAGGGCAGTGATGGGCTCTCTTTGTGTTATATGTATGTAGCATTTTATTGTGTTAAGCAGCAGCCATATCGTGTGTCAAAACCAATTTCCTTCAGGACAATAAAGTTTATCTTATCTCATTAGTTAATGACTGCACTGTGCACTAACAAAAATAACTCTATTGACATCAACTAACATTAAAGCTACACCATGCAATTTTTCAACCTTCATAATAAATTTTCAAGACCCTTGTGATAGTACATCGACTTTAAATAGGTTGAATGACATGTCTACCATAGCCTGATGGGGTCTGTATCGCTTTTACTCGTATTTTAAAACTTAGGGTTTCTGGTAGTAACCAGAGCACAAAAAAAACTACAAAATTCGACTGCTTTACGGCATACGTCACTTCCTCCACGTTACTACGTTACTTAAGGAGTGTAGAGAGCAACTTCTATTATGTGACTCTGTGGCACTGGGTTAGTGTCACAGACCTATGGCACGGGCGACCCGGGTTTGATTCCCCTTTAAGGCAATTTTTTTATATAAACTCACGATCTTGATTCATACATAAATGCGATCTTCTTTATAAATGACGGCGATTATCTTGCATATAGTTCCCTGTATTCAGATGCTGTGTTCACGTATTTACCTTTCTTTTACTGTCTATGGTATTTACTAGGGATGCCACAATTCTCAATACATTATTGAACCGTTCGGTTCGACATACGCGCATGTGAATTGCGGTTTTTCGGTTTATCCATCAAAATCTGTCAGTTTTATATTCCCTGCACTTTTGTTAATGTGCGCATGCGCGTGATCTGCGCGCTTATAAACGCCACAGCGAGTTGATATCCAGTCACTGTGCGCTAGCTGCGTTAAACTCTGCTTGAACTCTGCTTGCAATGCTGGTGTCAGATTTCATTCACGTGCACACACACCCAACAGAAGTACGACAACAAAAAGCAGCAGCACGACTGTCTTTTAAATCTGAGGTGTGGATTAATTATTTGTGCGTGTAGATTACATACAACATCAATGTAAAGATGCAAATTCGCGTGCGGCAATGCGAATGACGCAAATTGGGCTTGTTATTGATGCAAACGCGCGTTATTTGCCTCAAACACATCTTCTGCGCAAGTTGAAAAAGTTTAACTCAAGAGGAGAATGCGCATGATGCTAAAATAAATCCCACCAGTAATGTTGTTTGAGGAACGCATTTTTGGTTTCTACACAGACAGCATGATGTTGGACTTAACAGTAGTGCAGTAAGGTATAGCCTTCATTTACAATGTAAAGTTTAATTTACTAAGTACAGGTATATAAAATGGCCAATTTATGTAATGTAATGAATTCACATGTTCCCCAGTTTTAATAGGATATGATTTTTATATGTCTTTATTTAATTATATCTTATATTGTTGTATCAGTACACTAGAAATATGTAAGATGATTTTTGCATTTACATAAAATAAAGAGAACTGCAATTAAAACCAGTATTTTTGCTTCTTAACATCTCAATGTTCCTGTTACCTAAGCATAAAATAATTAAAAACAGTTTAATAGGCCATGGCATCAGAACCGAAACCGAACCGTAAACCGTTAAAAATAACCGATATATGTATTGAAACGTGAACTAAGTGTATTGTTGCATCACTAGTATTTACATTACAATCCAGGATGCTATAGCAGTCAAACTTGCTCAAACTCACACAGACACAAACCCTATTCATTCACCAGAATCAGATCCGAGCGTTTCTCTCTTCCTCATTTGCTGCGTTCAGCGGTCACTCGCGTGACGTATTACAAAGCGGCAGACCTAAACACATCAGTTTACTTGGATTTGGAGTGACAATTTTCACACAAAAGAGAGGAAAAACGAGCGCCATTGCGGAAAATCCTGGTGGCGAGGGAGAGAGAGACGATGCAAGCATGCAACAATATTTGTTTCGAGAAAGGCAAGGAAATACTTCTGGTCGTTTATCAATTGGAAGGCTGCAGCCTCCGGAGATCAAATATGCAGGCTGCATACGTCATCAAGCCTGGTTTATTTAGGTAAACTGAGAATTACATTCGCAAGTCATAAGCATACTGCAACAGTAGTATAAAAGTATAATAGTCAACTTTATAATTGTTAATATTCTGAAATAAGTCTTGATGACGTATGCAGCTTAGAAATACGACATCCGGAGGCTGCAACCTTCAGATTGAGAAATGGCTTCTGCCACGATGAGTCTCTCATCAGAAAGTTGTTACATGACTGCGTTTCTCCTTGTTGTCTCAAAATGTTGATCGTTTAGCGTTTTAAATGTTTAGTTTTTAGTTTAGTTTTAAGGTTGGCCAGTTCCTTTCCTTTGCGACAGTGCTGCGGCGCTTGTGGCCTCTAGGGGCGCTAGGCGTGAAAAATACATGTCTAGCACCCCCTAGTGGCCAAAAAGTTCCATGGTGTGCCTTTAACAAGACATAATACATGCTGAAAACTATATTGTTCATAGTTTGTTCATGTTAATTCATTCATTTAGTAATGTTTTCCACTTTACACTTATTGTAAAGTGTTACTGCTTAATGTGATGTTTTTAATAAAGACTAAGTGTGCGTCTCATTTCCCTGTCTTACCCCTTCCCCTTATCCCTTCACATCTGTTATGCGCGTTCATGTGAGGCGAAGTGTTGTCTCAATTCTCAGTTTGATCAAGGGCAAGGGCCAAGGCGTAGGGATACATAGCCCTTGAAACGAAGTGTGATAAGGAGCACACTTGAAAGAGAGGGGTAAACGTTAACGTAGGAATATCTCAGGAGAGCCGGCATCAAGACGTTTTATTGATGAATGTCGAACTGTCAAGGAGTCGCACAAAAGAAAGTAACGTTATTTTCTGCATTTTAATTGAGATTATATTATGACACTCATGTTTTATGATACTTTTAATAAAATGTTCAAGCGGTTTTAATTGTAATGTTTTTGTTTTGAATCGCTAGTTAAGGTGCTAGCTAGCAGCTAAGTTATGCGCTATTTGTTGAGCTCCGCTCAGGTAATCGATACCACAACCTGAGACAACGGCATCTTCTTTGTTTGTCAACGCTTGTCTGTTTACGTAGCAGCCAGTTAGCGGCAAGGGAAGGTGACGCAAACGGTAATCGAGTGGTGTCTCATTTTTTAGACGAACGATCTGCCTTATCCCTTTTCCCTTTACTCGGTTTCGAGGGGCAAGGGGAAGACGAAGACAAAGGGGACGGTGTAAGACAGAGAAATGAGATTGGCCCTAAGAAAGATAAGTGTTTGTGTTTTGGTTATATACCAGGCACATAAAATAATAAATGAGTTCAGTGCATTTTCTATGGACTAAAAATTACTATTTATATATTAGCCTATATAATTGTTATATAAATAGTTATTCTAAACATCTCTCCATCATATGCAAGTCAATGACTTATCAATGATGAAGTGATATAACGATTAAATGATTTACATCACATAAATCATTTCTGATGCATAAACAGATGATGATGATGGTGATGAACTACATAAGTGTGTTTGGTAGTGGGAGAATCAGTTATAATGTTTTACTAAAGATGTTCAAATATTGATTTAGGCACAGTAACAAACCCTCACGCATGTGCTGCATACACTGCATGTCCTACCCATTCTCACCAAGATGCGTACAAATGACACGGAGTGTGATTATCGTGCAATAGATACGCCAAATTCCGATTTTGCGTGCATATGATACGCCAGTCCTTCCCATTCACATATATGGTGAATTGTTATGTGTCGTTTTATTTATTGTTTTCTAATTTTTTCTGTTTTTTAAACCATTTTTGCTTGGGTTTAGGGTTAGATTTCACATTTGTTTAAGCAGGTTATGTAATATACAGGTTTCTCCATGTTTTTGTCTATATTTAAGCCATGCTTGCTTGGAGTTGGGGTTAGAGATGGGGTTTGGGTTAGGATGTCATTTTTATATAACAAAAGTTGTTCTAACCCTAAACCCAAGCGACAATGGTAAAAAAAAACAGAAAACAACTGAGAAAACAATAAATAAAACAACACGAAAAGATTCGCTATATAAGTGGGGAAGGACTGGCGTATCATATGCACGCAAAAATCGGAATTTGGCATATCTATTGCACGATAATCACACTGCGTGTCATTTGTACGCATCTTGGTGAGAATGGGTTGGCATGTCCTACAGTAGGTTGGAGCCATTTCCATTTCATATTTTGACTGAATGGACTTAACTGAATGGATTTATATATAATAAAGTTTGATAAATATTATTTGTGTGTATGAATATTTGCTTTGAATGTCATACATTTTTGAATGAGTCTTTTATTTTACTATTCTTGTCATGTATTGAGTGGGCAGGTAAGGAAGTGAGGGTGAAGTTTACGAGGGGGAGCCGTATACCATTTTCTGACCATGTGTGTGTGAGAGATTGTTACTCCTCAACCGCTCACTTTATTTACTTTTGTTTAATAAAGTTAACAACTAAGTAAAGTCTCTACAACTCTGTCTCTGAAAGTCTCCCTTTGGTTCAACAACAAGCACATTAGGTCCATGTCGTGGAATAACCCAATCAGAGATAGTGAAGGGCGGACCCCTCCCTTTGATTAGCCGTAGTCTAGAAATTCCTGTACGTGTGTGCGTTTAAAAATACGCATGGCGTGTTGCAGTTAAAAGTGGCAAGTGGCCTGTCAGATAAACGGAGTGGATGTAGCCGCAGATGTCAAGCTCCCGGTCCCGGCATTAGGTTATGAACCACATACAATCGAGTCCGAGCCGGAGCATAATTCTTATAAAGAAAAACGTCTTGAACGTTAACCCAAAGTACAGCAATGTTACATTGAATAAAAGTTTATTCTTTTATTATTACTCACAAATTTCTATTCAGGGTTTTAATCCCCCACTTCTTTGTTTCAAACACCTTTCTTTCAAAAAGAAACTTAAGGTTACCTAAAAAGAATCTTTATCAGTCTAAATTATTCCTAAAACATATCTCATATCTCCAGAGCATGTTAACAGCACATGTAACATTAATGTTATACAGTACAGCAAGTAATGTGTTAGATCAGCCCACCATTAAAACACGACAAATAAAGGGATTTATAATAAAACTTACTTTAAAACGTCAAAAGTCGAGTGCTTTAAACAACCGTGCGCGATCTGGTGTGTCTTCTGATCACAAAATGAGATTGAAAACTATTTTACAGAACTATTTAATGCTATTTATGCTCGATTAGCATAGCATTATAAATATACAGTATTGTTATAAAATACCCGACATACCGTGAAGAACACAGATAAACTAAATATCATCTCAATCGTGTTTATTGTCTCCATGCTTTAAAACATCACAACATTCTTTGCCTGTAACGTGTAAAGTGGCGATCTCCGTGTAACACTACGTCTTCTTCATTAAAGATCACGTTCTTCCTGATCCCATTTTTTAAAACCCTAGTTAGTGCGTGATGTTGCTATAATAGCATAAATAATACCTGTAAAATGATCAAGCTCAAAGTTCACTACCAGGCGATATATTTTCTTTAATAGAATTCCCCTTTCAAGCCTACAGTGAACGGCTGGTTTGGACTACAGCCCTCTTTTTTCATTTAAACTAACAGTAACTTTGAATTCATGTAAATAAAGAACTCTTTTGGATGCCAGCGTCCTTGTGCAGGTTAACAGCGTTGGGTGCTTGTAAAACTGCAGCGTTCAATGCGATGCGGTCAAAAATTTGGGTGCACCTAACTTTTGTTCTGGTGCACCTAAGTATTAGGCGCACCAGTGGAACCAGTAAAAAAGTTAGTCTCGAGGCCTGTATGGTACAGACTCGTCAATTGTTCACCCCATCAGGACAGGGACTGGTAATATATGTGCTGCTGGTTGTCCCCTGTTGTACATAATGATAGAGTCTAACAATAGATAAACCATTTAGAAATAATAACTGAGTGTGTGTGTGTGTGTGTGCCGGTGTGTGTTACTTACATTCCTTGATTAGTTGCTCAGATGAAATTGAATTATGTTTAATTCACTGGATTTATGGTGATTAACAGAGACGAATGATAGGAGAACTTAGACCGACAGCTCTGGAGCAGATGAATGGAGAACATCCATGCATTTCCTTTTGTCAGGCTGCCTCGCTTTAATTCACACGAGCTGACGCCACATTCGTCAAGCAAACGAGTGTTTTGAATTTATGTGGCTGTAATATGACATAATCAAGTTGTAATTTATCAATTAGAATAATTAGGAAGCTCATCTGATTTAATTAAGACGATGAAAAGGAAAGCAGTCATACAGATTTAATCTTGCTTGCAGCAGTGGCATTTACAGCGGTTAGCATCCACGTGAACACATTCATTACAGGGTAAAACACAGTCGACTGGACGATTGTTTCTAATTCACTTTGGGTCTGGTACCATTTCTCTATATTGTAAGGTGAGAAAAGATTAAAGTAACTCCGCCTCCGATTTCCAAAGATTAAATGTAAACATGCAACTTACATTATGCGTATATATGTATAGAGTAGACCCTACACCAGTCTACCATTGCTATAATCTTTTTAAACAAAATTTCAACATTTGTTCTTCTAGCAGAAACATACAGAAATATTTTTGACGTATGGCTCTCCCCGAGACATTCTGTTTACGTTCCCCCACTTAAAATTGACTTAAAGATGTTCACAGTCTCACAATAAGCCCACGAAATTATTTTTCAAATATTTAGTTGGCTGTATTGAAACTCAGACTGTTGCTCTTTAGAGATTTCCCGAACATTTCAAGGCTTATCTGTCACTTTCAGATATTACTGAAGAGGTTTGTGCGTTTGGGGAAATAAGGGCATTGGGTTTCCTGCTGATGGGATTCACTGGGCTATACCTGTTTATCTGTCAAGCTTTTTATCCTCTCTTTCTCTGTCTGCCTCCATCTTCCCAGGGTGCAGACAGACAGACAGGCAGGCCTGTCCTCCGAATGACAAACGCTCGTTTGAAACAGTTAAGTCCATCAAAGAGATGGAGAGAGAGACTGTGCTGAAGTGATAAATTAAAGACATGCCTGAGGAAAGAAAGACTGAAAGAAAAATTTATTTTGTCGAATAGAAACAGCTGAATACAGAGTTCAAACCTATCAACATGTCTTAGGAGTCTTGTATCAAGAGAATAAAACATGACTTTTGAACTTTTGAATGTCCATGCATTGATCAGCACAGACTGACTCCAACCAGTCCAACACTTCTACTCTCCTCCTATATGACACTATAGGATTATATTATAGAAAATAACCAGCAGATTTAATTATACAGTGAAATAAACGGATCTGAGATAAATAAGTAAGGAATAATTAACAACGGGCCATTTCATTATTTGAAAATAATGCACACCCGAGGTGGTCATGTGGCACAACGCAAAGCAAATATTTCAACCGCCCCGTGGTGTAAATCCAAGTAAAAAAATTCTCCCCAGGTCCTGCAAACTGTCTCGCTCTGTGTCTGAGGCTTTTGTTTTCTAACTAATGTGATAAAAGCATCTTAGTTTTAAAAGTTGTTGTTGAAAGATATGGGCCTATCGTGAAGTGCAGACATTGTTCAGTAGTAATTGCGATGAAGCACATCTGAAAGCTCGGTAAGGAAAATTACCCACTTGGGCACCTTCTATGGTTATTATTTGTGAAAATTGATTTTTAAAATCACTTAGAAGTCTGCCTTTTGTGTGATTCTGAAGGCGAGAAAAACTCATACCGTCCTTATTTCAGTCGATACGCTAACCATGCACGGCTCAATGAATGTATACGAGTAAAAGCTATTTCCTCAAAACGCTCCGATATCTATTCACTTAGGACCAAAGAAAACTTTTAAATGGCAGCATTTGAAGATCTAGACAATAAACAACATCGCGCGCACCTTTTTGCAAGAAGATTGACTTCGCAATTGAAACAGAAATAAAAACGCTATTGTGGAGAAATAAAGGCGGTCGGCGCTGTCGTAAATGAAATATGTAAAGAAGTATTTACAGCAAATAAAAGACAGAGTGTGCATATTTAAACATCCAGAAAACTTTCTGCAGACAGAAAAAACAGCCAGCGTCTCACTTCAGTTACACAATGCACACTGGGCTGCGATGTATTAAATCCATTTTCATTACCTTCTGTAATAAATGCGGCGCGAGTCCTGGGAGGCAAGGGTGGCAAAAATAAATCGGATACATGAATAAACAATGTCTCTGGGGAGAAAGGGCTCCTCCTTTGTGAAGAAGATTGACTTCTCTGAGACGGGACACATCAGGCAGGCGGAGCACAAACCCAAATAGAAACCGAGAGTAAAGAAACTCCCATCTTTAATTTCCACTGCGATCTGAGATCTGTAAACATTAACAAAATATATTTGCTCTGACAGTGAAGGTTAACACTTCAGGGGGAATAGTCCAATAAATGATATCCAAACATCCTCTGTGGTCTAGTCATGCAGAAAGAGACCAGGTTGTCAGGTCACGTACTCTTGTGTCGTGTAAGCCATCAAATTCAACAGTAATCTGAGTGATGGGATCACGTCTACAGATCCATCTGCCTTGTCTGATCTAAACCAAACTGTCTTCTGTCAACACTGAAAGCCAAATGTTGCATGAAACAACAAAATTACTGTCAGTCAGACATTTCATATTTAATATACAGATATGTATATAAATATGAGGGTGTTCCGTACCGTACCCAAGTATGTTTGACTCCAAAGTAAGGTTTGTTTGGCTGGTGTGATATACTGTAAACTCATTATTACGATGAACTCCATCGTGCAAACTTTCCAGTTTTATTCAAAACAATTACATCTTTTAATACCATAAGCGTACCCGGGTATAGATCATAAAGTGTGGTAGCATTTTATTTACAGTATGTGTACTTACCTTGTACATATATGGTAAATACTTACAGACCAATGTGTAGTACTTACTTTTGAGTATCTACATGGTAATTAAACAGTATCATTATTGTACTTACCAGTGGCACATACTTGGTAGTTATTATGTAACTCTAGCTACAGCGGGGAAAATAAATATTTGACACATCAGCATTTTTATCAGTAAGGGAATTTCTAAGTGGGATATTGACACAAAGTTTCCACCAGATGTAGCCATCAAGCCAAATATTGAATTCATACAAAGAAATGAGAACATTTAAGTATACAAGTTGAGTCATAATAAATAAAGTGAAATGACACAGGGAATAAGTATTTAACAAACTTTATTTAATACTTTGTAGAAAAGCCGTTGTTGGTGATTACAGCTTCTAGACACCTCTTGTATGGAGAGACTAGTCATCTGCATTTCTCAGGAGTGATTCTGGCCCATTCTTCCACACAAATGGTTTTTAAATCTTGAAGGTTCCTTGGGCCTCTTTTATGAACTTTGATCTTCAGTTCTCTTACTGGGCCATTCAAGCAACTTGATTTTCTTTCTTTGAAACCACTTCATTGTTTTCTTGGCCTTATGTTTGGGATAATTGTCTGGCTGAAATGTCCACCAACTTTTCATTTTCAGCTTTCTGGTAGATGGCAGCAGATTTTTAATTTCTCCATTTATCCTGCCTTCAATCATATGAAGTCTGCCAGTACCCCTTGCTGAAAAGCAGCCCCAAACTATGATGCTTCCACCCCCAAACTTAACTGTTGGTATGGTGTTCTTGGGGTGGTGGGCAGTGCCATTTCTTTTACAAACATGGTGTGTAGAATGACTGACAAAAAGTTCAATTTTGCTTTCACCCCCTAATAATCCACAGGCTTCTACAAATGCTTTTTCACAAACTTTAACCGAGCCTCAACATGCTTTTTGTTCACAGTTGCTTATAGTTTTCTTTGAAACAACAATACCTGCTGATTCAAGGTCTTCCTGAAGTTCTGCCCGAGAACTCTCCTGATTATTCTTTGGACTCCTCGGACAGGGATCTCATGTGGAGCACCTCATCGTGGCCGGTTTATGGTGAAGTTATGCTCTTTCCATTTCCAGAAAATGGCCCAGATAGTGCTCACAGGAACATTCAGCATTCTGGAAATGTGCCTATAAACATTCCCATCAAGATGCTTTTCAACGATAAGATTATGAAGATCTTGAGAGAGTTCTTTGCTTTTACCCATCATGAAGTATTTCCTGTGTGCCTCCTGGGTAATGAGAAGCCTATATAGGCCATCAATTAGGACTAAAGCAGCTGATATCAATTAATACTGATAGGGGGCAGGGGTTTTCTCTCAATACTGACAGATTTCAGTCGATCTCCTGGCTTTCTATGCCGTTTTGCACCTTGTTCTCTTCATGTGTTTAATAATATTCCCTGTCTCATCTCACTTTATTTATTGTGACTCAAATTGCATACTTAAATGTTCTGATTTCTTTGTATGAATTCGAAATTTGGCTTGATGGCTACATCTGGTGGAAATTTTGTGTCAATAGCCCACTTAGAAAGCCCCTTACTGATAAAAATGCTGATGTGTCAAATATTTATTTCCCCGCTGTATTTGTTCCCGAATATTTGTAGCCACTAGTCAGACCATTAAACAAAAAGAGACCAGAAGTTAAGTTCCGTCCAGACGCTTAACCACGACATCGCACATGCGTTCAACGAAACAGTCTATTCATCTGGACCATGTGACATCACTGTGTTTTGTCATTGCCATTTTTGTGTCCGGTCACAGCTGCATGCTCTGCTTTAGTCTATGTTCACAGCAGCCACAACTACCAGACAAAGATCAATAAAACACTCCCAGGAGGTTCACAACAAGATTACAATATGCCTGGGATATGTTGTGGTGTTGGCTGTAACAACAGTCGTCAGAGGAACCCCGAACTACAATTTGATTCTATTCCAAAGGAGTTAGATCGGCGGAAAAAATTATTGCCTTCAATCAAAAGTGACCACTAAGTATAACAGACATGCTTTTCTAAATTAAATGAATACTAAAAAGATCAAGAAAACAATAAGTGATAGTATAAGAACAGAGAAATAAATGGAAAAAAACAGACAAATAAATATAACATTAAGTTGCAGATTGTTTTTTTTATTAAAATATAGATACAGCTGTCACTTTAAAAGCCTATCTTACAAATTGTAGCTTTAAAACAGGGTGGTTATCTTGTCAAAAGTTAAACTACAAAACAAGTAAGCCGTTTTTTTAGATCCATTTTAAATTTTAGTGATGACACGGAAAATATGTGCACCGAACCTATATTTATGACACAACTGTATTGCTTGTGATTTAATATTATGGTCGGTGTTCACTTTCAAATGATAGAAAAGAGATTTCTGAAATAATGAATATAAGAAACATCAGGTGTTTCTGTACCTAAAGTGAATAGAGATTATCAAAGTAAACAAGCAAGTATTTCTGTGCTAAATAATAACGCGTAGTGTCTGTGTTTTTCTTGTTATAAATTAACGTTTAATGAATAGTATATAAAGCTTAGTTTTAATCATTTACTGTAACAATCAAATTATATGTAATTTGTCGGTTTTTTTGGTCATGACTGCTTTGACGCACTAAATCGTAAAATTAAATAAGATCACTGAATTATAGCCGAGGTTTTAAAATGTTATGAGGAATCATTTAAAAAAATGTATGTTGCCTTTCATTTTACCTTAAAAAAAAAGATATAAATGCATCATCAATTTTGTCTTCGTTCATCACTTAAAAGACAGTTTTGGTCACTTTATCAGAAAGTTGTTTCTGCGCGCTGCTTGTGAAAGAAAATAAAAGTTACCCATTTGTACCTGGTCTTGCGCCCTCCCAACCCATGCACAAACATAGATGATTCGACTATTGGTTGACTATAGAAAGATTCGAAAATTCTGATTTGAATATGTAAATCCTCAGTCGAGGACACCCCTAGTTCGCTGCCAAGACAAATATGGCGGGGGGCATGGCGGGAGTGACGTCTTTGGTACCCATGTCACGGTAGGAAATCCAATGTTTCCTCCGTGTCATGTTTTGTGTTGTGTTTGTACTCACGTTGTGTCCATGTGCTCGTTTGATTAAGTGTTGTCACCTGTGTAGTGATTACTCGCTCCAGCTGATCCTAATCATCCATCAGCTACATATACTCACTCATCTCTCTTCCTGTTGTCAGATCCTCATTTCATGTTGCTGCAATCACTTGGATTATCGTCTCTCGTCGTCGTGTTGGATTTGTGTTCGTGTTGTCGTCTCCGTGTGAGTGTTTGGTTTGTTCCTGGTTCTATCCACTGGCCATCATCACACTCATCACCGACTTCACTATTCAACACTCTTCACGCCACCGTAGACCTTCGATCACCATTGCCAACATCCTGGACTCAGTCATTCACTCTGTTGTTTCATTGTATTTACCATCATTATTAATAAATCTGTGTTGATCGTCTGCGCTTGCCTCCTCCACTTTATTGTATCATTACAGAAGGATCTGACCATCATGGAGGCAGCAGGCGATTGCTCCCCATCTCATCTAGAGGAGTTTTTACAGAGAGCTGTGGGTCGTATGGATCGCCAGGACAAGGCGTTAGATGAGATGGGTCGAGCCTTCCAAGCAATGGTGACGAAGGTTTCCGAGCTCGCCCTTCAGGCTCATCAACAACATCCATCGCCACCCATTGCGCCCCCCACGCCACCCACACCGCGATCGCCACCGGGGGTATACCCCAGTCCGAACCACGCCTTCCGATTCCGGAGAAGTATGCGGGTGAGCCGAAATTTTGTCGATCATTTCTCTCTCATTGTTCTTTGCATTTCGCATTGCAGCCCCGCACGTTCACCACCGAGGAAGTGAAAGTGGCGTTCGTGCTCTCCTTGCTCACGGGGAAGGCTGCCCGCTGGGGGACGGCGGTGTGGGAGAACCACGACAGCTGCTGTACTTCGTTCCACGCCCTCTCGGAGGAGATGAAACGGGTCTTCGACCGCTCCGTCGCCGGGAGGGAGGCGGCCAGACTGTTAGCGGACCTACGTCAGGAGGAGAGGTCCGTATCCGATTACTCCATCGAGTTCCGCACCCTGGTGGCGGAGTGTAAGTGGAACGAAGAGGCGCAGTGGGATCATTTCCTGCATGGGTTGGCTGACCGCATCCAACAGGAGATTCGAGCCGTGGAACTTCCCTCTTCACTCAATGGGTTAATCGATCTCACTATCCGTATTGACAACCGGCTAGACCAAGCCGCCAGACGGAGGGGAAGAACCACTCGCACTACCAGTCCCGAGGTTCAGCATCGGCGGCCAGAGGTTGCGGTCAGCCCACCTGGAGATCTGGAACCCATGCAGGTGGGGCGAGCTCGGCTCTCCTGGGAGGAGAGGAACAGGCGGAGATCCCGTGAACTGTGTTTATACTGTGGCAGCCCAGAACATCACATCCAGCGCTGCCCAGTAAAAGATCAAGCCCGATAGTAAATCTGAGGCTACTATCGGGTGGGATCTCTGCCAGGAAGACCTCATCTACATCGACACTCCTTCCGGTGAGACTACGGTGGTCTACTCACACACTGGACCAGCACGCTTTGGTGGATTCTGGGGCCGAGGGCAGTTTCATGGATTTCAACTTCGCATGTAAGATCAAGATTCCTCTCACCTCTCTCAAACACCCCATTGCACCTTTTGCATTTGATGGAGACAAGCTTCCAGTCATCACTCAGACCACCATTCCTGTTTCACTCATCACATCTGGTAACCATACGGAGAAGATTTCGTTCCTCATCACAGACTCACCTCAGACTCCCATTGTTCTCGGTCACACTTGGCTCCATAAACACAACCCCAGGATCGATTGGCGTCTCGGATCTGTGGTTAGCTGGAGCGAGGAGTGTCATTTGTCTTGTCTTTTGTCTGCTGGTGTTAATGTTTCTGAGTCTGTGTTTCAGGGGGAAGCAGTGGATTTGACTAACGTGCCCGCGGAGTACCACGACCTGAAGGAGGTGTTCAGTAAGTCGCGGGCTGATTCTCTTCCTCCTCATCGTCCCTATGACTGTGCGATAGAGTTATTGCCAGGTATCTCTCCGCCTAAGGGCAAGTTATATTCCTTGTCTATTCCAGAGACGGCGGCCATGGAGAAATATATATCCAGTTCTCTAGCAACGGGGTTCATTCGCCCTTCCTCTTCTCCAGCGGGGGCGGGGTTCTTTTTTGTGGGAAAGAAGGACGGATCCTTGCGACCTTGTATTGACTACCGAGGGTTGAACAACATAACGGTAAAGAATACTTATCCTTTGCCGCTTATGTCTTCAGCTTTTGAGAGGTTGCAGGGAGCGGCCGTTTTCACTAAATTGGACTTACGTAACGCTTATCATTTGGTCCGCATTAGGGAGGGGGACGAATGGAAGACTGCTTTTAACACCCCTCGTGGCCATTTTGAGTACTGCGTTATGCCTTTCGGGCTATCTAACTCGCCGGCAGTCTTCCAAGCACTCGTTAATGACGTGTTGCGAGACATGGTCGATCAGTTCATATATGTTTACCTGGATGACATATTGATTTTTTCTTCGTCTCTCCAGGAACACGTGCAACACGTACGACGAGTGCTTCTGCGGTTGCTAGAGAATGGATTGTTTGTCAAGGCGGAGAAATGCGTTTTTCATGCACAGTCTGTTTATTTTCTAGGACACATCATTTCGACTGAGGGTGTTCGCATGGATCCTGAGAAGGTTAAGGCTGTGGTAGATTGGCCATCCCCAGAGTCTCGCAAGGCCCTGCAGAAATTTCTGGGGTTCGCCAATTTTTATCGGCGTTTCATTCGCAATTTCAGCCAACTAGCCGCACCTCTGACCGCTTTGACCTCCCCTAGTTTGACGTTCAGGTGGTCAGACGCAGCTGAGGCTGCGTTTGCCAAACTGAAAAGCTGCTTTGTTTCAGCTCCTATTCTTGTCACCCCTGATCGCTCACGTCAATTCATAGTGGAGGTCGACGCGTCAGAGGTGGGGGTAGGAGCAGTGTTATCCCAGCGCGCATCCTCAGAAGGAAAGGTTCATCCTTGCGCGTATTATTCTCACCGTTTATCTCCTGCGGAAGTTAACTATGACATTGGCAATCGGGAGTTGTTGGCCGTCAAATTGGCACTGGAAGAGTGGCGTCACTGGCTTGAAGGGTCGGTGTACCTTTCATTGTATGGACGGACCATAAGAATCTCGAATACATTAGAACTGCTAAAAGACTTAACTCCAGGCAGGCTCGGTGGGCATTGTTTTTCGGTCGTTCCGATTTTACACTTTCTTACCGGCCGGGTTCCAAAAACATCAAACCCGATGCTTTATCCCGTCTTTTTGAGCGTTCCGATCGTACTGCTACTCCTGAGCCCATTTTACCGGAGACCATCATTATCTCCGCGCTCAGATGGGAGGTCGAATCGAAGGTGTTGACTGCCTTAGAAGGGGTAACGCCCCCGGCTCGTTGCCCACCGAACCGTTTATTTGTGCCGGAGGGGTTACGGTCAGACGTTCTCCAGTGGGGTCATTGTTCCAGTGTTGCTTGTCACCCAGGGGTTAGTAGGACTAAATTTCTAGTCAAGCAACGATTTTGGTGGCCTGGTATGGCTCGCGATGTCCACGATTTCGTCTTGGCTTGCTCGGTCTGTGCTGTTGGTAAGACTTCCAATCGACCTCCAGATGGGTTACTCTTACCGCTGTCTGTCCCTTCAAGACCCTGGTCCCACATCTCGCTAGATTTCATTACCGCCCTCCCACCCTCCAAGGGGAATACGGTGATTTTAACCGTAGTGGACCGGTTCTCGAAGGTGGCTCATTTCATTCCCTTGCCAAAATTGCCATCAGCCAAGGAAACAGCGGTAACTGTCATTGACCACGTCTTCCGTATACATGGCCTTCCGACAGACGTGGTCTCTGACAGGGGTCCCCAATTTGTGTCCAAATTTTGGCGAGAGTTTTGTAATTTGTTAGGGGCGACTGTTAGTCTTTCATCCGGGTTCCATCCCCAGAGCAATGGTCAAACCGAGCGAGCCAATCAGGATGTCGAAAGGGCATTGCGGTGTTTGGTCTCCAACAATCCTTCGTCCTGGTGTCAACAACTCTCAATTGTGGAGTACGCACACAATTCTCTGCCAGTGTCATCGACGGGCATGTCTCCATTTAAGTGTAGTTTAGGGTACCAACCACCTAATTTTGTTAGTACTGAATCCGAGGTGTCGGTCCCCTCCGCAAACGCGCTAGTCCAGAGGTGTCACCGCACCTGGACCAGAGCTCGTAGAGCTCTACTCCAGGCAAGGTCGCGCACCAAGGCTAAGGCCGATCGCCACCGGTCGAAGCCTCCCCGTTACGTCGTCGGTCAAAGAGTGTGGCTTTCAACCCAGAACATTCCGATGCGTTCCGTTTTGAATAAGCTTGCGTCCAAATTTATTGGCCCGTTTTCTGTTACCAAAATCATTAATCCGGTAACAGTGCGTCTTAGCCTTCCTCCTGCGTACAGGAGGGTTCACCCCGTCTTTCATGTGTCCAAAATTAAACCGGTGATTTTTTCCCGTCTTAATCCGCCTGCCCCGGTTCCCCCCCCCGCCTCGTATCGTTAATGGGGAAACCACGTATTCGGTCAATCGTATTCTGGACTCTAGACGGAGGGGACGCGGTTTTCAGTACTTGGTGGATTGGGAAGGTTACGGTCCGGAGGAGAGAAGGTGGGTTCCTGCTCGGGACATACTGGATCACCGCCTTATTGATGATTACAATCTTCAGGTAAAGCAGGCTGGGAACGCCAAGGGGCGTTCCTAGGGGAGGGGGTACTGTCACGGTAGGAAATCCAATGTTTCCTCCGTGTCATGTTTTGTGTTGTGTTTGTACTCACGTTGTGTCCATGTGCTCGTTTGATTAAGTGTTGTCACCTGTGTAGTGATTACTCGCTCCAGCTGATCCTAATCATCCATCAGCTACATATACTCACTCATCTCTCTTCCTGTTGTCAGATCCTCATTTCATGTTGCTGCAATCACTTGGATTATCGTCTCTCGTCGTCGTGTTGGATTTGTGTTCGTGTTGTTGTCTCCGTGTGAGTGTTTGGTTTGTTCCTGGTTCTATCCACTGGCCATCATCACACTCATCACCGACTTCACTATTCAACACTCTTCACGCCACCGTAGACCTTCGATCACCATTGCCAACATTCTGGACTCAGTCATTCACTCTGTTGTTTCATTGTATTTACCATCATTATTAATAAATCTGTGTTGATCGTCTGCGCTTGCCTCCTCCACTTTATTGTATCATTACAACCCATGAATATTCTACACAACACACACAACAGATTTTTAACGCTTCCATTCATTTCCTTTGTCTACAAACCATGGACTAAAGTAGTAACTTTCCACCAGAAAAGGCTTTTAAACACATCAAGTCTTTATGTGAAATCACATATTTTTTATTAAAATGGTCAACTTCTTAATCTTGTTATGGCCAGTATTCCACAAGTAAACCTTGTTTTACTTGGGGAGATTTGGTTTGTTTACGGTGGGTATGGTGGCAGAGTCACGAAACATATTCACATTGTGCACTGATACATACTGACAGACTGGCTGTATCTCCGGCCTCCTCAGTCCTGATGATCACAGAATTCAGCCTCATGAGAACAGAAGCTGTGATCTGTCAGAATCTAGCAGAACTCCTGCACACTGCCATATTATAACGCCCTTAAAGTCATGTGGTATTGAGGGGGACATTCACACCCAAAACAAAACCGTATGAAAACAAAAGGTTACTACACAGGGCTAATTGTTAATCACAGTATCCTGCTGTTTGTACCGGCTATGTTTATGCAACCGGCCCTTGCTTTTTAACAGAAATATGTATTGAATTAGATTATTTATTGTTCACAGAAAACACTTTGTGCGTCAGCCAGCTTTGATGCGCTACCCTGCTGTTTATACGCATGATGTCAAGCGCATAGCCATCTTTCCAGAAAGCCCTTTGGCCTACAGATCCCATGGCTCCTGGTCAGAGCTGACAGCTCACACATTTTGTTAGTCTGATACCTTACATTACCCCTAATAACAGAGAGCAGGTGAAGACTGCAGGTACGAGGCTGGATGCCAGGTCTATTTCCAAACACAAATCCAGTACAACTGTTGGGTAGATGGGCTTCATTTTCCCTTCTGCTGGCTGTAATACAAAGCCGAATTACAAATACTGTATGTCAGATGATGTTCGTCTTTTGTAAAATGAACCTAGAGGAGGAAGGTGTGTAAGAAAAGTGTAACCGTCCCCCTGTCACAGCTATAATGAGATAAATACACCTGCTGTTTCACAATCACTTTCTCCTTCCCAAATCCCAAACCCTACTATCCAAAACACTACAGTAAGAAAGAATAAGCTGATTCTAGATCAGTGGCTGCAAGCATTGTACAGAAAAAAAACACTCCATACAAATCTCTATACAACATCTAAACGAACACACAAGTACTGTAATCTGAGCATGACAACTTTAGAAAACATGTTTAATGTACAGTAGCATTTGCAATGAATAAAGAGAAAAACATCTAGCAACCTGTGATGGTAAACAGAAAATAAGCATAACGTACAAGAAACAAGTCCTTACTTTGTCATTTCATAAGCGTCTGTTTCTGAAGGCTGTCGGTCAGATGGAGGGTATTAAAGCTGCTGGCCAGCACACAGATGATCTGAGGCCGAACAGCGAGTAAATGCTTTATTAACAAACCGTCCAAAATGGCCCGTGTGTCCTCCTAAAAAACTATTAACTCTGTGAGCGAGCATCCCCTGCCCATCCCACAACAGATGGGTGCACGTCTGTGATCTGTGTAAGCAATTTTGCGCATGACTGCCACGTAATTTCTTAGGGTGACATCTCACACTGGGTTTGGGTCTGTAGTTTGACCTTGAAACTCGGCACATTTACGACTGTCTGTGTGGATCAGTTTAAGGTCTGTCTGAGGCACACAAATCTCAATCAGGACCAGAATCAGTCAAAGGACATGACGACTTACTGAGTTTTACACGCCTTATGACTGATGCTTGGACTTTTGATTTAATTTAATTTCACATTACAAGCTGATGTATACCTGTATGCATGCTTACAATACTGTAAACTGTAAAAACAAGGGTAATGAAATTAAATGCTAATTTATATGACATATATTGAAAAAGACATTACAGTTTCGTTTTGCAGGTCCATTCTGAAAAAACACACACACACAAACTTACCACTCAGAAACATCCATTAACAATCTCCAAATAATTGATTATTCCTCAAAATCTGTATCTTCGTCTGATACAGGCTCAAAAATAACATTTGTTTACACACACACACTATTAAACTGAACTAATCTGCTCTGCTGAACTAAACAGCTAATCAGAGCAAAGCTTTACATAATTATTAATGATTTTTTTCTATGTAGATATAAGGAAGCAATTAATAATTGCTTTATAAAACTGTTACCACACAATATTAAAGTAAAAAAAAAATATTAGTGCAACTTTCATGAAGTTAAATCAATAAAATCATTCCTTCCGCTAGAAAAAATTTAAAATTAGAAGATTTAAAACAATAAGCAAAAGATCAAATATATGAATTAAAACTAAGAATTGGATAAGGTGACAGGAGTGGATCAGATGTTTATATACAGTACAGTAAAGTGCAGCATACATTGTGCAGTTGAGACTGAAGTCCTAAAGTGTCCTAAATCTTTTCTACCCTGGCTTTAAAACGGTTGGTGTATGCGTTGTGCAGATTGGGGAGGGCCCACCCGGAGATGTGCTCGGCTAGACTCAGCTAGGGCTGAACATGGAGTCCTGGGCTGGGTTTCGTGCCACAACGAGAACAAAAAAGACTTACAAAAGCACATCTTCTTTTGAGACGTGCATACATAAAATGAAGTAAAATAAATAGTAAACTCCTAAAAATAAAGTAGCTTAAAGCTCACATAACACACGCTGTTTCTGCATTTCTGATATTAATCTGGAGTACCTATAGAGTAGTATGACATCCTTTATATCTCTGAAGAGTCTTTAGTTTAATCAGATTTATAAAAGAAAGATTAGCTTTACCGAATCTTTCCGATAACGTACGAAAAAATGAAGAAGGAGGAGTTATAACACGTGAGGAGCGAGTACGAGTCATACAACACTATACAACACTGTTTTAACTTATGATTCACTACATGTTCGTGTCATTTATATAATATACACGCGCCTATTTCCAACATAAGACAGAAGTCTTACTTACCACGTGTAACTCGTCATGACCCGGTTCTGAAAATCCACCGCATCAAACACACACGCAAAACTCCGCTGCTAATCCGGATAATAAACTATATCCATTGTTTCCATAAGGCTGGATGTCTTCTCCTTACATCCAAAAACACACTTCTTGTTGTGCCTTGTTGAGTTTTGAAATTAAACAAAGCTGAGTGGCGTGATAAGCTGTTAGCAAGCTCTAGCGTCTCCCGCTGACTGACGGCTGGGCGGGGTTTTCCGGGGGAAGTTTTCCGGCGGAAGCCCATATAAAGAAGTGATACGTATCGAAAACCCCTGAAACGTCAGTTAGAACCGTAATCAAAAAAAATTAGCCGAAACTTGTAATAACCCTGGCGAAGTGCATTCTGCACAGAAATACTCTTAAACACGCCCAACTGCGTTTTTGACACTTTGCCTACGTTTAGAATGATGAAACAACTTTATAACTGTTTTAATAAGTCAGAATGCTTGAAATACCATTAAACCCCCCCTTTAATACAGTAGGTTCTTCAGTGATGCCATACACTCTAAAAACAAACGATGCTAAATAGCACTAAAAGTGGTTCTTGGATCGTAATCATAGAGGAACCATTCTTAGTGCTATAAAGCACCTATGAAGCATACGGGGGTCATGTAGCACCACATATGGTTCTACATAGCACAATATGGTGTTACACAGGTGCTACACAGGTACTTCATTGGTGCTATAGACGGGTTGCCGGTTTACAAACATTACAGGGTGCGCGCGCATCCAGGAGGCAGAAAGCACAATTGGTGAGCTGGTCTGCTACTGCAACAACCTTAATTGTTGAAGCGTTCTTTAATGTTAAAATAAATAAAACTTGATTTTAGTTGGATCTGTTTTCCTTTCTTTATTTTTGCAGTGTTACTGTGATACATGTATGAATTATAGTGTTAGGCTAGTAACGTAATAGTTGCATCTACTGGTATGTTAAGATCAGGCACCCAGCACTGGCTCTGTTGGTACTATTTTCCACGCAACAACTCCTTGGCATTTTGACTTACAGACACAGCTACTTGCCTACAACACAAGGCACGTCTCTTCTTTCTGCCTCCCGGTTGCGCGCGCAAGCAGTGATGAAGTCGCCGAGCAACCCTATATGGCACTTAAAATGGTTCCTCTATGATTACGAGCCAAGAACCACTTTTAGTGCTTTTTAGCACTGTTTATTTTTAGAGTGTAGAAGAACCATTTAGTCAAAGGTTCTTTAAAGAATCATTTCTGTCCTTTTTATAATCTGAAGAACCTTCTTCGGATTGTAAAGGTTCTTTATAGAACCATTTAGAAAGAAAAGGTTCCTCTATGATATCATGAAACACATTTATTTATATTTTTCCAAAAATAGCCATTGGTATGCCCCATATCACCAGCAGATACTTTATCCGTTCATTAATAACAACCTAGCCTAGGTTCAATTCCCAAAAAATAACCCAGCATTTTTAAAGCGTAACGGATCAGGCTTTCTGCAGAAGTACCACAGTAACATCAAGCTGTGTGCATGCTTTTTTGGAAAATAAGGATGGCAGATGATTCTTCTTTTTAAAATCCACTGTAAACAATAGAGAATATATCAATATTTCTCATATGACTAATATGACTGAAACTGTAAATGGATGTAATATTGTGAATGTTTGTCGTTGAGAATTCTGCAGCACAAGCCCGTATGAAGTGCCTTTATAAATATACTGTTATATACTGATGAATATAATATTACTATTGCTGGAGCATTTATTTTATGAAACAGTGATTCAAAATTTCAAAAACAAGAAAAAATAAAGTGTAATGTTATCCATGCAATGGAATCTGTAGCAATAAAATTGTAATTTTACTTTGATTATGATTATTTTTAAATGTAATATTTCATTACAAGTACTTGGTTTTTGGAATCTGATTACATAATCCAAAGTTACTACCCAGCAGCACTGTTTCTTTAAATATGCTTTGATCTGAAGTAAGCTAAGGATGGTGAGAATGACTATGATCAGTTCATGTTGCCTGACATGGATTATTTAAGGTATTTTGAGTTAATGATATGTGTACAGTAGTATTATTTCTCTCTCTTTGTTGTTATGAATCTTTTTTTGAATTCTTACTATATGTGATCGTATAAAAACATTGTGAAATCTTTGTGCCCTTGTCTACAGAAACATATACCGTCAGCCAATCAAATTAGTGCCTACTAGATTAAGAGTTTATTTCTGGTTCGGTCACAAAATAATCTCTGTCAGGGTGATGCATGTCTTTCCATTTCATACTGGGTTTCTGTTCACCTTATTAGGGCGTTTAAAAAAAATGACTGTCTGACCCCCTTAAATGTATGTATTTTATCATTTCTATTGTGAAAGGGGATGTTAGTAAAATATCTCTGGGCCTGTACCAATCGTGAAGATAAGCTGTTGAACTTATGTTTCTTTTAAATAAACAATGTCAGTTATGCACACGCAGCATCTCAAAATATCCTTCTTGCCTCTCCTCGACCCATATCTCTGTCACTGTCATTACCCCGGCATGTCATAATAAAGGTTGCACACATAAGGTACACATACACATACACCTTCCGTACAATCATCTCAATTGTAATGTGCTGTCAAAGCCTGTCAAAAAATGCAGGGCTGTTGGGTGGACACACGCCCCTGCCCACAACCCGTCACACCGTACCTTACGGCGTGGAAAAATATGATTGTAAACATCGAGTGCTCTCAGCCGGCGGGCGTGATGCGTCTCGGGTGAAATAATGCAAGCGTGTGTCTCCTGCTCTGATTGTTTATAGAGCTGAAGTGATACGGGGGAGGAAGAGAACTGTGACATGACACCAGGCTCGTTCCTGAGGTACAGATCAACCCTCATTACCTTGAGAACTGACACTGTGGCCCGTCTCCCTTAGGAAACGCTTAAAACCCAACACAGTCACAGAAAGAAGCGGTAGATTGCTCTGCCGAGGTTGTCGGGGGCCGTGGCGAGCCGCGGTCTGTTTGCACAGGGAATAGGATGAGCTTGCTCAAACATTACACTGATGAATCACTGAAGGTTTAGAGGTGTGTTGACTAATGGAATGGGTCAATATACGCCAGGATTTATGGACAGTCACCTTGATATGTTTTATAGTCAGAACTTTCTTTCGGTTTTCTTTTTTTCTCTTAATCCATTATTAGAAAAAATAAGAAAATGCTCTATTAGATCTCCATGTGCTTTTTGTATTATGTACACTTTGCCTTTAGATGTTTGTGCCAGAAAACCCATTTCTTAAATGTTTTGGTCCCTATTAACATGACAGCATCACACACTTACTGCAGATCTCTATACTGCACATTCATGATATGAATCTGTCATTTCACCACGTCCCAGAGGTGCTTTACTGGACTGAGATCTCGTCAGTGTTGTTTACAGTACATCAAATTTTCATCCTACCATCTGAATTGCCAAAGTCATGAGACCTGCCCATGTTTTACAATCTTCTGGTGACCAGTTTTGTAGAGCCTGTGCCAAATGTATCCTGACTTTACTCAGCTGACTGGAGCGGGACCGAGCAAGGTCTTCTGCCGATGTAGACCATCTGCTTTAAGGTTCAACATTGTGCCTTATTAAAAAGTAAATAAATATACAGTACACTACACTAGTGGTTCTCAATCCTGGTCTTGGAGACCCACTGCTCTGCACATTTTGAATGTCTCCCTTATTTAACCAAGCTGATTTAAATCATCAGCTCATAGCAGAGATCTTATTGAATTGAACTGAGTCTGTCAGATGTGCAGAGCAGTGGCCCTCAGGACCATGATTGAGAACCACTGCAGTACACTACCATTCACAAGTTTGGACCAACATGATCTCACAAAGTTCTGTGGTATGGTCACAGAATATTTTGCTCATTTATCCATGTCATTGTCACGGATCTCCGCATTTTTCCGTGTCTGTACCACGGACTTTCATTTCCGTGTCAGTTTCACGTATTGGTTACTCAATTGTTTTTCCTATTTTTAAACCAAAAAGAAAGTCGTTCTAACCCCAAACCCATGCAAAATTGTCAGAAAATATGAAAAACAATTGAGTAAACAATACGTGAAACTGACACGGAAAAGAAAGTCCGTGGTACAGACACGAAAAAATTCGGAAATCCATGACAATGACACGAATAAATGAGCAAAATATTCCGTGACTATAACACGGAAATTCGTGAGATCAGGTTGTTTGGACACTTACTCATTGCTTATATTTTTCCACATTTTAGAAAAATAGTAAACTTATCAAAACTATGCAAAAAAAATTATGTTTAAATTAAAACTGAATTAAACTTGATCATCTTCAGCGTAGCCATGCTTTCATTAGTATTTGCACAAATGACCTCTTGGCATTTATCAAGCAACATTTTGATTTCTTATCCTGAGATGATTTTTCAACTTTATAATAGGAGTTCACATCTATCCTGAGCTTCTATTGGCTGCTTTTCTTCAATATTCAGTCCAAGACATCAACTTCCGTTCAAAGTAATACATTTTAATTTTCCAAAGATAGAAATTAAAATGTTGATAAATATATTTTGTCTACAAAATGGAAGAGGCCACTTCCATTTACAAAGTTTGTTTATTAGCAGGTTTGCAATGGAAACAAGCAATGCAAGCAGGTAAGTAACAGGGTTTATAACAGGGGTGGGCATTTCTGGTCCTGGAGGGCCACTGTTCTGTCAAGTTTAGCTCCAACCCTAATCAAACACACCTAAAGTTAGCAGGATAGTGGCCCTTCAGGACCAGCCATCCCTGTCCATTCTCCTGTCTGTTTTCCCTGTTTTCACCAGTTATTGACCTCTAGACTACATTACCCATCATTCTCAATGTTCCCTCACCTGTTTTGTGTTTGTCATCATCCTCACCTGCCAGCCATCATCCTCATCATCTCCACACCATATAAGCTCTCTCTGTTATCCACTGTTTTCTGTTGCATTTAGTGTGTGTTATCCTTGCCTGCCTGTTCCTAGATTTCTATTTAAAGAGCACCTATTTCATTGCTAAAAGCAACATTATTTTCTGTATTTGGTATAATACAATGTGTTTGCGTGGCTTATGGTAAAAAAAACATTATTTTCCACATTCTGTAAATTTTTGTAGCTCCAGATATCCAGTTGGCAAACCAGCCTCTCAGTTCCACATATAGAGCAGAGGAGTAAACCATAATTCCTGTATATCATTCCTGCCTTTAATCATTTCTCAATTCCAAGTACACAAAGATCAGACTTCTGTTCTTGGGGCGTCCGGTCTTGCCAGGCAACCTTGGAAGAATGAAGTTGGAAGGACGCGAGGACAGAAAACGCATAATTGTGAGAATTGAGATGTGCTGTGATCTTCCTGTTGGTAAGCCTACTTGACCTTCTCAGTATATTTTAAAGGGGGGTAAATTGTGAGTTTGATTGTGTTTTCATATATGTTACCATAATTCTGCACCACTGTTTTCATTCTCATAAAACCAGGCTGTTATCCATGGACTGTGAAGTCCCTCCATCAAAAATACTCAATATGCTCAGATTGTTTAACTGTCCCAGTGTGTTGTGCTTGGCTGTGTCAAAAGCCCTCTCTGCTGCATGTTTCTGTGGGCAGGGTTTATGTAAATTTGGGGGTTTGTGACCAGTGACGGGCGATGACTTATTTTTTCGAGGACGCTCGATGCGAAGTTTGTGTAGTTGTAGTCAATCCAGCCATTCACTTTATTTTTTTTTATTGATTTCTGTTAAAGCAAATATCTCCCGTTGCATTGAACTTTGAGCGTTGTAACTTTGCAGATGTTGTTTATGCTCATTCGGCAATGCTACACTAACTGTAGTTTATATAGTGGATTCAGAATCAATTTCAACTTTAACTAAATTCAACATCGCAACATTCATAAAAGCATTATTTACAATATTTATCAACATTGCTTTACTGCATGTTGTTGCTGCATTTATTTTTAGATGCATAAATGAAAATAAAATGTAGGCATATAAGGTTGCAAATGCCTTAAGATTGTTTGTGCTGTGCCAATTAAACATTACACTTTCAATGTTAGGTTAGCAAAACAAGCAAGCATTTTTGCGTGTTTATTCTCTTGTTAAAATGTTTACAACAAAATGTCTACTTTTACCAGCCTTCTCCTCTTACCTCAGCTAAAATGATAATATCAAATAGTAGACAATATGTGAATAATAGACACAACTAATACATTCAAAGACCAAAGAATGCTCATTTGAAATACCCAAAATAAATCTCATGTTTGACATCAGACACGACTACATTTTGTGACACAAACAGTAACATTTCCAATATTATCCAGCTTTTCTGCTTCACTGACGTTTCTTTAAAATGATATTTAGGCTATGTCTTTAAGAACATTGTTTTGCTGCAGTGTCAAATGGGACTTCAAGCGGGTTAGGGACGTGCAAGTCTGCATTTGATGCATCCTCGATTACAAGAACACATCCGGATACTTTCATGCGTTATCTGTTCTTGAGTATTGGAACCAGACTTTGGCAGTTAATGATGACATCGAGTGAGGACACGAGATCCCATAAGAATGCAAACTGAAAAATGGCTCAAGTGCGTCAAAGAAGTGTGCTTTACCCTCCTGCTCTATAGGTGGCGGTAAGAGGCTGGTTTACCAACACTACTAAACACCAAAAGAAGAAGGGTTGCAAAGGTGAATAGAGGGTATGCACATGACGTCACCGTCGGCGAGAGCCCACTGAGTGGCAAAAGACAGAGCGGCAGCATTTGAGTACAGCGTGACATCGGCGAAAAACACAGTGAAAACGCGTCTAAATGGAAAAAAGCTGTTGAGCGATAGACTACTAACAGATTAACAAGAATTCTGAGCTATTGTATCGTTTTACAGACTGACAAAAACACAGAAAGGAGAAGTAAATTGATCATTCATGCTAACGTCCACAGACCACAGGTGGGTTGATAAGTTGCTAGTGTCACTATCAAGCAGAGGTTTTACTTTCTACTTAAAAGTATTTGTATTTTATCTGTGTTTTTCTTTGGAAAACATACATTCCAAAGCATATTATCATAATTTTTACTCTATTACATTTCATAAATATTATACGTTTTTGTTTTACATTTATTATTTAAGTACATTAACATACTTTTACTCAAGTAAAAGTACACAATTTTAATGTAATTAGGTATTAAATAAATTTTAATATGCAATATTAAAGCAATAACAGGGGTGCAAACACAAACAACAATGCTAACGTATGCGCGCGCTGTTTCTGTTTGAGAGGAACGTGCAAGCCGCGCATCCGCATCTCATTGAGCTTGTGAGTATTTTTGCCGCTGTATTAGCCTTAAATACACACATGCGTCAAAATTCCCGGCTTTTGCAAGTGTCCTCATAAACACAAACATTTAGGTCTTAAATGTAAACAGCTAAAAGAGAAAACACATGTATATTGGATATGAACGCTTGTGTCTTTGTCACCTTTTTTTACCCCTGATGAGTTTGCACCCCTGCAATAAGCCCCAAGAAGCAGTGGGCTACCAGTGCATTTTATAACAGGTAAGGGGCGTTGTTAGGCACGACGCGAAGCGGAGTGGGTTTACCGGGGTATTTTATCACGGCTTAGAACGCGTTTCAACCAAACAGAATGAAGAACCAGAACTGCCCGTTTTATAATAAAGACTACACAGTGTGATTATATGCTTTAGAATGTAGTGAAGTAAAATTTTTCCCAATACAAACACCCTAATAAAGCACAGATGCTTGGAAAATGTAAAATTATTTAACAAAGTATTGTCCACGTCTGCTATCATGTTCAACCAAGTTCAATTTAAGCTAATGATGTAAGCTAATGTCAGTTTTACGGGCATTTTTGCAGCAGCCACTATGAAAACCAGCCATTTTGTTGAACGTTTGCAACTCAACGGGGCGAGTTCCGGCGTGGTCACGTGGAAAAGGGATGTCAATGCATACCCTCCAGTGTTGCAGTCGAGTCACCAACTGTCGAGTCCGAGCCAAGTCTCGAGTCCCAGTGTTCGAGTCCAAGTCCGAGTCACCAAAGAAGAGTCCGAGTCGAGTCCAAGTCAAGTCACCAATACCAGAGTTCGAGTCCGAGTCGAGTCTCAAGTCCCCAGTGTTCGTGTCCGAGTCGAGTCTCGAGTCCCGTATTCGAGTCTGAAAGTGCCTACATGTCTCCACTCTGGGACCTTCAAAAAACTGATAAAATGTATTAAAGAGGTTGTACATTAAACAAAAATGACACCACTGTCACGATTGCAAAGGGAGTTTATTTACTGATTTGACATATACACTTTGCAACACACTTTGCAACTTTACGACGCCATCAAAAGCATGTGTTTACTTCCATTGTTGTGAACTTGTGATTGAGAACTAGCGTAGAAAATGTACAAATTGCATGTTTAATCATGCTGAATTTTCATGTTGCATGAATGGCAGAGGGAGGAGTACATAGGAAATTGTGTGTGTGTGTGTGTGTGTGTGTGTGTGTGATGGCAAGCGACTGGTCAGAAAGCAACGTGTAACGTTAGTCTGACATGTTTCTTGTCGACACCACAGGATTTTAAGAGTCAAAATTGCATCATCTGACACAGTGACCATAGTAACAGACAAAATTTTTTTTTCATCTGACACAGTGACTATCGCAACAGACAAATATCGCAAAAATCTGATCTGGCACAGTGACTAGTAAAGTTAAGTTATCAACAGACAAAAAAATGCTGTAATCTGAACCAGACATACATTAACCTTAGCTTCTTCTGTTTGTTATATGCATTAGTCAATAATATTTTTTTGAAAAAAGCTAACATTACGCAATGGAAAGCATTTTACTTACTTTTCTGGGTGCATCTGTCACAGGCAGAGGCGGACCACAGACTGTGTGAGTCGCGCCCCTTCCTGGGTTCCACCTCTTTATTTAAATTATTTAAAATAACTTTGGGGGAAGGGAAAGGGAATCTAAAATATGGTCTCTCTCTCTCTCTCTCTCCTCCAGGGAAAGACGGGGGTCAAGAGAAGGGGGAATGGCGGGTCGGTCAGCCAACAAGGGTAAGTGCCCACAGGGAAAGGACAGGATGGAGCTCCTTCATCCCGGTCACACCTCCTGTGCTTTTATTGATCCCGTGGCGCCCTTCTCTTCCTCCTGAACGCAAAGAAACACACGATGAATACTAGGGGAAATAGGTAAACGGCACTACCTCAATCCAATGTCCCCAACGTCCACAGGCCCGTCTCCAGCGGCCTCGTTCTCCTGTTCAATTAGTGGTGGGTGTTAGTGTCCATACGTCCTCTCCTGCGTGGAACCTTCTGGATACCCGGACATAGACGGGAAAGTAACAAGAGATGTCGATATTGTCCTCCTCTCTAGATCTCTGTGAACACAAAGGGAGTTAACTCTGGCTCTGGTAAATATTGTGGCTCGCCGTATTCCTTCACTCTAGACACTCAGACGGTGGAAGGTGAGTTAGCTTTAGCTCTGGGTACAGGTAAGTATCGTTCGTCGCCGTATTCTTTCTCTTTAGGCACTCAGAAAGTGCAAAGTGAGTTAGCTTTAGCTCTGGGTACAGGTAAGTATCGTTCGTCGCCGTATTCTTTCTCTTTAGGCGCTCGGAAGATGCATAGTGAGTTGGCTTTAGCTCTAGGTACAGGTAAGTTTTGTTCGTCGGCGTATTCTTTCTCTCTAGGTGCTCAGAAGATGCAAGGTGAGTTAGCTTTAGCTCTAGGTACAGGTAAGTTTCGTTCGTCGCCATATTCTTTCTCTCTAGGTGCTCCGAAGACACAAGATGAGTTAGCTTTAGCTCTAGGTACAGGAAAGTATCGTTCGTCGCCGTATTCTTTCTCTCTAGGCGCTCGGAAGACACAAGGTGAGTTAGCTTTAGCTCTAGGTACAGGTAAGTATCGTTCGTCGCCGTATTCTTTCTCTTTAGGCGCTCAGAAAATGCAAGGTGAGTTAGCTTTAGCTCTAGGTACAGGTAAGTATAATTCGTCGCCGTAGTCTTCTTACTTTAGGCTTGCCATACAACGTGAGTTAGCCTTTAGCTCTAGGTACAGGTAAGTATCGTTCGTCGTTCTAGTCTTCTTTCTTTAGGCTTGCCATACAAAAGTGAGTTAACTAGAACGCTGTACAGTACCTCATCAATGGATTCATACACCAAGGGCCGAGGCCTTGTTAAATTATTTTTCTAGTAGGGATCTCCTATAGGCCTTCTCCACAGTTCATTTTCTGTGCATCATTGTTGCATGTTTTTTATTACGTTTCTATTCTGAATAAAACAAACAGTGCAGTTTACATGCTTCGTCCTTGTTGCATTAGTTCATTAAGATAATTCCGAACAGATTTCTTTAGTTCAAACTACTCTGAATTGTAGTTGAGATCGTCACGGCGCACTATTAAAACATTGTCCGGTTTAAATTGGGCTCGGGCTCATAATTACAGTTAATGTGTCGGCCGGGCCGGGGTCGGACAAAACGTGCAGGGGCTTCGGTTATGTTTTTCTGGGCCCAATCTAAGCTCTAATACAGATGATTTTGACGCTATAAAAGTTTCGAATATACCTACCTGCAATACTCCAATATTGCCACAAGGAAATGTGGGTATGTCAAGTCGGAACCTGACGTGGAGGTAAGTACTTTTCCACGTCAAAGACGAGTTTTATAAATCTGAGCGTTGGAGTGGATTTGAGCGTACGCAAGGTCTAAGATCAAATCTGTGCGTAAAACGTTTTATAAATGAGGCCTAAGGACTGGAACTAACTGTTTTATATATAAAAACAAACCATATTGTCACATGACAATATTATGTATATTAGCACTATTATACTATTGTTGTACAATCATAATTTTCTGTGTGTGTTTTTTATTGTTAAAGTAGATTTAGTTTAATTATTATTTTAAGGTATTTGCAATGTAATACATTTTCATTTCACGGTGAGATAGACAATAACACATTTACCTGAAAATGAGCTTTCAGTTTATAAAGATGACTGATCATGAACGGCACAAAGATTCAATATTGAGGTTGTGCAAAAAACATCAGTGCAGACGTACAGTAATAAATTCTGTTGTAAAAGCAGGTCATTCTGTTAGTGGAGTGCTTTGCAAACGTGTCTTTTTGCTTTTCTGTGTGTTGCTGTGGGTAATTTATAATTCGGAGAGTTTCACGGGTTTGAGTAACGCGAGTTTATTTTCTGCAGAGCATCGTATCAGACTCAGGAGAACGACATTGCATGAGTCCGCAGCATCTTTAGGGCAACATGTTTGACAAGCGCTATTAGTCTGGATTTCAATCTGACTATGAATCTTGCACAAAGCACCATCAGTAGGCTACCACGGCACGTGTTTTATTGATTTTAAGACGTGGTGTCATTTGCCTGTCAAATTAGCGCTTTGGCAATAACAAATCAGAACGGCTTTAAACAGCCATCCAAGTTCAGAAATTAGATGAGAACACAGAAAGTCGCATTGATTTTAAAATAACATTCTGGAAAAAAGACAAATGTGTCGATGTGATTTAGCTCTTTTTATGATGCAGAAATAATGTTTTTTCTGTCGCTACTGCTGCTTCCTGATGCCTGTGGGCACAGCTTGAGTCTTAAAGTGCACCTATTTCATTGCTAAAAAACTGTTATTTTGTGTATTTGTGTTAACGTGGTTTATAGTTTAAAAAAACCCATATTATTTTCCACTTGCTGTACATTTTTTGTAGCTCCAAATTTCACTTTCTGAAACGCATGGATTTGAAAAGCTCTGTGGCCCTGATAGGCCAGCTAATCTTTACTTTCTGATTGGCCTGAATACCTCTGACGTCAGCCGGAAATGTGACGCTCCTTACCATGTTTGGAAGATTTGGTTGCTAACAGGAGTTAACTTACAGGCTGTGAGTCCGAAGCGGTAGGAATTATGATAATGTCGGTCTTGTCTACATCACCAATCCCAGGAAGTAAACTGTTGCCCAGTTTGTTACAGATATAACATTGTGTTTATTCATTTTTTGTTTGTTGGTGTGTGTCACTTCCTGAGAGCCCTGAGCTAAATGAACAATGACAGCAAGATTCAGAGCTCTGCCTTTCTTCTCAACACCATTGAGACAAACAAGCAGGACCATCAGACCTCCTCTATGCAGTTTAAAGATGTGATTTAAAAGTATCAACCTTTACGTCTTTTGAGAAAGAGAGAGAAAGAAACAGATGTTTAACCACAGAAACAAAATCTATCCATATAGACTAAAGTACCATAAAAGTAGTCCAAGACTCTTGAAGGCACTTGAAATCTTTGTTGGATGAATGTAAGTCATTATTTCTTTTGTGACTGTAGCTCTCATCTGCAGTCTCTTAATTCACACCATCAGGTTTGATGACAATGAAACCAAACAGAGGCGTTATGACACAGATGGACATAACATAAAAACACTGTTTGTATCTTTATTAGAGTTGCACAAATAATGGGAGTGAAAAATATCACATGCCATGTGGCACCTCAGGTCATGTCGTATTGACACGTGTTTGTGTCATTGGTTGTTGTGTATTATTTACAGTGAAAATGCTTAAATGTGGGTTTACTGTGACACTTGGAAAATGATCAGCAGTCTTTTTTCTGTCTGAAACGCTCAGGTGTTTAGAGAGTCATTACACTGTATACTGCTGCTGTATTGTATCCATTGTGTCCTTTTGTGCTGTAAAGAAGAAAAGTCTTCTGGTTTATGGAAAGACATTATGACAGATCTTTAAAGGAACAGTATGTAGGATTGTGGCCAAAACTGGTATTGCAATCACAAAACTTGTGGCTAAAACTGGTACTGCAATCACACAACTGGTGGCCAATACACAAAATGACAACATAAACATCAGTTGAGGGCTTTGTTGGACACAGTTGTCTGACCTTATTGCATATGCATTTGTAGGAGTTTCCCTTTCAGATGCTAAATTTTTGGGAGGAGAATATTTAATGAATGTGAAACGCAATTTACTAAGGTTTATGTTCATCAGTTTACTGGTATTTGCACAATTATTTAAGGCCTATAAAAGCCTGTCTTAAACCCTCAAGGGATGTTGGGTTACAAATGTGGGCAAATTTAAATAATTATTTTCTCTTAATGGGATCAGAACAATGCTAGGCTCACACACACAATATTTGATGATGCTTCCAGATAAAAAATTGCTAATGTTAAGCTTTTAACTCTTTCTGTAGCAGCAAAATGGCAAAGATGTTTACTGCAAGCGTGCCGCACAAGCCCTGAAAAGTGAAGCCAAAACATCTCAATCGACCCCCAGTGACTGGTCATAAACCCCCGCCTCCCCATGTTTTTCAATAGGACTTGAGACCAAATAAACAATATAATTACACTTCAATTATCTTTTTTCCGAAGCTGGTTTCTGTCATTTATTGTAGTTTTTATCACGCTGATGTAAATTCAAGTGTTTGTTTTGTAAAATAAGTTTGTTTTAAGTTAGTTATTTAATTCTATAAAAACGGTGGTGTCACGTCATGATTGACAGCTGTGATATGCGCATTCTGCGAGGGCGGGGCCTTGCTTTCGCGGCTTTACTTCCTGCTCACTACTGCCCAGGGGCCTCATTTATCAAGCGTGCGTACGCACAAAAGTGTGCGTAAAGTGTGCGTAGGAACAGTTTTACGCAAAGTGTGGAATTTATCAAATTGCACTTATACTTAGAAATGTGTGTAAATATACGCACACCTTGGAGCATGCGTACGCAGAGCATCTAGTGGTAGAATAGCGATACTACACAGGACCCTGTTCCAGTGAGTATAAAGAAGTGTCTATTTATTATCCACAAGCAGGTGTTAAAAATGATTAATGTCAGTATGGTAATAGCAAATAAGTATAATGATTTATTTGTGATATGTATCTGTATCTGTGAAAGCACATGTGATTTGTATTAATGAAGTCTTCGTCAAATGCTTGACACAGTGCTATGGCTTATCTTGCGTTATTGGAAGACTTGGCAAATAATCCATTCCGCCGGTAGCGCGTTTTCAAAGATCGCGTCAATGATGCTGGTTTTATATGCTGCTGTCCAAGGTGGAAAGTTGTCTGTCCTCCTCCAGTTGCACTCGTTTCACGTCGGTGTGCTGTGACGCGTTTTTTTTTTTTTTGCTGATAATTTAATGTCAAACGACTTTTTTATTTCTAAAAGTGTTCTCATACCCAACGGAATTAAACTCACTGGTAACATGTTCCAATGCAGATTTGTTTTCTTTTGTTAGTCATTCCTCCCATACTAAGTGAACCAAACAGGATGTGTTATTAGGATTTAACCTCATCCACCAGTAACTCAATTTATGCGTCTGTAAAGTTTCTCTTTTATGTTCTCTTTGCCATTATTGCGATGAGGGAAAAAGCACAACCACGTGACTTATAACGGGAGGTGTTGTCACCATATATGGTTCATTGGAGGCGTTTCGAAATGCAAATGAACATGAACGTGCACGAGCATGGTGCTTAAGAACAAGCTGTGTTCCTTGATTTATCATCAAGGATTACTTACTGATGTGCGCACGTTTGATAAATCCCGATTTTTTTGTACTTAGGCACATTCTAAATTTCATTCGTAGGTACAAATATAGAACATTTTCTACGCAATGTTGATAAATGAGGCCCCAGGACTGGTCCCGAAATCGCTACTGCGCAGAATCAAGACCCAAGATGTCAGCGCCGTATCGGGACACTGACGGCTTCCCTTTTCAACAATGGAAGAGAGCGAACGGGCGTCGTCCATCTTTTTTACAGTCTATGGTTTACTGTAGCAGAAATCCTGGATATCAAACTTGAAAATTGTTTGTTGTTGCACATGTATGGTGACTCTCTCTCTCCTCCTTTGTATTTTGCTTTTAACACGGTCAGATTTGTCTGTGAGCATATTATGGCATCTTCGTACCCAACGTTTTTTTAATTCAACATTTTTAACTTGTGATACAATCTGGAACTTAAGACGTTAATTTAATTGGTTTATAGATTTCAGCCTATGCAACCAGTGAGTAGTATTGTACAGCTATTGAAATGACATGCAATTTATTTTTTGATTCCATCAGAAAACAAAAGTGAGTCTTATTTTGAGGACTTTTGCTGTGTTTTAATTAGTAAAATGAAGATTTTTATAAAAAACATGTTAACCTATTTTTTATATTTAAATTGGATCATTCATGTATTTGCTATTTTGATTCTGTCAAATGTCAAAAAGTGGCACTTATTTTAAAGGTTCCCTGAGAAGGGAACGAGATGCCGAGATGTGACTCCCTCACAGCCTTCCATAACCACTCCCCAGCCTGTAATAAATGCATCCGTCATTAGCCTGATGTGACAACACTGAGCCCCAAAAACTTGCCTTTTGGAAAAGGCAAGGAACCATTGTTTCTTCTATAATACACACAAAAAGCCCAAAGCATTTGTGTGTGACCTTGATCATTGGAAACGGGTTGCCCCTTAGGGAACCCCATTCTATTTAGGATTGATGACCATTCTATACTGTATAAGCAGAAGACAACCAAGCCTGCATTGTTGTTAAAATCCATATAATGCCCAGAAAAGAGGTCCTCTGTACTGGGGAACCGCACTTTCCCTGGCGTTTAGCAGATGGGCTTTTTGGCTCCATTGGTCTTCCATAGCCATTCTCAGCCCATGAGGGATGTCCTCAAAGAAGGACAGATGTAAAGCATGGATCCGGCAGTAGTCGGAAGAATCTGTATTGCGGGCAATGGAACCGCAGATAAGGGTAGAAAGGGTGAGACCCCTTTTTGAAGAGTGACAACCGAGAGAGAAGTGTGCGAAGCGGGTACCTCTTGAAGTGTTGGTAGTCAGCTCCCTTCTCTCCCAAACCACTGGACCAACCACACACTCATAACGTGCTTTCTGAAGGCACAAAAGCTAAAGCCAGCTTTGCCGGGCACCCTTTCAAAGATTCCTGGGTCCTAGGTCAACGCCAATGACATTTGTCCTTTCTATTGGACTGATTCCACATTTGTGCTTCAGACCGGGTCAGGCAGAGTTCTCAAAGTCATTATGTCGATACAATGCGAGATCCCTTGAAAGGGAAAATGCATTCAAATAAATCAAGTAATTGAGGTAATTAAGGTACACTAATCACAAATTAAATGCATAACTTTTTTACATCTGGCCAAATTTGTCCTCAGACAGCCGATCAGTGGAGTTGTAATTAACAGCAGTTGAGGGTTAAACCTTAGGCTATTTTATGCTGCTTTTGGTAGATTGTGTTGGTCATTATGGAAATTATATTTTTGCACCTATGTTATTTAACCTGCGCCTAGTCAGTAAATCACACGCAGAAAATCAAGAGCTTTTTGAAATTGCGCTCTCACACTAATGTTTAATAAATCTGACACTTTCTTTTTTCTCCACCACACTTCAGGCCCATAGGATTCCTGTACATCACCGTATCATTAAAAAACACTCGACCTTCTGTTGGCAACATGTTTTAATTTTCACATTTGAACACTGACAGAAGAAACTGATGACAGATTTAGATTTCTCATATCCCATAAAATCCCATAACTCTTTTTTTTTTTTTAAATAACTTGTTCTTTGTTTACTTTTCTTTACAGCTTTGTACACTGTGACCATGGTGCGTAACCTCACTAGTAGAGTTAACATTGCTTTTTTCTAGCTGCCAGGTCTCATTATTTCTGCCTTTATAATAAGGCTGACATAACAAAGAGTCTGTCCAGCAGATGGGGAGTTCGAGGGTCGCACGTGGCCACGGGAAGAGAATCACATTGGCGCATCCGAACCGTCCCTCCTGTGATTTTATGAGGTCAACTCAATTATGTGATGACCCGAGGTAATTATTCAATTCGCAAAGTTAATAAACACGGAAGGGGATCTCCTGACAGCCTGCAGTGTAACTTTGTCACTTGCAATTCAAATTACAGTGGGACTCCAAGGTCCAAGACACTGAAAATAGACGACAGGTAATGATCTATTGCATTGGAAAGAAAGAGAGAGAGAGTGCTGAGTTTGTCAAGGTGGCTGGGGATAGAGGCAGGGTTTATTTAGTCACTTATTTTTCATGCCTGCACTCAAAACAACAGCAAGAACAAAAGCAAACTCCGCTCTTGAATTACTGTGGGAGCTGGCACACTTGTTTCTGCTCGTTCAGTTTAACGTAACACTCCAATGAAAGCAAATGAATTTTGGGCTTACCTTACATGTATTTATACAGCTGCTAAACTCAGATTCCCAAATAAACATCAGCACCCTATATACAGTATCATTGAAAATCGCTTCTAAAAGATCCAGTAACAAGTTCATTTATTTATAGAGAACATTTTAAAACAGCCACAAGATTGACCAAAGTGCTAAACATTAAAATTAAACCATAAATGCATAAAACAGAAAGAAAAAAACTATAAATTTAAAACCAAAGGAATGACAGTTAAACAAAGACCAACTAGAGTATAATACGAATGGAGTGTTAATAGGCCAGATCACACAAGTTCGTTTTTAAAAAAAGACTTAAAATGACGTTGTAATCTAGACTGAAGAACTAAAATGAGATACTGATCACTGGATCTAAGGCTTTTATTGGGAGTTTAAAAGTGCAACAGCTCTGATAGATAACTAAGGGCTTGTAAAGATTTATATACCAATACGGGAACCGTAAAATCAATTCTTAACTCTTTCACCGCCAGCGTTTTTTAAAAAAGTTGCCAGCCAGCGCCAGCGTTTTTCATGATTTTCACAAAAGTTGAATGCCTTCCAGAAAATGTTCTTCAATCATATAAACATACAATATACCAAATGAAAGAACAGACCCTCTGCTTTCAAACAAAAAAACCCGTTTCATCCTACCTTCAGTAGTTCTATTGTAATCAGCTTTTGAATATGGGTAGGTTTCTGCAAAAACACCACATTTTGAGCAAAAAGCAGAGATAATTCCATTTTTGTGAAGGACTTTTAATAGAGATCGCTTTCAGAGCGATCTTTAAAACAGACACGGACATGCAGCAGATTGCCATAGGGCAATACTTCCGGGTTTAAAAAATTGCGGAAAGACGGAAGTACTCGTCATTGACGGGGAAGCGTTTTCTCTTAATTGACGAGATATCTCGTCAATGGCGGGGAAAGAGTTAATTGGATAGGCAACCAATGGCGAGATCTCAGTATGGGGGTGATGTGGTCACATTTGAAGCTATTTTGAAGAAATCCAGCAGCAGCATTTTGGACCAATTGTGGGCGAGTAGTTTGAGACTTCTTAAATACCGAAATAAAATGGGTTGCAATAATCTAGTCGTGACATAATAAAAGCATGGACAGACATCTCTATTGTCATAGCATTTAAAAAATTTGACCTTAGGTAGCAGGTAAAGTGGTTTTACTGCAGTTAAAAAATGCTACTACAGTTTTAGGGTTGTGCCGATAGACGATATCATCGTCCATCGTGATGGTTGACTGACATCACGATGGAGAGACACCATCGTGATGCCACGCCCCCTCCCCACTCCGCTGCGAGTCGACATACACTTACTCTCTTCTATATAGACTATAGTTAACCTAATATCTTTGCGTGAATTGCTTTATAAATTAAATAGAAAATATAACTAATGCATATATGCTATTTTAAATACTGTAGTCTATGCCTGAGACGTGACGTGTGTTAGTCTGTGAAAATATCCTGTCAGGCATTTGATCTTGACTAGGGATGGGCACGGATATTCGAATATTCGAATGGCAATAATAATTCGAATTTAAAAAATGCTATTCGAATGTTTGTTTGTTTTTAATGTGCCACCAAAGGGTAACAACTTATTTAATGCTTTTTTCACTTCATCTATACTGTCTTTTACAGACTTAAATGTAAAATATACATGAACATTAATTTGTATGTATTTCTGATTGTTTGGCAATGCAGATTGCAGACGAATTTAAGTTTTTCCTTTTATCTCCGGGTTTGTCCGCGCTGCGCCGTATTTGGCCACTGGCTCAGTGAGGGCTCAAACGTGCTTCTCCGCCGCCCGAATCAACACATCATGAGAGATTTGTAAGCTTTCTGTTAAAGTCTACTTTATTTTGTTAATAAGGAGACCGACACGGAGAACGAAATGAAACGGAGAACATTTATTATATGCGGTGCTCTTTTGAAAATGAACCGGATAACTGCAGATGGCAGTTTAAAGCAAAGCACCGTCTTTGTGAAATGTTGTTGAATTAAGCTAACGTTAGTAACTTTGCACAGTCAACAATAAGGTATCGAGTCGCGTTAGTTATTTGTAAAATAATGTAAAATACAGATATTCAATCTTGTTCAATCCGTCTGTTGTTTTTATCGGATAACCACCATCAGAAAGAGTTTTCTCCGCAGCACCGGCATTATTGTATCTAGTCAGAAGAACGGGCTTTCACCGAAGCAGGAAGGATAAATACGGTTTTCTTTATTCAAAAATACATGTTAAACTAAACTGAGAAGATATTTATATGGCGACTGAGCAGTCGGTTATGTAGATGTGTTTTTTCATTTGCTCCGGGCTCTTGGTGTTTTGAATCTGTTTAAATGATGATAGCCTACTTTGTCAAGTCCTCAAACTTTAAACTTCGCAAGTCCTCAAACTTCGCTTAGATTTGGGGTTAGTGTATAATATTTTGTTTAATATAATGTATGTAAGATCAAACAGTAATGAATTAATACTAACGACCGACTTGAAACTAAGGATTTGACTAGACTTCGCTCCGCATTAAGTTTTAACGCATTTTTTTCTGTATATATATATATATATATATATATATATATATATTTACAATGTTTTCAACTTAAAAATACATACATATATATATATATATACATACAGAATATAAGTTTAGCTTGTTGTGGATATTTCTTTTTCTAAATTATAAGCCTTCTGTGAAATTATGACAAAATGAAAAATACAAAACACCCATGTCTTAATTAACATAATTTAAATAAACGAATATTCCTTCTTTAAGAGCTTAAATATTCGAAAAATTAAATATTAAAAGTAATAGTAAATTACTGGTAATAGTAAGTTACTGGAAAATGCCCATCCCTAATCTTGACATTGCTAGAATCTTGTCTTTTTACATGTTGTACATTTATCTTAAAATAATTCATTTTGTACAAGAAAACAGCCCATATTAATCATTTATTAGTAGCCTATTGTAGTGTCTCGGGAGATCGTGCTCATTGTTACATTGAGGCTATACTGCACTGAAGCGGCAGATTAGGATATAAACCCAGAATTCAGCGAACGTCAAGAACAAGAAAACGGGAACAACACTCCGACCGAAACGCGGGATTTACATACACAAACCATGTTTAAATTTCGATGTGTCTGGCCCTGTTCACTTTGTCTAGTTTTAATAAGCTGCGGATTGAAGTGCTGGCTGCTTCCCGCGGTGCTGAAGACCCGCTCTCTGACGGAGTACTGGTGGCACATATGCACAGATATTTACGTGCAAAATTTGGAAAGCGCGGAGGAGTCGTTGGGTTAGTAAAATAACGAAATTATAGCTTTTAAATAGAAAAAAATATTTATGTAAAGAGATTAAAAAGTGCTTAAAAGTGCACAACTCTTCTTCAGTGGATTAAAGCTACTTTTTCCCCTTATGTGCAACCTATAGGAAAGAGACATTAGTTGGGATAGTAAATAACAAAATTATAGATTTTAAGTACAGAATAGTATTTATGTAAAATATATATTAAAATAAAAAGTGCACAACTCTTCTTAAGTGGAAGTAATAAAGTAAAATAACGAATAATAATTATATAATAACGAAAAATTAAAATACCCCCCACTTAACGATATCATCGTCCATCGCGATGATTTACGTAACCATCGTCAACTGCCAATTTATGGGGACATCGCCCAACCCTATACAGTTTAATAATTTACTGTATTAAAACCCTGGTTTTCCAATGGTAATTAATACAACAACAAAAAACACGGTCTTGAAGTAAACCCATTTAAAAATGGCTAATTTTCTTAAGGGTCATGACTGCGTCAGATTGAATGTATTGTTAGATTTGAGAGCGCTGAGAGCTTGGCCACCAGAGCTTAAATTGGCTTGCACACCAGCCACACTGGTTAGTGGTTTTCCAAAGTTACTAGCCACTTAGAGAACTGTATCAGGAAAATACATTTTATACAATTAAAGTTGACTTTGGTATGCTAAGTTACTTGATTTAGAGATTTAGTTAGATCTAAAAGCCTTTCAAATGCAGATTTACCACCCAAATTAATATCAGCCATTATATACCTGGTATATCCCTACGGGTCATATCATTTATACTAGGGGTCTGTTGAATGCTGTATTCTGATTGGCTGAGAAATGTTCCGTGGGTATGCATTTATTTCTGATAACCGCACACCTAACTTGTCAAATGTCTTAAAAATAGGCACCAGAGCAATGTTTGTAATAATCGTGGTATAAGAGGAATAATTGACTCCGGTCCTTTGAATTATTTGAAGATAATGCACACCCGCGGTGTAACGGCACTCCGGTTCGCATTGTGCCGCATTGCACCTTGGGTGTAAATTATTTTCGTATAATTCAGTGGCCGTCGTCAATTATTCCTTGCATATTTAGCTGCGTGAAAAACATGAAATGCCTAAATAGAGTAGCTTGTAATGGATATAATAAAAGTGGTGCAGGGGTGTATTAGATTAACTGAAAAGATTACTAGAACTCAGAAGAACTAAAAAAAACTTTAAATATTTATCGCCAACAGCAGTAAAGAGTGTAGTGCTGCAGAGTAGAAAACAAATCTCTACACTTAAAAATAAAGAACAACAAAATACATTTCGACTTTTTGAAATTTGCACCAGCCACAAATGAAGCCCTCTTCACCTTTCCACTGCCATACATCCAACAATCAGCGCAGTACACAGTCTCTGTCTGAAGTGGCGCAGAGTCTGGGTATACACAGCTAATATATAATATTTTATATAATTATTGATTTATAAATCTTTGCAATATTACTTGAAACTGTCTTTACTTAATGATAAAAGACTATTTATTAGGTGCACTGAAAGCAATAATATTAATATACGTCATCTGTGCACAAAGTATAGGGCCTTAAAAACATCAGCCAATCACTGATGCGATCATCGCATCAACGATTGGCCCTCTGGCTTGTTAATCACTGCCATTACGTTTCTTGTGAGAGACGTGCGCACTCCAGTAACTTTACACAGGTGGCGCATAGCGCATGAAACTCCGTCTTTAGTTTCGGTTTGTTTTCATTGTCGCTCCTGCTTTGCTCCTCGAATTTGCACCATGGAAGAGAAAAAACTAGGAGGACGCAAAAGAAATACTTTTTTAAGTCGCTGAGAAGAGGAGAAAATTGTCAGAACAAAGTAATCTAACCAGTGTCATTCCTGGAGAAACATTTCAACGCTGGAGAGCAATGAAGGAACAGAGAGGTGTCAGGACAGACGCGCAGTTCGCAAAAATTCTTCTGGAAAGGTAACGGTGATTATTCTTTCTTTTCAGATATATTGACGTTGTTCTTGTACTGTAGTTGTAAGGCAGTGACCAGTCTGCTACATGCTAGTTGAAATGGGAGTAGCGTCGACTGATCTAACATTTCGTCTTATGTGTTTATTATCATATTATTTCACATAATGAATCCACTGATGTGACACAACATATGCCAGTGGTAAACAAACACTCGTGCACGAGTTTTGAAAGCATTCCCTAGAAATTCAGTAACACAGTAATGCCGAGTTCAGACTGCACGATTTTAGCCCTGATTTTGACTCGCCATCAGGGTCTGCGATATCGCCGACAAATGGCCGAAATCACAGGCAAATCGATGCTCGTGCACGCGAGTGACAATCACACAGTCTGAATTATATAAGACGCGTTCTGAGAGGATCGCCGACGAGTCGCCGACACCCGTGAGATATTTGGCATGCTAAATATCTGGACCGGTCGGCGATTCAAAATCATTCTGTGTAAAATGTGTTTTGACTGACAATAACATCGGCGATGACCTACATCCAATGAGAGAGCAACATACAGGACAGCTGGAAGTTCGGGGAGGAGCCTCTCCAAACATTTCCTCATTCATAATTTTTATTTCTTCTTCTTTCTGCTGCAAATGAGCGCACATGCAATTTGTATGGTAAACTTCTTGCGGGTGACTATTTTTAATAATAATCCCAGTCTCACGTGAGAACTCCGGTCTTGCATGCGTGACCTCGCACTGTTTCTTTCGCGTCACTTCTCGCGTGCGTTTGGTTGTGAGACGTAGTTTGCAGACCGGGAAAAAGTTATCGGCGATTCTTCTTACGGTAAAGTCATGCAGTATGAAGACCCCTGTCGCCAATCCATCATGCAGTGTGAAACAGCAGCGACTGAACGCTTCCCCTGATAATCACGCAGTGTGAAACCACAGGTGACCCGACTAATTTGAAAATCATACAGTCTGAACTCGGCATAACAGTTTTTGGATTCTCAGGCAGCGGAAACATCCTCTTTTGCGCCTTTAATGTCATTGATATATAAAAGATCACCTGTCAACAGGCGCGGAGCTTGACAGCTGGCCCGCCCAATCAGAAATGTAAAAAATACTACTCTGTATAGTTAGACATGTATACTTCTTTATGTGGTGTATTTTATCTATTGCATGTTATGTTAAAAACAGTAAAATTATAAGTAAGCCTGATAACTAAAAACTATTATAAAGCAGTTGAATGTTACGTTACATTATGGTTAATGAGAAAAATATTCCCGAGCAGCTTTCAGCCATGATCACTTTGAGACCTTTTTTGCAAGCAAGTGGAAAACGTATTTTGAATAACAACACGTTATAAATATGTGCTGCGCGCTTTCCTCTCAATAACATAAACACACAACAAATATGACAGCGGGGTAAAAAATAGAAAGAAAACATCTGATCACAGTGATGTTGTTTGATAGCCTATACCAGCTCTCTAACTCAGCACTATAAGTCACGCCACGTTTTTTGCTACACTTTATACAATATAGCCTATTGCTTTTAAGCAACAAATAGCCTATCATAACAACCTATAAACCTACTGTGTAATTGAGACATTAATTTAAGAAATGCATTAAAAGCAGAAAGACGTGTAGGCTGCGGAATTATAGTGGGTTCACTTCAATCCACACCACAGACGTTCTTGGTTTGCTTCTTATTTATTAAATCGAGGCAATTGTTTGATTAAACATTGATTAATATTAAGATACAATTTATACAAAACGAAATTCACTTTAAAGAAAGTCTTTCAACAAAACAAACCTATGCAGGACTCGCAAAATTGCTACCCCGAAGTCCCGGGGCTATGGCGAATCTACCCGTTCTGTCTGGCTAAAAAAAGTGATGCGCCCTGCCCGTCGGGCGGAGGAAAAAATATTGTAATGTGTTTGCATTCTTTCAGATTTAGTTAGGTAATTATATTGTATGTAATTCGGCGTCATCTTGTTAGTCATTACTATCCTCACTAACAAGTGAAACTGTCAGGAAATGAACGCATAATTAAACCCATTATTCCTTTCGTTCACGTCTGATTTGCGCGCTCCTCGGCTCCGCTCTTCACGAGTAGGCTTGCTCTTGTGCTCATCAAAAAGTATATTAAATGTTTATTTATTTGTCATTTCGTTTAACCTCAGAGTCTAACATAATTCTAGCAATTCCCTTTTTCTTTCTTTATTTAGTAAGTTAACTTAAATATGTGAGAACGAAAATATATTTTTAGTGATTTGCATGAAGAGAATATGATGTTAGAAGCTTCATTTTAAGCATTTAGTAGCCGTATTTATTTAAACACTTTAATAGGCTATTTAAAAAAGTATAAGGTTTTTTGGGGTTCATTTATATTTCTTGTCACTGGGTGCAGGTTCTTTTTTGTAGGCTTTTTACCAAAAAGGCTTAATTAATGTCACGTTGCATTACAATTTAAAATATCAATAATGTCAAAAATGTGACGTGCAGTTCGGGTCTGTGTGTATGGTGTTTAAATTAGTGTTCTGAAGTCTTGACAAATTTTATAGACTTGTTATAGTTTCTTATTTAAAAGTGACACCCATAGATTCAGGCCCACCCGGACTTAATCCATGCCCACCCATATGTCACGTTCTGCATCCGCCACTGCCTGTCAATGTTCAAATCCTTTTCGACCAGCAAGGATTTCTTATATTTCCAAAAACCTGCAGCAATCGGACAAGTGTGTACCTCTGATCAGACCCTGACATGGAGCTAAGCACGTTTCCATGTCAAAAACAATTTTTATAAATATGGATTTGGCTGTGAATTTTGCGTACGCAGAATTTAAGATCAAATCTGTGTGTACACATGCTTCATAAATGAGGCCCCTGGTGTGTTGATATGTACATGTGTGAGTTGATTGATGGGCGAAATAATGGGGAAAAAATTAAACATATTGGAAAATGCATGAAACAAATAGCTTCCATTTGAATGAAAACTGCTCAGTCAAGACATGTGTATGAATTTTACTGTCTCCTTTATGTAGATTGTATTTTATGAGTTTGATCATGGTATCTGTTAAAAATGATTTTACTGTCGCTATTTTACTGACAAATGTCGAGAGGGCATTACTGTTACGCAAAAGTACACAAAACGGCACACGCGTTTTCAGATATCTACTGAGCTCTATGAATTTCTCTCCACTCTCGGCCAGAGAGTGTGCACACCGTTTAAATGTCTTCAATGCAATCGAGAATCTTCCCCATTGCCCGAAGTGTGCATGTGCGCTCAGGCTGCATCCCATGCATTCATATGGTGTTTTAACAATGCTGTACATTCACAAATCCACCAGTGCTTGAGCTCTCTACCCCTACAAGTTTTGTAGTTTTATACTGTTGCATTGCACATTGTTTGTTATTTCACACTTATTAACTTAATAAAACTACAATGGAAAAATTATATTCAACCCCCCCAAAGTGGGAGTGGCTGTCTTACACAGCATTCAGCAGGTTGGCGGGTGTTAATGTCAAGCTCTGTTGACCACTGATCAATAAAAAATAACTGGATTGTCCACAATGTCATAAAATTGAAGCCAACATATGGACAGATGAGACACTTCAACATATGCATTAGAAATGACAAAGTGTTTTTTTAAATAAAAATGTATGATTTAATTATGCAGATTAAACTTAATTTGCCTTGTATGTTTATTTGCTTTGTTTATGTAATTATATTGTGTTAGACAATATCGTATTGGATCATACAACAACTGTAAATGATTTAACGGTTCGGTATGTATTTTGACATAAATATTGGTTAAACAAATGTTTGATTCAATAATATATACTAATAATCTTCATTCCTATGCAAACTGACATCAATTTGTGAAGATATTTGAAATGTTAATGAATAAAAGACATCAAGAGATTAAAATCCACTGAAGCTTAACAATGAGGGAAGACAGATAAATTAGATATGGAGCTATAGTGTCAGATGTGTGTAGTGTCATTGAAGGATTTCCTCCATTAAAATCCTTCTCAGTTTTAATCATTTAAGCAAGGTGTGTAATACCTACAGTAGATTGATATGAATTATGTCTCAGCCTTACGGCTTGTTCTCACTCCATAGCTCATAAAAAACCTAATTGAACATGATGTGGTAAATGATTTAAATGGCTTGTTATTCATTCTTAAGTCGATCATGGACGGGACATGCATTCAGGTGTGAAAGTAGGTCATAGGCATCTGTCGCAATCAAATCAACTTTTTAAGAAAGGTGAAAATATTGACAAAAAATAACTTTTAAAAATCTGCTTCATAAGAGAGAGAAATCACAATGAGGATGTTTTTACACTTCTGAATCCCAGACAGACTGATAAATCTATTGAGTATAACAAGATGATATAAAACATGATTTAATAAACATCTGCAGGTGTCATCTGCACAAGCCTATAGCGCCAAGAATTAACAGTGGTTTTAGAGGATTATTTTGTTGTTGTTGTGAAAAATATACTTTTAGCATAGCTACTTTACATAAAGTGAGATTTAAAGAACAGCAGTGTGCGTATTTCACCATATATTTCTTCTTAAGACTGGTTTGACTTCAAAAACTTCTTATATATAAAAACAAACACATCTAATGTCTCAACAAATTAACATACAACATTTTAAAAGTTGTCATATTCTTTAAAGTGTAAGATGAAAGTGTCTATATGTTACTTAATATGCATGAGGACCAGTGCTCAGTCCGAGCTCCTGCTGAGCCATAAAGATTTTCCATCTTCTTGTAGGATTTAGGCAAATCATGTTCAGGCTGTCAGCTGCAGATGTTCTGGTGTTGTGCCTTTGGTCTTTCTTCTGCCATCAGCTTCTTTTCCCATCAGAAATATGAATGAAACATGCTGACGTCTTGTGTCAGGCTCATATCTCTTACTGTTTTCACTGCGGTATGTGCTTTAATATTCTTCATTTACATTTCTGCATTTGGCAGATGCTCTTATCCGATGTGACTTACAATGTATTACATGGTATACACATTTTGTGCTAACAAAAAAAATCTCTGAGCTCATCATAATGAACAAGAACTTCCAGACCATCAGTGTTAGTTCAGTTCCTAGTTGTGATATTTAACTTTTTCCCCGCCAGCGTTTTTAAAAAAGTTGCCAGCCAGATCAGTATTTTTATGATTGTCTAATGCAGGGTTCTATAACCTTTTTGTGAACAAGTGCTACCACAATGGCTAAAATTATCGGGAGGGCTACTTTTTTGATATAGTCTACTCAAAACTTTTTTGTTTTAATAGTTGATTTTAATTTACATGATCATATGTTTTATCATTGCTTAAAAGTGTTAACATACATTAAAGGAGCCAAGCTAATATTAATATCAGAGGCAGACACTACTTGAGTATTTTATGTAAATTTTCCAAGCATCTGTGCTTTATCAGTGTTTATCTTGGGAAAAAATTACTTTACTTTACTAAACAATGTTCACTACATTCTAAAGCATAGAATCATACTGTGTATTCCTTATATATTGCATATTAAAATGATTTAATACCTAATTACATAAAAATTGTGTACTTTTAAGTTTCTTGAGTAAAAGTACAAAAGTACTTTTACTTAAGTAAAAGTAAAAAAAAAAAACTAGATGTTTAATGTACTTAAATATTAAATATAAACCAAAAACTTGAAATTATGAAATGCAGTGGAGTAAAACTCAGACGTTGGAGACCACTGATCTAATGCCTTCCAGAAAATCTTCTTCTTTAAATATATAAAAATATAATATATATTTAATTAAGTAACAAACTCTCTGCTTTTCTACCTTTATTTGTTCTTCTATTTGTTTATCACCTCTCAAATATGGTTAGGTTTCTTATAAAATAATTTTTTTTTAGCCAAAGCTAAGATAATTACGTTTTTGTGAAGGACTTTTGATTAAATCAGATTCAGAGCGATGATCAAAACATACACAGAGTTTGAACTGTTTGCCCTAAGGGAAAACTTTCGGGTTTTATAAGTTGGGTAAGAGCGCCACCTGGTGGATAATAGCGGAAACACGGATTGCCAGAAAAACTCATCATTGGCAGGGAAGTGTTTTCTCTTAATTGACGATTTAACGAGAGTGAGAGGAAAAGATGAGCTCTGTAAGAAAACCACATTTTCCAATCAGCAACAACAGAAGTATGTAAACATACATAAATACACACATTTCCTGTGTGTAATCCAAGTATTACCATCCAAATGTAACATCATCTGAGTAACGATAACGGGAAAAAGCATTGTGTCAGTAGCTGACCCTATGGGAAACGCCTATGGTTAATGTCTGTGAAATTCACAGACCAATGTCGTTTGATCCCGCTGAAATGGCTGGGGACTTTGCCCTATATATGTCCGAGCTGAATGCCACTGTACCTTTTTCAAAAACACTCACTGCGTGACTTTAAAGCACGGCCAGCTAAGCAATGCTCGAATTGAGTATTATAGTTCCGTTTCAATACTGTTCAATTTGCATTGCGTCAGTAGCTGACGCTATGGGGAACATATTCCATCACCCCATGCTTATAAATTACTTGAAGTGCCTTTGCTGGAAAATAGGCACTAGGGCCCAAATAAAAACAGTTAAAGCAAGCTCGGGAATCCGGAGTTCGGAAATGTTTAAGCACAAGACATAACAGTGCAGATGGGTGAGCCACTGAGGCGCACCACGGATGCAACCATACTCTATTTAAGCTGATAGGACCTGCGTTCGTAAGACAGGAACATCTAAGCTGTAAAATCTAACAAATTTGGAGGGTGAGGAGGACCATCCACCTGACGCACAAATGTCTAAAATGGAAACCCCTGTACACCATGCCCAAGAGAAAGCCATACCCCGTGAAGAGTGGGGTCTTATTCCAAGAGGGCACTGCACATCCAGGGAAGTGTATGCCAATGTAATGGCATCAACAATCCACTTGGATAACCTTTGTTTAGAGATAGACATACCCAATGACTGATCGGCAAAGCTCACAAACAGCTGTTCCTACTTCCTAAAGGAGGCAGAACGTTGTTGTATATTCGAAGGGCTCTAGCAGGGCAGAGTGGGGTAGGTGACTACTTGTCCTCCGCTAAGGGGAGAGCGAAAAGAGAAACCACTTGGACCCTGAACGCTGTCGAGAGGACCTTGGAGATTTAACCCACCCTCTGGTGGGACTGCTTTGCTGTCATTGGGGCTGAATTGAAGCCAGGAAGGGTCCGGGGAAAAGGTATGCAGATCGCCAACCTGTTTAACCAATGCCACCATGTGGGGGAGAGCGGTCTTAAACAAGAGGGAGCGCAGGTCTGTCTGCTCAAGCGGCTGTAAAGAGTCACCCATCAGCCCAACGATGGTGCCAGCTTCAAACATCAATTAAAGAATACAAAACAGGATATGATTCAGATCCAGTTATTTAAAGGTACAATATTTTTTATCCCATTTTCAAACTTTAGTTAGTGTGTAATGTTGCTCTAATAGCATAAACAATAAACAATGATTAAGCTCATTAAATCCTAATAGAATATGTCCCAAAATGAAAAGGAATTTTGTAGTGGTTTTAATGGTATAAGCTAATTGTTCCTATTGGTATTTTAATGGAAACCATTAGGAATTTCTGTAATGGTTTTATTGTTTTTAGCAGGGTAATGACGTCACTAAAACAGTTTTGACTAAACTCCGCTCACAGGAATGCATCGGTCGCCAGCTAAGCTAACGGCAAGCTAAGCTGTTATCGAATCACAACACACTAAACAAACTACACAATCAGAACTCATTACGTATTTCTGAAGGAGGGACTTCATAGAACAAGGAAGACATCCGCTCGTTTTGAGGACAGTGAAAACAGCAGTACAGATAAGTTAATTTTGTGAAAACTACTGTGTTTTTTACACGTGAAACATGAACACATGTTATATTGCGCACTGTTAACACAATCAAAGCTTCAAAAACACAGAAAGAATGGGACATTTAAAATCATCAACAGTTACAAAAAGGTACAAAGTCATATCTGGCAATGGACACTCTGGCTACAGAGTGCTTTCATACTGTTTTAATACACACACAAAGTGTGGGAGCTTCTTGTTAGAATGCCTCCATTATGTTTTAATACACACAGTGTGGGAGTTTATTTGTTAAGAACGCCTCCATAAAGTTTTAATACACAAACAGAGTGTGGAAAGCTATTGCCTACCTGAGTCTCTTGCCAAGCCACCTTATATACACAGATGAGACAAGAATGATAAAAGTTCCAAATCAGGATTTGGTTGGTCAGGTTTTCGTGACCTGAAGGGGCACCAAATGTTTGTAATCTAGATCTTCTCAGGAGGAGACACCTCTAGCAGAGTGCAGATTATGCCTTAAGTTCTGAACTGTAATACACTTTCTTGTAGAATGATAAAAATTAGACTGTTTTAACTCTTTCCCCGCCAGCGTTTTTTTTAAAAAGTTGCCAGCCAGCGCCAGCGTTTTTCATGATTTTCACAAAAGGTTAATGCCTTCCAGAAAATGTTCTTCTTCAAATATATAAACATACAATATACCAAATGAAAGAACAGACCCTCTGCTTTCAAAAAAAAAAAAAAAAAACGTTTCATCCTACCTTCAGTGGTTCTTTTGTAATCAGCTTTTGAATATGGGTAGGTTTCTGCAAAAACACCACATTTTGAGCAAAAAGCAGAGATAATTACATTTTTGTGACAGACTTTTCATAGAGATCTCATTCAGAACGATCTTTAAAACAGAAACGGACATGCAGCAGCTTGCCATAGGGCAATACTTCCGGTTTTAAAAAGTTGCGGAAGGGCGCCACCTAGTGGATAATAGCGGTATTGCGGAAAGACGGAAATACTCGTCATTGGCGGGGAAGGGTTTTCTCTTGATTGACGAGATATCTTGTCAATGGCGGGGAAAGAGTTAACCATTGCACAATGACCTTTGAAATGACACGTGAGACATGAAGATAAAACCTTAGTAGCATCACAACATACAATCACATTACATAGATTCAATAGACCTTCAGGGATCTGGAATTTGGAAGAGGAATATAGAGAGGTTGAGTACTGGTTATCAGCACTACCTATTAAGCAAACCCAATGCTGATCTCTTGAACAGGTGTCTTACAGGACTGTGCGTGGTCGTGGGGTGGGGGGGGGTGTGGGTGTACAGCCTCTTAGAGAAATTTAATGACAATGTTGTGTTTTCCAGAGTGCGTGGCCGCTATCCAGCCTAGCTCTTGTAAAAAGAAGAGGATGTGTGCCCTGCCAAAGCCCAGGGTCTAAGCTCTTAGCTGTAAAGGCGCCTTGTAGAAGGGCTACAGTAGGAAATGCGTACAGAGGATGCGTTGACAGGCCGTCATGCTGCTTTGAAATACACAGTGTAGGGCTGGGACAACATGTCGACATCATCAATGATGTTGACGCAAAAAATATGCAGACGCAAAATATGCGCGTTGATTCATCAGACCCAAAATGGGGGCGCCTGAGAGTAGTAGCAACGCAAGCGTGAGCGGCGTGTGTTTTTTCAGTGCCCATGTTAGAGCATGCACACCACACACGTGAGCTAGATTAATTGATGCATCGAAAAAATTATCGTTAGATTAATCGTTTAAAAAATTAGTTTATCCCAGCAGATAACTATTAGTGGGCAGTGTGCGTTCTCTTTCGAGGTGAACAGTTATATTTCTGCTTGACCAAAGATGGTCCAAATTAGTTTGACCATCTGAGGATGCAAGCTCCATTCTTCTGGCAGTGGGCCATGGCAAGAAAGCCTGTCTGCACCTGTGTTGGCTTAACCAAGGACGTGAAACGCTCTGATAGAGCACACGTTCTGCTGAGCACATAAAAGGAGGCATCTCGATAGCCTGTAAAGGGGACAAGATTGCAGCTCTCCTCAGTGATTTATGAAACCACTGTCATGTTGTCCGACCGCACCAGAACATGATGTTGCTGGATTTTTGGCTGGAAATACTAATGCGCTAGTATCACTACCATCATCCTGAGGAGGTTGACATGTAGTTGAGACAGATGAGCGCTCCACGTACCAAAGGCTGGCAGGGGAAATCGCTTGAAGCTGTGGATTCTGCTGCAGGGCTTGTTTCGACGGTGAGAAAAGGAGCAGTGAGGTGATCACGCTGATGGAGAAAAAGGTACTGAGTGGAGTTTGGCCCGGACTTATATGGTGTAGTCCCCGCCCATTGGGAAGTGAACCGCATCGAAAGGGAACTTAAAACATTTTGTTTATCTCAAGACTTTAAAAATCCGCAAGTTACCAATACATCCACATTGTTTTTTAAACAGATTTAATAAAACTTTTTTCAAAGGGTCTCACTTAAGTTCAGCAGCATTACTGGAGATTTATCTTGAGATCAGAGTGATGTTTTTAAGTTTTCACAGCCGTAGTACTGAAGAGAGAGATCAGATATGAGGTGATTGAAAAGTGAGAACCCTCAGCATGGAACTAAATGAACACAAAAAGGAAACACTAAGGCTCATTTTCCACACTTATTGCCCACTTAACAGCCTCAACTAATTAATATTCATGAGTCAAGCTGATTGTGTTTAAATGTCAAATCCCCTTTTCACATTTCCATGCCCATAGACAAAAACCTTTGATTTCCTAAAGAGAGCATAAAAAACATTAACCATCTGGTACAGCACAGCAGAATGCTTAAAGTTTTAAGAAATATATTAGATCCTTGCATACTGAAGTCTAAAATTTTCATATGCATTTTATTAGTTTTGTCATCCTAAAAATTTGTTGCACAGAAACCTCACACTTTTCTTCAGCCGAGCGTTTTGGTAGCTGTGATACTTCAGCTGTGAGCCAGTTGGTTTCTGTGGTAATGTCCCGCCCCTGCTCCACTGTGATTGGACGGTCGTTTGAGAACTGACGAACTTGACATTGACCAAAGCTGCTGGCTTTTTTTGAAAAATGCAGACCTTCCATTGGAAACAATTGAAAACATGCGCCGGCCGCAAAAGCTTTGGTGTGCACACGCCCTGGTGCTTAAAGGAATGGTCTACTCATTTTCAATATTAGGTGATGTTGTTGCCTTGACTGGGAATTGTTGGTGCATCCCTCTGTCGTCTGTGTGCGTGCATGTGGGCGCTGGAGCGCGCTGCGACGCTTCGATAGCATTTAGCTTAGCCCCATTCATTCAATGGTACCATTTAGAGATAAAGTTAGAAGTGACCAAACACATCAACGTTTTTCCTATTTAAGACGAGTAGTTATACGAGCAAGTTTGGTGGTACAAAATAAAACGTAGCGCTTTTCTAAGCGGATTTGGGAGAGGATCTACGTTTTGTGGCGTAATAGCACTTTTGGGAGTACTTCGACTCAGCGCAGTAACACCCTCCCTCTCCCATGATGAGAGTGAGAAGGGGAGCGGACTTTTCAGGCAGGTCGAGGTACTCCCAAAAGTGCTATTGCGCCATAGGATGTGGTTCCTCTTTTAAATCCGCTTAGAAAAGCACTACGTTTTATTTTGTACCACCAAACTTGCTCGTATAACTACTCGTCTTAAATAGGAAAAACGTTGATGTGTTTGGTCACTTCTAACTTTATCTCTAAATAGTACCATTGAATGAATGGGGCTAAGCTAAATGCTATCGAAGCGTCGCAGCGCGCTCCAGCGCTTACGTGCACGCACACAGATGATAGAGGGATGTATCAACAATTCTTAGTTAAGGTAATAACATATTTTAATATTGAAAATGAGTAGACTATTCCTTTAAGAAAGTCCCAATTTTTACCCAATGGTCGTGGGTTTGAGCCCCAGAGGCCTCTGAACAAGGCACCTTATTCCCGATTCGCTTGCACAATGTACAACTATAACAGGTCCCTTAACGTTACACGCGATGACTGATTTTATGGACATTTAAGAAAATGAAGTACCAACGTGCATTCCTAACGATCGAAATAATCCCTTAAAGAAAGCGATGCGCATTTCATAGGGTAAAAGTGGTTTGATCATCAGTCAATTCAAAGTGCTTCAAGTTGAGTCTTTATACATGCGGTACTTTTGTGACACAAATCCGTCGTCTGTTGAGCTGCGTGCGTTTATTTGTTTATGCTGTGAGGTTTTGTAACAATAGCAACCGCTTCTCCATTGCTGTGTTTTGGCAGAGACTACCATAAAATACTTAGTATAAACCAAGCGTGCCGCACAAGCCCTGAAAAGTGAAGCCTAAACGTCTCGATCTCCCCCCAGTGACTGGTCCTGGTATAGTTCATAAACCCTACCTCCTCGATGTTAATCAATTTAGACCAACTAAACAATTTAATTACACTTCAATTATCTTTTTTCCGAAGCTGGTTTCTGTCATTTACTGTAGTTTTTATCACGCTGATGTAAATTCAAGTGTTTGTTTTTAAAATACGTTTGCTTTAGTTAGTTATTTAATGCTATAAAAACGGTGGTGTGACGTCATGATTGATAGCTGTGATATGCGCATTCTGCGTCGTCCATCTTTTTTTACAGTCTATGGTATAAACACTGGGTGAAAGGGTGAAAGTTAAGACGTTTGTGGCAAAGCTCTTAAAGAAATCCCTTACCTCAGGGATTTTTTCTCCCTCAGGGAAACCCTTACTTAAGGAGTTTCGTGCGACCAGGCACAGGTGAACTCCTCCAAACACATTGGTGATAATATTATTATTTAATTAATTTACCATTAAGGTCAATCACCTGCAAGTACGATATTTCACCAGTAAGCTTTTCTGATTACATGTTTTGATGCCATGGTTTTCTCTTCAAAATAAATGAAATAATTTGTTTACCTGCTCATTTTTGAACCTACAGAAAATGTCAGAATACTGCAAGTGTGCAAATCATCCGAGGCTGCTTTAAATCCAAGATTAATGCATTTTTTTTCAAATGCAGACATCTTTCAATTAGACAGGTGCTGTGCATGTGTCAGTGAAGCATATATGGTTTTATTGAGCATAAAGCTAATCCAACTTTACTTCTGGAGAGGTCCCTGACAAGGAGGAGAACTCTAAACATTTGTTCTATTCACAGCCTTTCTTAGATCGTCCTCCACAAATCAATGAAGAAAAAGAAGCATAAAGTAAACCTCCATCATGAGAGGCAAAAGTAGCTTTTAAAATGTGACAAAGCCTTTGCTAATGGGGGTTATCCATCCTGGGCTTTCAAAATGTCACATTCCAGCCTTGTTCATTTGCATAACCTCTAAAGCGTCCCTGCAAGTGAGAGCACATTGATTTAGTCGCCGCCTTACAAGGTACTTGCCTTGTTGACACAACCGACTCCATCAGAGTTAAGGCAGTCGCTAATCCACTGAGCGTGACTTGCTCGCAGATGTACGAGCGGTTTTCGCCGCCGGGTGTTCTGCGTGTAACCGCCCAGTAGCTCGCTGTAAACATCAATAGCTTATCGTTGTGTGCTTCTGAGTGGCTGTGAGAAATAAATGAACATGCAGACAGATTATTACTCTCAGTGCTGTTCTATTGATAAGAGCCATTAGCCAATAGCTGTTGTGAATAGATATTTCAGGCAAAAGTTGCACATTTAATCCCTAAATTTTATATATTTTTTTAAAGTTTCTTATCCTACAAATAGTTCAATATTACAAACTGACTTCCTGCTGAAAAAAACAGCATACCAGCAAGTCCAGCATATGTTATGTTTTGGTGCTGCTCCATAATCCCACGCTGGTCTATGCTGGTTCGGTGCTGGTTTATTCAAATTCCGCGGCCAAGGCACGGAGCAGAGCGAACGTCAAAGGTCACATTAACTGATAGATGACATCTGCATTTATGTAGTTCATTAGCTATTATAAAAAAAATCACATCTTGTTTATCTCCAGATCTTAACACCCATTTAAGAGATACTTTAAATCCATATCATGTTTGGTCATATTATGTTCATTTAATTGAAAACATATTGCGGATGTGGCAGTCATGCACAGAATATATTAAAGGCAGTCAGTACACAAAAGTAAAGGCACGCAGATGTTATACACATATTTTTATTTCAGTGGACTACTGCATTAAGGGTTGGTATAAAATCCAATCATATATTTATTTTTTTTTAAAAAACAGCCTGTAATAAAAAGCCCCCCTAATATTAAAAACCTACAGTAGAATCGCTCCTGCAGAGCCAAGCCTAGCAAGAAAGAGCGTGGACGAATTCAAAACTACGTTTTTGCCCGCTTGGAGGGCACTTCTGGAAGTGGACGCTGCTTATGAGACACAATTGCGCAACTTTCTGCACAGAGCTCTGATCTTCAACGGGAATACAGGACATAAGGGATGATCACTTCCAATTGGAATGCTCCCCATATGTGACAGGGAAAATTTGTCAGAATGCGCACCGGCTAATTACGACAGGCAAAACAATTAAAGAAATGTCGGTTTTCACAAAAAATGGTTATTAAGCTTTCGTCTAGTGATCCCGATTCTCCAAAGCGTAATTGAACATCTAGAATTATCTACATTTGCACATTTTCTGAGAGTTTTTATGCACTGCGATGCTGATGTGAACGATTCTACATTCATGTATAAAAATTAAAGAATCGACTTTTAAAAAACAATTTAAAGGGCTTATAATACACATTAATGCAGTTTTATTATAGACTAAATAAAATACATCCATTACATATTAATAGTGCGATGTCCATCGGAAGTAAACCACATAGGAAAAAACAAATTTAAAAGATACCAATGGATTGCTAAACGGCAACTGGCATTGACACTTTATATTACAAAATATAAATATATATATATATATATATATATATATATATATATATATATATATATATATATATATATATATATATATATATATATATATATATATATATATATATATATTTATAAAATCTACTACTTCATTTAAAAAAGAGAACACCCATTACATTGTGGACATCAGCAGTTGACTGTCTTTGATAAAAGTATTTTAGTAAAAAGTATTATTAGAAACAGGGATATAGTTCTGAAAAGCATAAGTAATTCTATTTTTATGTCTATACATACAGTACCTGTATACATTAATTTCATATTTTTATCTGAGCTTACACTGTGTGTATTAAAGTATTTTGTGTAGAAACATGAATTGTGTTAACTAACACAGCAATAAATATAGAATTACTTCAAAAGCTAATATTGTAATATTTGTTATTCTACATGTTGTTTAGTTTATCATTATACTTATTTATATGGATTAAGTAAGAGGGGGTCTCATTTATAAAACATGCGTACGCACAAAACAGGTCTGGAAACATGCGTACGCCAGTTCCCACGCAAAGGTTGTGATCTATAAAAAAAACTTAATGGGAGAATGGGTTTGCATGGTGGGATCTGAAGATAATTCATGTAAGCACACTTGCAGAAAGGGAACATTGCTTTGTCTGTCTTAATATTTTTTGGCATATGCCATTTTGGCTTTTGTGCATACGTAGACTTTTAGTAAGGATCCTATGCACAGTTTTATAAATGAGACCCAAGGTGTTTGACTCACAAAAGCATGGCTATCCAACTTTGTTCTGCATATCACTATGCAAATAAATCCATTGTAAACTGTAGTCTTGAATATATAATAATTTAATCAGTGACATTTGGTGTGTCCTATTGTTTTAGACACCATCAACGGAAGGAGAGTGGCATACAATAGCCATGGACTTCGAAAGGAAGTGGCAGTTTCCACGTTGCTTTGGGGTACTTGCTACCACTCCAGCTGTAGCAGACTGCTGACCACAACATGGATGATGGGCAGTGGAAGATTCACGGGATGTGTGCTTTTCAACCGATAAAATACACCTCACATCGCAATTGTATGGCAACAGCAAAAGTGCAACGCAATCTGATGCGGGACTACTTTGCCTCACCAGCTGGTAGTGTTTATTGGCAAGTTCATCACATTTTAAAAGGAACTGATGTAGAGTTATCCATGCAAACAGCAGACTAAAGCCAGTTATTGTCAGTTTAGGACATTCATTTTCTTGTGTGTTCTAAAGTCCTGTATTTGTAAAGAACACACATGTGGATCACTTATTCATTGTTTTAAGTATTCTGTTTATTGTTGTTATTATTCAATTAATTTTTAATTGCATACAAATCAAAAGGTGCAGGAATGTAACAAAGGCAATCTGCATGTTGCAATTAAGTGCCTTATACTAACTTTATTTCTTGATCCACACTCATATTTTACAGAACAATAACAATGTATCTATACTAGGGCGATTAAACATCAACATATCTGATCATGATAAAATTTATGGCGATTGTGATGATAAGCTCTGGGCATTTTTACTCAATGTGGATTAATCTAACAGCCAATCACACACAATTATATTATGATATTTGTATATCACCCAGCCATTAAAGGAGCTCTACATAGGGAGTTTTGTAATGTTTAATTGTGTTAATGTGGCGCACTGCATGTGTTCTAACAATGTAGCCTATATTGAGTCTGTTCACATAATATACATTCAAATGTACTACATTGCACTAAAGCACTATTCATATTGCCTGTTTTTGTAAAATATGACTCAATGTGTTTTATACTTTGTTGCATTAAATGTATTACTTTCCGATAGACCATTTATTTCATGAAACAGCACTGGGAAATTCAATCTAAACCCTTTAACAAGTTTAATCACCTTATTGATAAATGTAATACATAGTAAAGTCAATAGTTTGTAAACAAAAACACATCGGGACCGCACATGTCATGTATGTTATATGCATAAGGTAGGTTGTTCAGGTGACAACATTGATCCGCTTCTGTCAGTCTCCTGGGCATTGAATATCATCACCATTATGCTTCTTTTGAGATGTGATAAGAGAACTGGGTCTTCAATATCCCTCAATTCCAAAGCCATGGTTCCCAAATGAAGTTGATGTATATAGTTGTTTGTGAGTCCACTTGTGCATCAGTAAAGTCTAAAATCAATAAAGAAATTGATTGTTTTCAGTTAATATTTAAATTCACACTTTCATTTTTTTAATTTGTTTATTCAAACTAAATATGAGAATTTATTCCTTGGTTTAAGCTCTTTCGACTGGTACAAAAGGCAGATTGTAATGTAGCTGATAGAGATGTGCGGATGGGCTATTATTTCATCCGCAACCGCATCACAAAACTCATTATCTGTCCGCCATCCATCCGCACCAACGTTTCTGACCAGTTTTCAAAACCGCACCCGCCCGCCATCCGCTGACTGGGCGATGCAAGGCGCTGCTGATGACAGCCACTGCTGGTGCCCAGCTAACAGAAAAAAGTTCTAAGAACGTTCCCTGAAAGTTCTTTACGTTCCCAAAAACGTTCTGCCAACGTTAAAAGTGTCCAGTTTTCTTGACGTTCTAAGAACGTTTTTGTGTTGTCTCAACGTTAGAGGAATGTTACATTTTACCATTTTTAAACGTTATGACAATGTCATGTTTTAATGTTCACACAATGTTTAAAACAACAACTGTTTATTATATTGACTTGTTTAATTGTTATGTAAATGATAGAGAAACATTGCATTTTATTATATTTATTTTTTATATTTATATTATTTTATTATATTTATTATATATTATATATTTATTATATATTATATATCTATTATATATAAGTTTAGATGTTGATGTTTTGTTTCATTTTAAGTCACCATTATTGTGATTAGTGTTCGTTTTAGTTGGGCTCTTGAGCCTTGTCTTTTGCTTGCTAGTTTTTTCCCTGGTTGTGTTAACTTTTTGTTAATACACCACATTTGTTATGAACATGTTAAGTTAGTAGTGTAATTCTGTGGTGTGGTGGCTGGCACACAAAGGAAAAAAATCATCCCCAATGAATTAAAGCCTATTCTCTGTCAACACTGCAAATGAGATCCAGCACTTTCACAGCAGTTTGTCATTAAGGAGTTTAAGAAACTTTGGACAAAAAATATCTGCTGTATAATTGGGACGCACAAACATCAAGAATCAGGCTATGAATCTCAACCATGGTGACAAAGAAAATTGGAAAAAAAATCATTATTTATCCATGCTGCAGTGCATGCTGGGAGTCCTGAATCAGATTTGTAATTTGTTAATACCCAGCATGCATTGCAGCATGAAGTTTTTCATTTGGTTGTCACCATGGTTGAGATTCGTGGTCTGATTCTTGATGTTTGTGCATCCCAGTTATACGGCGGATGTTTTTTGTCCAAAGTTTCTAAAACTCCTTAATGACAAACTGCTGTGAAAGCACTGGATCTCATTTACATTATTGACAGAAAATAAACTTTTGATTAGTAAATTAATTAGGGATGATTTTTTACCATTATGTACCAACCACCACACCACAGAATTACACTACTAACTTAACATGTTCATAACAAATGTGGTGTATTAACAAAAAGTTAATACAACCAAAACAAATGTGGTGTATTAACAAAAAGTTAATACAACCAGGGAAAAAACTAGCAAACAGAAGACAAGGCTCAAGAGCCCAACTAAAACGAACACTAATCACAATAATGGTGACTTAAAATGAAACAAAACATCAACATCTAAACTTATATATAATAGATATATAATATATAATAAATATATAATATATAATAAATATAATAAAATAATATAAATATAAAAAATAAATATAATAAAATGCAATGTTTCTCTATCATTTACATAACAATTAAACAAGTCAATATAATAAACAGGTGTTGTTTTAAACATTGTGTGAACATTAAAACATGACATTGTCATAACGTTTAAAAATGGTAAAATGTAACATTCCTCTAACGTTGAGACAACACAAAAACGTTCTTAGAACGTCAAGAAAACTGGACACTCTTAACGTTGGCAGAACGTTTTTGGGAACGTAAAGAACTTTCAGGGAACGTTCTTAGAACTTTTTTCTGTTAGCTGGGTGACAGCCGCGAGACTAGAAAGCCCTAGAATATAAGCAGTGAACTCAGGCTATGTTTACATTAATGCCTTTCATCTACACTACATCACCGTTTTCGACCCTCATAAACGGATTCGTTCGTCAACGCTGCAGACCCTGTTTTAGTTTTAGAACTCAGACGTTGCGCTGAGTGTAAATGTAGATGGAGTCTTATGTAAACGAACAGCTGATGTTAACATGACAGCGCATCATTTTCAAAGTAAAAATTATTTTATTCAGGTAAATGGAGGTTTGCAACGGAGGTTTTGACAAAAATAGTAAACATCTACCAACCAGCTATTATACACGCTATATCGGATTGTTTTAACATGTATCATCATAGATAATGTCTATTTTATATTTATGTTTGAGTATTGTTGGGTTTGAATATTGTTGTAATGTGTTTATGTTTTGTTTAAATTTAGTTAGCTTATTAAGAAAGATAGACTGTAATTTTAAACGCCATATAGGGCGTTGTAAAGGCCAATATGAAGGGAGAATTGTAATGGGTCAGACATTATTTTCGAGTTTAATTTAAGTTTTGTTTTCTACTTTAAAATGAATTTTGTTTCAGATAATTTGTATCTTAATTTTAATCGATGTTTTGTTGATAAGTTTTGTGAATATAAATTAATAAAAACAATAAACTCAACGTCATTAATATTTAATGCTCGTTTAGCCGATTGCGCTTTTAGCAATTTCAGCAATTTCTGTGTTGCTAGCGGAGGACGTGCACGGACCTCGCACACGTTTAAAAATTAATGCAATAAGCATTTCTGTAGGCTAAAGCTATACTTCACCTCTTACTCTGTTTGATTGAAGTTTGCATTTGCTGAAATGTATTTTTGCTTCAAGTTCGTTTAGTACTGTTCACTTGAATGCTTTCTTTTTAAATCATAAAGACCAGTCTCCGATCGGCGCACATGACATGGGACAAAAATAAATAAATAAATAGCCTAAATTAAACGCACAAATTACATAGTCTGCACTAGTGTCATCCTCCTGATTTACCACTTTGTAAAACTTATTCCAGGCAACCCTTTTCTGACCTTTTATTTCCTTTGTTTTTAATTCTCATTTTTTTGAGTTTGCCACGTACCTCCTTCGCCAGCGTTGATAAGAGCTGTGTCAAAATGCGTCCTCATTTCTCCGCGCTGTTAATGATAGAACAAATGGATCCTTAACAGCCGAGGCTATCCCAAACAATTACAACCTTTATTAAATAAAAGTGTATTTAGAAAACTTTTTCTTGTCAGTGTTTTAGTATTATAAGTTATGTTTTGTGTTAATATTATTCGGTTTATGTTGCGTATATTTCTAAGGTTGATTATTTGATATACTGTTTAATAGTTTAATCTACATCAATGTGTCATATTTTCTAAAATAAATTCATATTTTTCTGATTACATGTTTATTTTAATAAGTCAGAAATGTCTCCGCTGTTTATTGCTGACAGGCGCGGTGGGCGCTACTGGGGGCGCGTGCAACAGGTGACCCAAATTATGGGTCCTCAGAAGGCTAGACCGTCTCATTTCAGTTCTCTTCGGCAACTTCTGAGCCTGCCACCTTGATAGACATAGTGCTCACCTTTAAGGTCGCATGCTTTGAAGGACAAAGCTAATAAAAAGCAGTCGATCCGCCACCCGCCCGAATTTAATTAAAATATTATTTTTCGTCACGTCATCCGCCCGATCCGCGGTTTATCCACGGAGTCCGCGGCTGTAACCGCCAACCGCGCATCTCTAGTAGCTGAATATCCTTTAATACACAATATATAACAATAAACAGAATTACAGTAAAAATAATTATACACTTTATAATGTTTTACAGACATATCCCAAAAATAGGATGACGATAATATTTATTTATATGGAAATATGACCAATTAATTCACATTTTACCCTATAACATTTAGATAATGTAATAATAACATTTGCTCACCTGGCTGTTTTACAGCGTTTGCTATTTCTCTCCACCGTTTCTTTTCCTCAGCGCAGTTGTTGTACATATATGTGTAACGTCATACAGCATTCATAACTGTGACATGCTACTCATCTTTCCGTGGACCTCAACCCCTGGTCGGATTGGCTGTAGCTCGTGACATCACAGGAGGGCGAGTCGCGCAACAGCTCCAGATATCTAGCGTGCTAGATATTTTTCTGGTGTTGGCGACGCGTCTGCGAGCGTCTTTGATGCGTTGTTGGCTCTTTCATACCAACAGATTCGCAAATGTCGATCGCCCGCTAATCCCCCGCGATTTGCACCCGATCACACCCTCCTGTCGGCGAGCGAACGACTTGCAAATCGGGCTTAAAATCATGTAGTGTGAACTTAGCATTAGGTGAATTGGAGATGCCACATTCTGTATACTTGTGTGTAGATGAACTGGTTATTGCCATGAATTTAGCAATAGGTGCTGGAATGGTGAAGGAATAAATTAACAAACTTTGATTATTCAATCCCAGTATTCCAGTAATTAGGACCTTAAATTTAAATTATACTTCTATATATGATTTGAGCTAATCTGAAATCAAAGTCTCTTTAAATAATGTTTAATGCTACAGTAGGCCTATCACTATGTAAGTCGCCTTGCTGGTGGGTATGAGGGGCAATGGTTTGGAATTGAGCCACAATTACCATAGTGAAGAATATACAGTGTTATATTTGAGTCTATCAACAGGAAATAATTTCAAGATTCCCTGGCTTCTGGTGGATGTAAACTTCAGAGTTTTGCATCACAATGAATGTCGATTTCATAAATGGCACATTCCCAGATGTAAGTCAGAGATTTTCATAATAAGAAAAATGGCTTTTATTTCACAGTGCGTGCCCTGCATTAAGCGCGTCCGATGGAGTTTGTTACTGTACTGATGCAAACAGCGAGAGTGGAGTGGTGCACTGCTCAGGGCAGTAAATCGATTGAGCTGTGTAACGTTTGTGTGTGAGTGGAAGAGCTGGAGGTGATTCATAGGGGCTTGTGAAAGCTGTGATGAAAATCGATGAGGAATAATAAATTAGAAACAACAGAGTGGATTATGGAGGTTATTATGGCATAGAGATGAAAGAGAGAGAGAAAGAGAAACAGAGAGAGTAAGTAGATACCCAATGTTTTTACAAGGAGAAATGAGCAAGAAATGTGAGAGCATGCATTTACTGCTGTTTGGCACAATGTGGAATTTGACTGGTGAAAATTTAGCCTACAGTACATACATACAGAAGGACATGAATATATCAAATCATCCAAATTCCCCAAATCCCAATGACTATGTACAGTATTGCCAGTAAAGGTAGGGTGTTAGATGTTTCTACTCTACTTGTGGCATCTGTAAAAAAAACTTGCTTTATCTTTCCCTGGTCGGGTAAACAGACCCCGTTCCAAACACAGATTGCAATTAATATATACATTGAGGAAAATAAGTATTTGAACACCCTGCTATTTTGCCACTTCTCCCACTTAGAAATCATGGAGGGGTCTGAAATTGTCATCGTAGGTGCATGTCCACTGTGAGAGATATAATCAAAAAGAAAAAATCCAGAAATCACAATATATGATTTTTTAGCTATTTATTTGTATCATACAGCTGCAAATAAGTATTTGAAAACTTGTCTATCAGCTAGAATTCTGACCCTCAAAGACCTGTTAGTCTGCCTTTAAAATGTCCACCTCCACGCCAATTATTATCCTAAATTAGATGCACCTGTTTGTTAGCTGCATAAAGACACCGGTTCACCCCATACAATCAGTACTGTAAGAATCCAACAACTAACATGGACAAGAACAAAGAGCTGTCCAAAGACACTAGAGACAAAATTGTATACCTCCACAAGGCTGGAAAGGGCTACGGGGAAATTGCCAAGCAGCTTGGAGAAAAAAGGTCCACTGTTGGAGCAATCATTAGAAAATGGAAGAAGCTAAACATGACTGTCAATCTCCCTCGGACCGGGGCTCGATGCAAGATCTCACCACATGGGATCTCAATGATCCTAAGAAAGGTAAGAAATCAGCCCAGAACTACACGGGAGGAGCTGGTCAATGACCTGAAAAGAGCTGGGACCACCATTTCCAAGGTTACTGTAGGTAATACACTAAGACGTCATGGTTTGAAGTCATGCATGGCACGGAAGGTTCCCCTGCTTAAACCAGCACATGTCCAGGCCCGTCTTAAGTTTGCCAATGACCGTTTGGATGATCCAGAGGAGTCATGGGAGAAAGTCATGTGGTCAGATGAGACCAAAATAAAACTTTTTGGTCATAATTTTACTAAACGTGTTTGGAGGAAGAAGAATGATGAGTACCATTCCAAGAACACCATCTCTACTGTGAAGCATAGGGGTGGTAGAATCATGCTTTGTGGGTGTTTTTCTGCACATGGTACAGGGCGACTGCGCTGTATTAAGGAGAGGATGACCGGGGCCATGTATTGCAAGATTTTGGGGAACAACCTCCTTTCCTTAATTAGAACATCGAAGATGGGTCGAGGCTGGGTCTTCCAACATGACAAAGACCTGGCACACAGCCAGGATAACCAAGGAGTGGCTCTGTAAGAAGCATATCAAGGTTCATGTGTGGCCTAGCCAATCTCCAGACCTAAACCCAATAGAGAATATTTGGAGGGAGCTCAAACTCTGTGTTCCTCAGCGACAGGCCAGAAACCTGACTGATCTAGAGAAGATCTGTGTGGAGGAGTGGGCCAAAATCCCTCCTGCAGTGTGTGCAAACCTGGTGAAAAACTACAGGAAACATTTGATCTCTGTAATTGCAAACAAACGCTACTCTACCAAATATTAACATTGATTTTCTCAGGTGTTTAAATACTTATTTGCAACTGGATTTTTTTTAGATTACGTAAAGCAGTGGTGATGGCGCAGTGGATAAGACACACGCCTTTGGTGTGAGAGACCCGGGTTCGAATACACTGTGACACACCATTGTGTCCCTGAGCAAGACACTTAACTCCTAGTTGTTCCAGAATGCAAAATAGCAGGCTGTTCAAATACTTATTTTTCTGTCTTATATATAACTTTTATTGAGTGGCACATTAAAATTTTTAGGCTATGGCTACTTTTTTTGTCTTAACAAGCACCTCTAAAAAACAGAATGTTGGCAATACCTTGGACAAGTGCTGCCAGGATGCTGAAGAAGTGAAAACAGCAGCACACAGTTATCTTTAAAGAAACACACTGGATTGAAAAAAAAGATGTTTGACAAAATAATTAAAATGCATATTCATTAAGAGTGCTTGTTTCACAAACAAAAGAAGAGAATATTGGTTTTCAGTTAATTTCTCTGCTGCACAAAATGAAAAGATGGTCGACTGTGAGCACGTGAAAAGAGAGATAGCGCAAGTGACTCGCCTGAAAACATTTTCACTTTAATTAATACATTTTTATAATCTCAACCAGACAACAAAAGCACAATTCAACGCACGTCAAGAAGGAAAGAAAAACCACACAACTGTGGCATGAAAACTTTCACAATAACATCATTCTGTACAGTATGGTCAATGGTAAATTAAAGATAACAGTGATGTGAATGGGTACAGTTATGGTTTTTAGCTGGTTAGATTTACTGTACACATCTGTACATTATGTTTGCACGTACAGTAGATTCAAAAGTACCCTTTCTTATATATCTGTATGTGTTCCCTGGGGATTGAACCCATGACATTCGCGCTGCTAACACAATCCTCTACCAACAACAGAGCTACATGAATAAAGAATAACACCTGACTGCTTTAGTTAGAGTCATTAACTACTCACTTTAATTGAATCAATATACTTCAGCAGTCAGGACTCTCGAAGGTCATGCAAAGGTTTAATGAAGAGACAATGATTTTGTGTGCTATCTTTGATGACGGATGCTACGACTACTGTGATAGAATAACATTTTTGCAATATGATACATGAAGCCAATAACTGTTTTTTTTTTTATCTAAATGCATATATCCATATTCACATATTTATTTATACGGCTGTATACAATAAATAATTCTTTTTACATTCTATACAAATGACTGTGTTAGTGTGGAGCCAAATCAATATATTTTCTGATGATACCATCCTACTTAGTCTGCAAACAAAAGGATTCAACCAGAACACATATTGTGCAGTGGTGGAAAATCTGGTGGCTTGGTGTGATGCAAATAAACTGCAGATTTATATAAAGAAGAAATGCTGGTGGATACTGGTTCAGTGGGTAATTATGGACCTGTGGCCATTTATGGCCATGACATCAAGCAGTCAAGCTCATTATCTTGAAGGAGTTCACATTGATAGAGATTTGAGTTGGCGCACAAGGGTGACAAGTGTCTGCACCAGAATTCACCAGCGTCTTCATTTTTGGCGGAGATCCAGACTCTTTGGTGTTTGTAAAGGTATTATGTTGATTTTTTTATAGAGCAGTGATTGAATCAATTTGAGGTATGGTTTGAGTAGTTGGTTTGCAAATGTTACAATTAAATCTAAAGCACAGATTTCCAGCTTGGTTAGAACAGCAGGGAAAATGATGGGTACCCACCCCCTTACTCTACAGGAGCTGTTTGAACAAAGTTATAAGTAGACAAGCGGAAAGTATTTTATCGGATAATACACGAGCTTCACCCTGAATATAGGTTGATTAATTCTGGAAGATGTTTTAGGGTTGCTTTGTGTAGGTACAATAGGTACAAATTGTCTTTTATCCCATTTTTCATTTAAATATTTAAACAATAAAAAGTTAATTTATTTTTGTGAGTGTGTGTGCGGGTAGGGGTTGTATTTGTATAGGTTTATATGGTTAAATTGTAAGGCATTTTAAACATTGTTTACACATGTAAATGTCTTTTTATGTTTTGTTTTGTTTTGTACAGTAGACTCTCCTGTACAGTATCTTCACTTATATTTTTTCTTTCCTGTCATGTACTGTGAGGTCCTGTGAAAACCCTACCCGTTCTCACCAAGATGCGTACAAATGACACGCAGTGTGATTATCGTGCAATAGATACGCCAAATTCCGATTTTGCGTGCAAATGATACGCCAGTCCTTCCCATTCACTTATATGGTGAATCGTTTCGTGACGTTTTATTTATTGTTTTCTCATTTGTTTTCTGTTTTTTAAACCATTCTCGCTTGGGTTTAGGGTTAGATTTCACATTTGTTTAAGCAGGTTATTTAATATACAGGTTTCTCTATGTTTTTATCTATATTTAAGCCATGGTCGCTTGGAGTTGGGGTTAGAGTTGGGGTATCTATTGCACGATAATCACACTGCGTGTCATTTGTACGCTTTTTGGTGAGAATGGGTTGGAAAACCACAACAAGTGTGTGTTGTGTGTGCATGCGTGCGGCACATGGCGAATAAAAGTTGTTGTTTCTGAATTCAAATTGATCAGGATTTTACACTGGATCTGTTCTTTATTATCACCAAACTGTTGGTAACACTTTATTTTGATGTCCACTTTAGACATTGACTAATTATAAGCAACTTTGAACTACTTATTAACTACCTGTCTTTACAGTATTAGTAGACTGTTTGCTTCATATCTATTAACACCTTATTGTGATGATCCCTCAAGAGACATTCAACTGACTATGGGGTGGTTTCCCGGACATGGATTAGCTTAAACCAGGACTAGGCCTCAGTTTAATTAGGACTCAGTTTAATTAGGGTATATAACTAGTTTTAACAAAAACATTAGCCTACTTGTGTGCATTTTGAGGCAAAACATAGGGGACTGATGTATTTTAAAGGGCAATTATTTTCCAATTCACATTTTTATATTTCCTTTGGTGTGTAGGTGTGTATTAGCATGTTAATGATATGCAAAAGGTACACCAAAGTAAACGATGAAGTTATCATCTCCACCGTAAATCTCTTCTTGGACTACAACAAACACACGGAGTGTAGGCAACAGTTTACTTCCTGGGATTGGTGATGTAGACAAGACCGACATTATCATAATTCCTCTCGCTTAGACTCACAGCCTATAAATTAACTCCTGTTAGTATTGCATTGTGAGCGAATCTTTTAAACATGGTAAGGAGCGCCACATTTCCGGCTGACGCCAGAGGTATTCAGGCCAATGACAACGTATAGATTAGCTGGCCAATCAGGGACACAGAGCTTTTCAAATCTGTGCATTTCAGGAAGAGAGTGAAATCTGGAGCTACAAAAATGTACGGTATGTGGAAAATAATGTGTTTTAACCAAAAAACACATTATGTATATACCAATTTCACAAAATAAAGTTTTTTAGCAATGAAATATGTGCACTTTAAGCTATGTTAGTGCAAGTTGTTTTCAGTTTGGACAGCTCTTACATTTATTTTAGTCTAGGACTAGTCTAATCCCTGACCGGAAAACCGCCTATACAGTAAGTATCTTTGCAGGTGTATGTCAACTTATTCCACTAACCCTAACCTCTTCCCTAACCCCAACCCTTACAGTCTACTAATCCTCTAATGACAGTTAGTAAACGTATCGTTGCAAATTAATGAAAGTTAGTTAAATTGTAGTTGCAAAGTAATTTATAGTCAGTAGAATGTTTAAAGTGGACTATCAAAATAAAGTGTAACTGTTTAAATGTCCTACAATATTCATGTCAGGGAAACATTTTTACATAAGATGCTAACAGATGCCAATGCGCTCATAAAAAGCTTTAATGGAATTGCAGAGGGTTGCACACATCTGTCCTCTCACACGCCAGCCAGCTGAATTCTGGAAGGAAGTGAAGCTCTAAAGCCGCTGTACTGCCATCTCTTTTTTGGTCACCATCCATCTGTTTCTTCCTAGCGCTTACTGGATGAAACTACTACATGTCAGTTTTACACCGGACACCATCACTGTTTTGATGTGGTTCCCTTGGACGACAACTCTTACTGACAACGTCTCTAACCCCAGTCACAAAGAACGGAGATTATTGAGAATAACTGATGTACTCGACAATGCTGCTGTAGGGATGAGGAACACGTGCTCATCCTCAATGTGCTTATGCAATTTATCTGATTTTACACACCTGTGTTAATGTATTATGATGAAAGATGTGTTTGTTTTTGTATTCAGAGCAAAGGGGAATCTTGTACAGGTCTAATATTTCATTGTGCTCTCAGAAAACACAAGACTGATCTTCATCTGCACTGTACTGGATCACTCTGTGAACTTTAAAAGATAACACCATCTGCTAAATGTCAACTACAATATACCTTATTAGTATGTAGTATAAATAGTTTTTACATAAAAGTTCATTTGGCAGTGCAATTCCGCTTCAATATAATTTGTAACAGTAATAAAAAACAAGAATGTTTGTTTATTTTGTTTGTTTTATAAAAAACTGATTTACAACCATCAGTTTGCAGTTTCATGCAAAGGTAACAGACCATTAATCAACCTCATTACACGTTGAGTAATGCTAATTAACTCGGCAAATATTTTACTGCATTTTATATCAACACTGCTAATATCCTCCCCAAATGTACATATTTACCCTACACAACCTGTTATCTGTGCTCAAATGCTTAAAATATAAAGTGAATAATTTTTATTCCACCACTTCCTCTTGTCAGGACAGTACATAACCAAATATCTGCTGTAATGCCTGTTACCTTATAACATTTTAGTATTATTTAGATGGGCAGAATTGTTTGTACACATTTTTAATGCTTCTGTCTTTATTTGTGATATATTTGCGATATAGTTGTGTTAAATCCACCAAAGCAGCTTTCTGTTCTTTGCAAATCCATGTGAAAATGACCGCAAAATCTTCCTAGATGTTGGCATGTTGTGAAGAATAAAGAAAGAGAATCTCACTCTGTGTTTGCCACAAATACTCAGGAGTCACTTGTGTAAAGTGCACCAACAACACAGGAAACAACAATTGTGCATCTTTAACTGCACATTTGTGAAGAGGGTCAAGGGTTAAAACCATTTTAAAGTCAATTTCTCTTGCTATCGAGAGGTTTTGTGACTGAATCCTGCTCCACGGGTGTATGTGTCAGGAACCCCCTGATCCTAATTGTGTGACACAGAGATATTTATGTAAGCAGTAAGGTACGAGAGGCTGCTGTATTGTATTAGGCACAATGCAAAGTGGAGTAAAGCACAAAAAATAGAAAACAAATAGAAATAAACTATATTGTCACATAGCAATATTATTTTAAGACAGTGCATTAGCATTATTATGCATAATGTTGTTGTACATGCATAATTTTGTGTGTATTTTTTTTTATTTTAAAGTAGACTTTTTAAGGTATTAGGTAGTCTGGATTTCAATCTGACTATGAATTTTGCACCATCAGTACCACGGTGTGCACTTCATTGATTTTAAATGCGAGCGATAGTTTTTTCGCACTTCATAATGCAGACCCAGTGCGGTGTCATTTGCCGAATTAGCGCTTTACAGCATTACCAATTCTAAACAGCTTTAAACAGCCATCCATGTTCAAAAATTAGATGAGAAAACAGATCGCACTGATTCCAAAATAACATTGTGAAACAAAGACAAATGTGCCTATATGATTTAGCTGTTTTTATGATGCAGAGGTAACATTTTTTATTTATTTGTCGCTACTGCTCCTCCCTGAGTGAGCGCGGGTTGAGTCTTCCGATATTTTGTTTTTGTCTGCAGGCTAAAATTGCACTGCACGTGTGCAATTTAAAGGGAACATTGGTTGTAACATTTTGTACATATGTTTAACATTTTTAACAAAAAAGCTTGTGATTTAACATCATTTGGCGGATCCCCTTAAGTTCTGCCATGGACCCTCAGTTGACGATCCATTCTCTAACCCAGTGATTCCAAACTGTACCGATTCTCTAAATGTACCCAATGGTCCTCGGAGCGCCATCTGATGGGCCTTTGTATGCAGTAGTAGACTACTGACAAATTATTGTTATAAATCTTTTATTTTAAAAAAATTTATATGAATTAAAAACTTAGGATGAAAAAAAAAGTATAATCCCAGGTAAATAGCTGTACTTCATGGAGTTAGGACATGTTTCACAGAATAGTGTGGGTCCAAATGCCGTAAAAACATTTTTTTGCAGCTAGCACGTAATGATGATTGACAAACTGAATGTTTAGGCTCCTCCCAAACCTACGTTTGGAACTTAATTTAATGTATTTTATCAAGTGTCATAAAACTGGGGGCACCTTGGCACCATCTCACAGTCCCCCAGTTTGAGAACCATTGCAATATGGCGTGGTGCTTACTTGATGTATCTGTTCGAACTGTACACAGCAATACCGCTATTTGGCTATCAGGGCTGGTGTCTGCAGAAATTTTACAAAGTCTGACATCCTGATGCTGCTTTAAAAAATTACCATAGTAGTTTAAAGAGTTACTGGCCACTGACCACTACAGACAGAAAGAAATGGAACAGGATATTGACATTAGCATCCCAGCAAGTAAGTGTCCATCTTTAGCTGCCTATATTAGGATTAGGCTTAGCATGATATGTTCAAGAAGGTATTTGTTCCAGGGGTCAGTTTAGCCTCTAGCCAGACCGATAAACACATACAAGACCGGTAGTTGACTTCGGATCAGACATGTAACCATCATAAATTGCATAGTTTTGATGAGTTTACTATTTTTGTAAAATGTGAAAAACAGAAGTAATAAAGAATGAGTATGCATGCTCACTTTCTCCAAGGCAGTATAGAAATTAATCTGATTTTATCTTTATGGATCATACCTATACTGTGAATCCTTGGCGGTCATGTCAGTAAGACTCGAGACAGGTTCACGGTCCTGCAGCAGATGGGCTGAATACAGCTGAGAAATGTTGCTCTTTAATTGGCTAACATGTCTACAGGTCTACAGGGCAAAGTATCTGTGGGGCTCAGGGATGTTGAGATTTCATTTTCAATGTTTTCACCCACTTTGTGAGCTGTAGATTTAAAGCTCATTAGTGCTTTAGGTTATCCTCCTAAGTCACAGCCGGGCGAGTCGGTATCGCTTCACGGGGCTTTATCGTTAGCTGCAAACGGCAGATTAATATTTCATCAGATGTGACATCAGTAGAGGCCTCCAGCCATGACGCTGATATCTTATTCTAATCTCTTTAACTGTACCCCGTCTGTCTGCGCAGTCTCAAACTGTGATGGATGGACTAAGAAGGGAAACGCTTCAACCGCTTTATTAGAAAACTGACTGTAGTTGCTCTCTTTCTCTAACAGAAATACATTTATTTCTGACTTAAACAGATGTAATAATTTCATTTAAAACGGGTTTAACCTTGTGCTACTCTTGATATGAGATTGGACATATGCAGCAGTGTTATTGTAGGAAATAGAAATGGAAGTGATATTAGTCACCAAACATTTAACTATAAGTATCGAAATCTGGAAGCAATAGAATAAATCCATTGATTTCCTTTCTTTTCATATCAAATATTGTATTACATTTATAAATATTGTGTTAGTCATAATAGTCATTGCAATTCAAGTCTTATTTTAAGACAATGAAAGAATCTATCTACGAAAGTGACATTTTATTTACTCTTATGTGAACACTGTGCAGCAACTGATAATTTCATCATATGATTGGAAACAACAAGATCAACACATTTGCATTTGTGTCAAATTCTTGTTTTAATTGGGTTTTAGGGTTCTTGAGAAACACTAAATACTTTTATATTGGTGTCACGCAAGATATTGTGACTGTTTGGTCCTGGCAGTAAACTATAACAATCTCTATGAACAAGTCATATATTTCATTCTAAAGGTTACTAAACAAAACCAAAGCAATGTTACCTTTTTATTTTTTTTTAACTTAATTTTCTTTGCAAGCCTTTTTTCTTTTGGTTTTTCATGTTTACATTCTGTCATGTTTATATGTTTACAGCTTGTCATTTTTACAGTTTGCCATGTTTGTCATGTTTACAGTTTTTAGTGGCAAAGTTGGGTTCTTGGACCATACAAACTTATTATTTTTAAAATCTAAGATCATGAAGTTTTATGACATTGTTGAGTTTCAATCAGTACAGATGCTATATAAAGCAAGGCACAAATTGTTACCAAGCCAAATACAAAGAAGGTTCCAAGAACGCACTGGTGGTTATGCATTACGTGATGAAATGAATTTTGGGATGCAAAAACATAGTACAACCTTAAAGTTTTAGCCTTACAGTTAAAAGGTAGCCTTCTTGGGCTTAACTTAGCACCTTCTTCTTTACGTTACATTAGCAATACGCACGCTTATAATGTTGATTCATAGCCACAGCAAATTTAGCTGCTTGTGCTATCGTGTATTATGTTATGCTATCTGTCGTTTTTTCTGTGCGTTCCACTGCTTCTATTAATGTAAAGCTGCTTTGAAACAATCACCAATTGTGAAAAGCGCTATATAAATAAAATTGAATTGAATTGAATGGGGTGCGACCAACATGATCTCACAAAGTTCCGTGGGATAGTCACGGAATTTTTTGCTCAATTTTCCGTGACATTCTCACGGATCTCCGCATGTTTCCGTGGCCCTGCCGCGGACTTTCTTTTCCGTGGCGTTCTCGCGGATTGGTTGCTCAACTGCTTTTTCCTATTTTCAAACCATTGTCGCTTCGGTTTAGGGTTAGATTTGGTGCTTGCGTTACTTTGTCACTGTAAATATTGGTTTATACAATTTTTTCTGATGTATTCTTTTATATTTTCTAAACTTTAATCAATTGTCACCTGGCATTGGGGTTAGAGTTGGGTTTGGGTAGGGATGTCATTTTATGTAAATCTGGTCCTAAACTGAGGCGACAATGGTAAGAAAATAGGACAAAACAGTTGAGTAACCAATCCGTGAGAATGCCATGGAAAAGAAAGTCCGTGGCAGGGCCACGGAAATATGCGGAGATCCGTGAGAATGTCACGGAAAAATGAGCAAAAAATTCCGTGACTATGGGTGCGACAGTGGAATAATTTGGAGATGGAGATGAAATGTTGTCCAAATATTAATCTATTTAAATATAAATATACAAACAAAATATTTTTAAAGGGTATAAAGAAGAACGCGTTTATCATTAGGAGTATTGTTATTATTGGACATTGCAAGTGTATATAAATTTTGTCTGATTGAATATTGTTTGATTTGTTTTGTTTGATGTTGTATTGTGGTCGTGTTGTTTTGTATTATGATTTTTGTATTACTGTAATATTAATTTTTGGGGAGGGCGTTTATAAGCTTTTTGCTTCTGCTTCTGCTACTGCTACTGCTCAAATAAATAAATAAATAAAAGTAAAAATAAGTTTAAGTTTTAAACCTACTGAGCCGTTCGTCTGCACCTTCAAATGTTATCTCTAGCTTTCTAAAATGGGGATTCACAAAGGGATCTCTGGGGGGATGCCAGTTTAATTAAAGAAGAAATATGTATTACAGTAATAATAATGTTTTTATTATTATTTGATATTATTATGAGCTGTTATAAACTTCAAAATAAGCATTTCTCTCAATTTTGATTGATTTGTAATCCCACACATTGCATTCTGGGAATGGTCTATCTGTACAGATATGCATAACTGTCAACACTACCATTTTTACAAGTAGTCTCCCGTATTTTATACATCTCCCGCCCCCCTCCTGTTTTGTTATTTCTCCTGGGAAACAGCCCCACCTTGTAATTTAAATAATCTTTAATTTAAATAATCACATCAATATATTATTCTAACGTTGGCCAGTTGCCAGATCTTGTATGAAACGCATCCTACTCACACAATAGGCACATCATTTTGAACCCATTTTTGATCGCAACCTACAACTAGGTTACCCTGTTGCTATCTGCGCAGGTAGACAGGGAAGTTGAATCAAGCAGAAAGGTCAGATGGTGCTACGGTGAAAAAAATGCTGTAAATTTAACAGCTGGACATAAGAACTTAATTTCTTATCATAAAGCAGCATTGACAATTCCCACTCCTTTGGCAAAGTATGTTGTGCTGATTATAGTATCAGACGCGGTGGTAAAAACAACTTAACGCAGCACAATACATCACAACGGCACAATCGCACTGTGGAGGCATCAAGCATAGACATTAAAGAAACAAGTAGACTGCACAACGGCGCCGCCATAGTAGTGGTGGCAACATCTCCATTTATCTCATAACAACTGGAGGTAAAAATGCCTCTGTGGTGTGCAGTTTGGTGGTGTACAGTGAGTTACAGTGCATGTTTGGTACTTACTTTTGAGTATCTACATAGTAATTAACTCTTTCACCGCCAGCGTTTTTTAAAAAAGTTGCCAGCCAGCGCCAGCGTTTTTCATGATTTTCACCAAAGTTTAAAGGCGGAGTCCACGATGTTTGAAAAACGCTTTGGAAAATTAGACGGGCCGTCTACCAAAACACACTTATAGCCAATCAAATCAAATAAAATGCCGGGTTGCGTATGTGTGGGGCGGGTCTATCAACAGAAGGTCCAGATTCTATTGGGGTAGGGGCGTGTTTGTTTAGGTGATTTCAAATATCAACATTGGCTTTCAAACATCATGGACTCCGCCTTTAATGCCTTCCAGAAAATGTTCTTCTTTAAATATATAAACATACAATATACCAAATGAAAGAACAGACCCTCTGCTTTCAAACAAAAAAGTTTCATCCTACCTTCAGGGGTTCTTTTGTAATCAGCTTTTGAATAAGAGTAGGTTTCTGCAAAAACACCACATTTTGAGCAAAAAGCAGAGATAATTCCATTTTTGTGACGGACTTTTCATAGAGATCCCATTCAGAGCGATCTTTAAAAAAGACACGGACATGCAGCCGCTTGCCATAGGGCAATACTTCCGGGTTTAAAAAGTTGCGCAAGGTGGATAATAGCGGTATTGCGGAAAGACGGAAAATCTTGTCATTGGCGGTGAAAGAGTTAAAGGGTATCATTACTGTACTTACAAGTGGTACATACTTGGTAGTTATTATCTAACTCTAGATATGGGTAAAACCAGAAACATACTTACTGTATAGTGTAGGTATACTGTACCTAATAAGAAACACTACTGTGCTTACAAATGAATGTACAATATAAGTTATAGACAAAAATGCATCATATTTTATGGTTTTACTAGTTAATATAACTCACAGTGGCGTATGTATACTATGCTATATCTTAGGTAGTAGATCCTGTATAGTAACTATGTAAAGTACAACACTTTATTTTACAGTCCTGTTTCCATGCAGTTACTACGGACATACTAGTGAATGTACCCTGTAGGTAGGTTTAATGCTTGGGTTTAAAGAGTACAATAAAGGACAAAGATATTGAGTACAAAAATGGCACATCAGTAATGTTTGTTATTAGTTGTCATACAGTATGCATACACTATAAGTACCGTTCATTTACTTACACTGACCTCTAAGTACTACACACTTACCATGTACACAGAATTTGTAAGTACAGTAATGTTTCTCGTTAGTTCAATATACACACTATGGGCCCTATCTTGCACCCAGCGCAATTGACTTTGTCAGTGACGCATGTATCATTTCGTATTTTGCACTGGCGCACAGCGGGTTTTTCCCTCCACAGACGCATGTCGGCAAACTAGGGAATGAACTTGCGCTCCCTGGGCGGTTCAGCGCAAAAAAGGAGGCGGGCTCCGGCGCAAACCATCTCTTATGCTATTTTGCAGTTTCAAAAAACAATTACTAACCAAACTTTACTAACAATTACTAACCAAAAAAACCTAGTCTAAAGTCAGTGGCGCGTTGCGCGTGGTTCATTATGCTATTTTAAGGGCGCATGCTTGACCATAATGTATAGCGCGCACAACACGCATTGCTTATCTAATCTACACAGATGCAACAGTTATTTTTGCAAATCATAAATTGTTACAATAAAAATATAAGATAAGGGAAATCATTAAATCATAAATTGTTACAATAAAAAATATTAATACATGAGATAAGGGAAATCATTTTGGTGAGCATTGTGGTGATAGTTTTTATTTATTTTGTGTGGCAGCGTTAAACAATTATCATGCAAATAACGATTAAAATATTTTCATAAGTTTGTTGTGTGGCTGTATTATGTTTATTTTATCTAAATAATAATTAAAAAGTTTTCATAAGAAACCTTAATGTATATGAACTTGATTTGTAAGTGTACTTTGGGGTTGGACCTTGCTTGCGTTTCTTGTGTCCGATTTCAAAACCCCAAACCCTTTCAGCGGTGAGGGTGGACGCAGCGATGTCCTCCTGTGTGCCCGGCGTGCCCGATTTATGCTGGCAAGCTTGGGATCCCCCGTCTCCTGACATCATTGTAGTGCTTGGCGCAGCTGATGAGACAATTGCGGCTATTTTCTCTCACGCCTGTTTAACCGACGCTGATTTGGGCGGGTTTCTCCCATCCCCATACAAAACAACTTCTCTGTCTTTGACTGCTCTTACAAGAACGTCGGTCTCCTCGGCTGTGAACCGCTCCTGGCGTGCGACTGTCAAATCCGTCATAATAATAGCAACCCGCCGTGGAACTTGCGCCCTTGCGTTTAAAGGGAATGTTGGATAGCGTTTTGATTGGTTTATTTGACGTTACGCCCAAACCACACCTATGAATAATGAACCTACTTCAGACCAACCCCTTAGTGATTTGCGCCCGGCGCAAGACTTATTTCTCCCGCCGGGAAAATAGCAACAGCGCCCAAGATCCGCCCACAAAGTCACTTGCGCTTTGCGCTTCGGAGTTGCGTTTCAGATCGTTAAAATAGGGCCCTATATGTGCTATCATTAACGTACACTGGCATGTATGTACTACACACTTACCATGTACATACAATTTGTAAGTACAGTAGTGTTTGTTCTTAGTTATCATATGTACACTATAAGTACCTGTCATTAACCCATACTTACATGTAAGTACTAAATATTTATATTGTATATTCATTTGTAAGTACAGTAGTGTTTCTTGTTAGTTACAGTATACCTACACTGTAAGTATGTATCTGGTATTACCCAGTACTTATCTAGAGTTACATAATAACTACCAAGACAGTAATGATATTATTTAATTACCATGCAGTAAGTACCACACATTTGTCTGTAGGTACATATTTACCATATATGTACAAGGTAAGTACACGTACTATAAAATAAAGTGCTATCGACCGGACAGTTGTTTTCTGGTTGTGTTAGATCATTATAACATTATAACATTATTTTGATAGGGAGTTGGCAACATGGAGGCAGACTATTAATAGCTAGAGATATTGCTATTTAGCTATGAATGTTGATACTTAATGAGAATTCATAATATTTACATGTTATAAATCCCCAATTAATCCTTATGTTGTAATCGTTGTTTTACATATATTCTATACTGTCATTTTAATAATAATAATTTTAGTGCTATTAAAACGAATGCAGAATGTCACTCTTTGACCCCCCCCCCCCCCCAGAGGTCTCCCGGATTATGGAATCCAGTTGTTGACGGGTATGCAGATATAGGAGGCAATGCTGCCAAGGGGTTTAGTCAGAACTGTATACAACATCTTAGAAACTATCTTCTGAAACAGGCTTCTTGTCAGATTTTACATAGAGCTACAGTGTCCTGTATAAAATACAGCTAATTATCATTTTATGGGGCTAAAAGCAATTTCCACAGTGCTCCCTCTTCCCAAAATATTAAATATAAGGAGAAATAGAGGGAAACTACAAAAGATTGAATGTGTGTTGATGTATTTTTAGCAGCAGAAGGAAGTTAAATGAGGCATAATGGGTAGAGTTGTGAATTGAGAGGCAGGAGGCAAAATGATGATGATGGTTTTACTTAGTCTAGCTATCGTTTGACAGCAGCTCAAGGGTAAGAAAAGAGTCATTTTTGGCTGGGTAAGTGCTTGTCATGTAATTTTCTGTGACTGGAGTACAAATCTTTTTTTACTTTCATCTCTTCAGTTTAGTTAGACCAGCAGATCTTCTCTGTCTTTCACCAGTCTATGCTATTTTAAGGCATGGCTATGTGTTGATGTCAATGTTTAAACCATTTACCTTATATAATTTCTTGATGGCGTCCTCGCTGCACATAATTCCAAAGAGAACCTTTGTCTTTATTAAAATCCAATACCTCGCTCTTGTACAACTTTCTTTACGTGATTTACAATTCAGTCAGTTCCTAGCAAATTAAATCAAGTCCTGCTCTACATCTACTCTATAATCCTTGAAATCATTCTTGTCATATGTCACATCATAAATTACTGTATTATTCAAAGCTCAACAAATGCTAAATCTTGCTCAGGTTGGAACAAATTCATTTAAAGAATAATTGTGACAACATTAATCATACATGAGATGACCACATCTTCAACAGATGAAGAAAAGATCTGATGCCCTCCTCTTACCTGAATTTTATGCTGTTCACTGCCCTCAACTGAATGTAAAGTATACAGAGAAACCTAATCCTCAGCATCTCTCTCTCTCTCTCTCTCTCTCTCTCTCTCTCTCTCTCTCTTTCTTTCTCTTTCATTTCACTTAGGGATTCACAGATTCTCTCCGTTCTAAGAATTCAAATGAACCAAATCATTAACGAGAGTTATTGCCAGGTATACAAAAACCTCTCTTTAGCCACAGTCATGATCTGATTCTAACCTGACACATTAATCTCCAGATACAACAAGCAGAAATTCAATACTAAATGTTCTCACATGTGTTGCAATCAAACATGATGTGCCATCTTAAAAATCCTAGACACAAACACAGGTACCACTTCCTTCCATTCTAGACTGCCAGAGTAGTATCCAAACTTATTTAACGGAGTCTTTCCCTGGTGTCCATATCTTTGTCGAGTATAAATATTAAAGTAGTCACCCCCTGATTATTGGGCCTTAACAGAAAACTCTGGAACATCAATTGCCACCACCTCGGATGGACAGAGTGTAGACCACACACACCACAGAGGCACAGCCATTACAAGAAGTACAACAGAGAGGAAACATGCCTCAATTGCCTCTAAGACCACCAACCTTAAGACCTTTGGTACACTCTAAAAAAAGTAATCCGTAAAAAAAACGAATAATGTCCTGGCAGAAAATTACTGGTACTTTTTCCGTTATGTTTACAAACATTTCCGTTTATTCAAAAACTGAACATTCTGTAGATTTATAGAATAGTGATGCGCAGGTCGGGTTGGGGCGGGAAAAGAAATTGTAACTTTAATGCGGGGCGAGTCATTAAAAACAAAATTAAAAAACTGATATGTTGCGTCTAATCCCCTGTAGCATATATATTAAATATTTGGGAATATATATTTTTACATTTTATTACGTTCTTTGATAAGATTAAATTACATAGGTCTATGTGGCAACGTAACTTCCGCAACGTAACTTGATATCCCCAAACCTTTGGCGTCACGTTTGTGAATAGATAATACAAATGCTGCTTTTTTGTGTGGTGCTCTACTTTTAAAATGATAAAGCTAAAGTTCTACATGCTAAAAACACTATAACCCTCAGGGGTCGGCCATTTTGGGACACTCTCAGAGGTTCTGACATGCTCTTACATTTGGTCTTTTTTCAGTTGCTTTAAAACATAATAATGGCAACAGAATCTAGTAGTCTAGGGTTTTTTCCTTAAAATGATGATAAAACAATGTATTGATTTAGAAATTGTAAGACACTTTTTGTTTAGACGTATGCGAGAAGGATTGATTGACAGCTAGCAAACAAATGCTCGCACAATGAGCTGCATAATGAGGCAGGAATGTGAGAATGAACTACAGTAAAGAATGTGAGGACAAATGTATACATGTTTGTTTGAGGTTTATTAAGTTAACAATATAATCAAAATTGAAATGATGGTCAGTAGGACATTTTAAGTTTATTTGGAAACAAACCCTATTCAAAAACTTTGTATAAACTAAGAAACTGATACACAACAGAGCTGTAAACTTCATGTGGCTCATGTTACCATATAACTTTATGTCCAAAAAGTGTTTTTCCACTTCACAGTTTTGTACTGATGAGAGAGATGCAGACCTCTAAGAGAGTTATAAACAGCGGTTAGCATAAATTGTCCACAGAAATACCCTCACATATATAACTGATGGGTAAATGTCACTGATACTAAGTTACATTATACTATCTTGTACATAAACTTAATCTCAGATAAACATCTGCAGCAATTAGTTATATAAAAAGCTGTTTTCAGATGCCCATCCCCTTATCGTCTAGCTTCTGTTTTAAATGTGTTTCTGTAAGCGCATATGAACTTTAAAAACACATCGCATGTGCACGAGCTCGCGCCTCCGTGTAACGCAGCGCTCATAAAAACGGTGTTGCGTGTAAAGCGCAATGTATGGAATTACCTTGCATGTAAACAATATGGAATCATTTTACAGCAAATCCCGCAGTGCAGCATTACTCAAAGTTGCCATGAAGGATACGAAAGTGAATAACTTTGTTTAACACTGTTACAGCATGCAACAGTGAAATCCCCCATTACGTGAGATCGCGTCCGTTTGTAAACAATGCGAAAGTTTTTCAATCCGAAGCATGCAGTCTGATGAGGTTGCTTACTGTATGTAGGCTGAACTGCACAAGCCATGAGCAAATTAAGTTACATGAGAGCAAATATAAATGGAATAAATTAACTGTTAACGTTACTTACTTCTAATCCAGCTCCAGCGTCCTCCATTGTTCTTCTAAGGTAACGTTGAAGATAAATGCTTCTCTTCCTCAATGTCCAGACATAAATGAAGATATTCCTCACGTGTGTGTAAAGTTTATCTCCCAAACATGCGGTAGTCTTTAAATCTGATCAAACTTTACGCTTAGCTTGTTATGGTTTGAACAGCTCGTGTCTTCATTACCATGTTAACAGCTGTGGGCGTGACCGAATTAAAGATAATTAAGTCAGCCAGGAAAAAACGGTACTCTCTTTACTTCAATGCAGATTACATAAACAGGCATTATTTGTTTTCGATTATATTTAGCTTGTTTAAAAGTAGACATTTCTTTGGATATGTGTATCATGCTTGTGTGACGAGTATTCGCGGAGTTTCAATTGATTTTTGTAACGTGTTTTGAGAGACAGCGGGCAGAGACAGAAATGTCTGGATGCACACCCTGTTTATTTTCTTTATTTGACAAAAATACAAAGATCTGTTGTTATTGTGAATGAACACATATTAAAGAAGACCCTTTACCTTTTCAAACACGTAAGTGTATGATTATTAATGATGGAGTATTTTAAGTTGATTCTGCCATGATAAGGAAAAAAACACGTCAAAACGCGGCGCTGCGTTTTTGGGACCCCAGGGGGTTAAATGCATGGACTATACTGCATATATCTACATTGGATTTAGGGCTGTCACCATTACTCTATTTTCTTGAGGATTTAAAAAATATCCTGGAGCACATGTCGAGTACTGTTTAAAATAGCGGAGATTTAGTGAAACAAACTAACAAACTAGAAAGAAAATTACAATAGTATCAGAAGCATATTTCAGCACAACGCTGCCTCTCTCTTTCCTCGTTCAACTCGCTCACTCTCTCTCTCTCTCTCTCTCGCGCATGCATGAAGGCAAGAATGCGATGCGATTGGATCCTTGTAAATTTCGGAAGTTTACACGACTGAGCTGCAGCGGGCAGGCATAAGATTTATAAAAACACATATGAGAAGAAAGGCACAGCAACTCAAAAAGACTTACGTGTTTCACAATTACTCATAATGCCAATTTTCTTGTGGAGGCATGGAGCAGCATAAGAATACACAGTTAACTTATGTGTGATCTACCGGCATTGCCTTTGCGATCGACGTATTGGACACCCATGGTTTATCATTCTCCTATCTCTATATTAATATGACCATGCTGGTTTCTATGGCTCATTTGTGTATGTTGTTGCCAGTTTACAGGGCGATGTAATCTAATGGCTGTTTGTTTCCAAGCACTTTTAGGCTGAAATAAAGCCTCTTTTTATTTACATTACAAATGCCTAGTATGTCTATTTTAATGGTCGCGGGGCGGTGCAGGTTGTAAAAATAGATACAGTGTTGCTGGGCGGGCCAAATATTTCATAAAAGCGGGACTCGCGGGTTGGAAAAAACGCCGACCCGTGCATCACTATTATAGAACACTCTCCGTAGATTTACAGAACATTTTCCGTAGCCTTTTGGGACACTTCAATCTGCCTATGAAACGCAACAATGGTGACAATCAACAACAAAGCTTCATGCTGCAATGCATGCTGGGTACCAAGATTGTAGAAAAACTCTTTCTTAACATTTACTGTCACCATGTATCGAAAGTGTTGATGTCTCTGAAGCAAAAACCACAGCTGACACATTTGCAGCAATCTTATTCAATACAGTTCATTTTTAGATCAGCATAGAGTGTCACTTTTATACATTTCAGTTCTTCATTCTTATTTTATAATTTCATATTTAAATGTTAGGCTGCATAACATAAAAACAAAATAGCGCTTTTTACATACTATATAGTATGGAGGAAAGCGGTTTTGGATTCAGCCACCATCTTGGAAACTGGCTCAGGTGTGGTGGCCATCTTGCAAACAAGTTTTGGCATGGTGGCCATCATGGGAACAGTTATAGACATGGCAGCCATCCACAGCCTCGCCCACAGTGAAAAGGGACCCAGCTAAACAAAGGGCATAGTCCATGAAATCCAGAAGCGACCCTTGAGGACCATCAATGATACGTTTAGATTTAATTTGTTCATTAAGTCGATAAAAAAAAGTCAATAAGTGCAAAGTCAAGGAGATCTAAAATGTTGGAAATACTTAAGGTCTGGTCCTTGAGGGTGCAAGGTCCCTAGCGAAGGGTGATGAGGGCGACAGCTGGATCTATTTTGTGGTCAGTCAATCTGTAATGTAGATGAAGGGAGGCAGAGACAGCGACAAGGCAAAATAAAAACAAGATAATCCAAAGACATAGAAACATAAAACAAGCTCAGAAACCCAACCATTACATCTACATCATCTGACAAAAGAAAAAAAATTAAACACTAGGGCTATACTCAAGGGTAACGACAAACCTGGGAAACAATCAGCATGAGGACCAATGAACAAAAGAACTAGACACATGGAAAGCAGAATACAAGAGACTTCAAAATAAGAGACATGGGGAAACACAAGTTAGAACTCTTACAGTGGCTTTAGCAAGACCTCAATCTTCACCTACGGCAACGAATCAGGCTTCACTTGCTGTACAAGCTGATGAGCATTTAAGTCAGCAAACTACAATTTGGCATCCTGTGGCATAATTCCATTATAACCACAGAAGCTCTTAGCCGTATCAACAGCATAGTACTAGCTTTGTGCAGAACAGAATACACAATTTATTGTTGTGTTAATGTTTTTACTGCCCATCTGAACAGATTTATATCCAGGTAAAGGTGCTTATCTTGGATTTGAGAGACATCACTGTGACTTTTTTCTGATCTATTAATGAAATAGAAATATAAGAATTCATATTTTATTTGTCTAATCTTGATATTTTAATGGGTAGAATGTTGAAATAGTTTTAATTTATTTAAAAACCATAAAGCCACACTCTCTTATTAATGTCAAAGTATTGCAGTACCCTTGTTTGCCGGTAGGGGCCCCCAAGCACAAATGTGAAACTCTTCCTATGCTTAATGTCTTTTTGAAGCGTCTACCATTTCACATGCTAAAGATTGCAGATGTTATATGGAGCCACGGAGAGGTCTTTGACTGCCTGCCAGTGGGCCTTTCCTTGCACTCCCTTCTCCCTGAGTAGCCTGGATGTTGAGGTGGCTAAGTTCAGCGTACCTCAGCCTTTTCCCTTCATAGGCCTCCTCCACTGCACCCTGTGAGCTTGATGATATAGACAAGCTTGAGCGAGGCTGACCACAGAACAAGGTCTGGTTGCAGGTTGGTGGCTGCGATTTCAGCTGGGAAGCAAAGTTTCTTGTTCAAGTCTGCCAGCAGCTTCCTCTTTTTTTCTTCTTCCTCTTCTCCACTCCTTCCCATGCCATACACTGTCCTTACTTTGCCTGTGCCACAGCTTGGGTGCACCTTCTTGCTTCCTCCTCCCAACATACCTCCTGGGCCACCATCTTGCATCTCTGAGGTGGAGAGGCCTTGCTCCACACTTGTGTACTGGCCCCAAGTCCAAGACCACTCCTCCCCTCCTGCACTCGGCCCACAATGTCCTTGTGTCTAAGTGCTGCCTTTGCCTGCTCAAATCCATTGCTCGAATCCAGTAGCATCATCTCCAGTCTGACTTTGACACACTTGTACTCCTCTATCAGACTGGAATGAGCAGGTGTATCATCCCTTTGCCGTAAAGTGCAATATTGCTGAGGCACCTGGGAAGGCCAAGCCACTTCCTTACATATGAGCTGACCAGTCTCCCCAGCTTTTCCACCTTCGAGAGCGGGACTTCATAGAATGATAGAAGCCACAGGAGACGTGAAAGTAGTCCATACTGCATGCACCAGAGCTTCAGCTTGCCAGGAAGCAGGGTTCTGTTGATGTTCTACATGCCAGTGGCTACCTCCTTCCTGAGCTGGATTACTTGCTCTTGGTCTTTAAGGGAGACATCATACCAATGACCTAGGCTCTTCACTGGCTTCTTGGAGACAGTTGGAATTGGGTCCTCGTTGATGTTGAGGCGGTGGTCTGACAGCTTTCCCTTGATGATGGAGATGCTTCTTGATTGCTTGGCTTAATCTTTATGTGAGCTCGCTCAATGCACACAACACTAAATAGACAAACACAATAAACATGACATAAAAGAGTTAAAAGCATGGAAAATAAAGAAAGTAAAAGAATGGCAATAGGACTATGGCTTAACGTCTGCACAAACCATCAGGTGTCTCATTTATAAAGCGTGCATAAGCCAGTTCCCATGCAAAGGTTGTGCTCTATAAAAAAACTAACTTGAAGGGAGAATGTGCTTGCAGGGTGGGATCTGAGAATGATTCATAAATGCACACTTGCAGATCTGTAATTTATAAATGGAACATTGCTTCGTTATATAAGTCTTGATATTTTTTGGCGTATGCCATTTTTGCTTTTGTGTGTACGTAGACTTTTAGTAAGGATCCTACGCACAGTTTTATAAATAAAACCCTTGATCCTCTAAAATTCACCTTAATTAATAAGGGGTCATAACTTAAGCATCAACAAAGAAATAACCAGATACTTGCATTGGCTTTTGTGAGACATTGCGAAGATCCAGATGCACACAGGTGCGAGAAAGAATGGTAAGTGGTAAATTCACTGCATTTATATGGCGCTTTTTATAGACCAATGGCCATCCAAAGCGCTTTACATATTCGCTCACATTTACCCATTCACTCACACATTTATACACCGACAGTGCAAGGCGCCATCAAGCTTGTTGGGAGAAGCTGTGGTTAGGTGTCTTGCTCAAGGACACCTTGACACTTGGTTAGGTGGAACCGGGGATTGAACCACCAACCTTCCAATTTGTAGACAACCTACATGAACCACTGCCGAGAGTATCACAATGTGTTTGTAACAAGATGAATGAGTCCATTAAGTTGTTCCGTAGGGCGAATTGATCCGCAGAGATTGTTCAAAATGGGATGAAGTGCAAATACCAGGAAAACTGTCCCAAAGAGTGAGGCAGGACTCAGGGAGAGATAAGCTATTCTGAGGGACTCTGAGTGAGCCTGAGCATATCTGAGCTAACTGAGCAAAGATGTGTTGGGGAGAGGCCCTTTTAAACTTTGATGAGTCCAAACCAGGGTAGTTAAGATAGCCAATTGGAAAGGTTGTCGATTAAGTGCGAAAACAAGTCTTTGTTTTACCAGAAACGCAATTTGCATAGTTGTGCTATGCAAAGAGTTTGTCTCTTATAATTTGGATTAATATTGAATTAGTTGGATGCCAGTTACAGTAACATGATGCATATCATTGATCAGGATATTACAAGGGGATTACTTAGAGAGTAATGAAGACATGGGATCAAACACACATCAAATAATAATTTAATAACTGTGAATATAAGCCATATTATGGTGAAGCAAACATAACTATAGTTATGTATAGTATAACTATATTAAAACTAAGTGATACAGCATTGATACGATCACGCAGTACAAGGATATATAATATATACATTTTAAACAGCTCATTGTGATTTTTAACTGTGATCATTAAAGGTAGGGTAACAGATTTGATCCTGAAACATTTTTAGTTATACTGGTTAAAAGTCTGCTCACATCCTGATAGCAATCACTGTGTTAAGTTGTTTAAATGTATTTGTAGAAATTTATGTCAACTGTGAAAGGCGTAGGACCAAAAAATGTTAAACCAATCATAGATTTCGGTCCGAACGGACGTTTCCTTTTTTGTCCCTTATACATAAGAGTAATTTGAATGCCCACCCCGCAGGGTATACACAACCAAAAGTGTGCTTAAACTAATTCTGATGTAAACCAGTTGTTTATGTTGGTTATTTTGGAAATGTTATTCACTTAGTACTGCAAAGTTTTCTCACTGGTGAATGAGACGTGACCGTCTGATCTGTGCGTGTTCATGTGTCTTGAAAGAGGCGTGACTTTGGATGGCGATTTGACTTGAGGGCGGGATCGTGATTTCATTGCTAGGCGGCTACATTAGCATTTTTCAAAATGTGAAACCCTACCTTTAACCCTCTGGGGTCTAAGGGGTTTTTAGGGCCCTGGGGAAGTTTTGACATGCACTGACATTTGTGCTTTTTTCAGTTGCCTACAAACATAAATGGCAAAATTCTCATAACACTGCGTTCAGCACAAACTGGGCTACAATATGATATGATCAACATATATGTACATGTTTGTATTTTTGAGAGAAAAATGTTTTATGCGTGGTTTTTGAAAAAGCTAAATTTTTAAGTCACTGATACAAGTCCACAAAACTCATTCTAAACATGTTTTCCCAAGACTTTTCAAAACAGGATCTAGTAGTCTAGAGTTTTTCTTCAAAATGATGTGAAAATTATCCGGTCTGCTCATTCACATAAAACAATATATTGATTTACAATTTCTAAGACACATTTGCTTGGGAAAGGATATATGTGGGAAGGTGGGAAAGCTCCTGAATAATGAGTGATTGACAGCTGAGGATCGAAAGAGTTGCATAATGACCCACATAATGAGCCTTAGGAATGTTCAACAGGAATGTAACCTTCTCTGTAGTAAAACCATGATAAGGTTTACTTGGGAATTTATTACAAAAAATTATATATATAATGTGTGTATATATAGAAATATATAGAAATATTTTATATGAATCTCACAAGTATACCTTTAAAAACCATAGTAATCATAGTAAAGGTACTGTTTTGGCCATCGTAAAAAATGAACAGGGTTAGTGTTTGGTTGGCCAGCGAGAGGTTTACTTTAGTGCAGTAAAAAAGCTCAGAAGAAGAACTGCCTATCGTCGTCTGGACTCTTATTTGTGTTTTTGTAATCATTATAGTAGAAACACAACAAAGGACAAGCGTGATAAACTTATCAATGTTTGTTTACAGCCGCTGCCATTAAAGGGATAGTTCGGCCAAAAACGATATTAAACCCATGATTTACTCACCCCCAAGCTGTCCGAGTTGCATATGTCCATAGTTTTTCAGACAAACACATTTTCGGATATTTTAGAAAATATTTTAGATCTTTCTGTTCATTAAATGTAATGTTGCGGGGTCCAGCAAAAGTGCGTCCATCCTTCACAAATTAAATCCAAACGGCTCCAGGATGATAAACAAAGGTCTTCTGTGGGTAATCCGTGCGGTGTTGTTGTAGAAATATCCATATTTAAAATGTTATTAACATTATAAACTACCTTCCGGTAGCGCCGCCATTTTGGAGTGATGCGCATTCAGGATGAGAGCTTACGCAGCGTACAGAGTTTCTCTGCTGCTTCTCTGTGCCCCCGCCCTCCGAATTTGTCATACGTCACTAAGAAAAGTGCGTACACTACACTAATCCTCTCTCCTGAGTCTAGGATGGCGGCGCTACCGGAAGGTAGTTTTATAAAGTTAATAACATTTTAAATATGGATATTTCTACAACAACACCGCACGGATTACCCACAGAAGACCTTTGTTTATCATCCTGGAGCCGTTTGGATTTAATTTGTGAAGGATGGACGCACTTTTTTTGGACTTGAAGGTCGTGGACTATTGCTGGACCCCGCAACATTACATTTAATGAACAGAAAGATCTAAAATATTTTCTAAAATATCCGAAAATGTGTTTGTCTGAAAAACGATGGACATATGCAACTCGGACAGCTTGGGGGTGAGTAAATCATGGGTTTAATATCGTTTTTGGCCGAACTATCCCTTTAAGTTACTCCCTCACGTGTTGATCATGAAAGCAGTATGTGTCTCCTTAGGGGTGTGTCCCTGGGAGCCCTTACTAGAATTTGAGGCATAGTGTCACAGAGTGACTGTGAAAGGGCGGAACCAAAAGTGAGGAAGATTAGTTCCGCCCGGACCATGATTCGCAAACACCGCCCACTTCCGGGAACGCCGGCCAACCTAAATCAGCGCGTTATTGGAAACAGGTGCATTGTTGAGCGTGGCGATTGCTGATTGGGCAATTCGGTGAAGATGAGACACATAAATAGGGCATCAGCAACACAGGAAAGGGTGTGTTTTTCCAGCAGTTATTGTGGGTGCAATGTAGCGGAGGAGGAAGTTGGAGAGAGTGTATGGTGTACTGTGAAGCTTGGGCAAAGAGAGATAAACACACAGGGCTGAGTATACGATAACCTTTATTGGAGTGTTGTGTTTACATGCATTGTGTTTTGGGAAGCTAACACACATTGAAAATCTGCTAGGATTGCAGTGAAGGAGATTGTGTTTGCCATCCGCTTCCGAGGTCGGATATCTGGAAGAGAAACGAAAAGATTCAGTGTTAACGAAATCGTGAGTACACATTAGTATTCATCGTGTCAAAAGTTACTTTGAAAGTGTGGAATATCCATATACCTCTTGTGAGTTGTGACCAGTGTGTAAGCGGCCCCACTGTAAAAGGATTGGTGGGTGAGCCGGGAACAGCAAGGAAGGAGTCCGTTGCCTCATTGTGGCTGTGACGTTTCATCTGGCCGTCCGCTGCATCGGTGCCCCCAACGTCCAGGAACTATTCCCCGGCCCTAGGTGGTTCTGACCTTAATTCACTGTGAGTGTGTGGAGTGCAGTGGGTGAGTCCTTTCCTTTTGCTGTGTGTACACTTGGAGTCTGCAGTGTCATGCTGTGTCAGGGTAGAATTATTCATTTAAATTATTTATTATTATTAATTATTATTAATTTAATTTAAATTGTATGCGATATTTAACTGGTAGCCAGTGTAGAGATGCCAGAATTGGACTTATGTGGTCATACTTTTTAGATCGAGTAACCATTGCGGCGGTGTTTTGAACCAGCTGTAACTTGATTACCTGATTTGTGTGTATTTTTTAGATATTTCTAAGATGGAAGAATGCTGTGCGGCAGACGTTGGGGATATGACTATCGAAAGATAGATTGTTGTCATCTATGGGCAGCTTGTAAAATGTCTTAAAATAACCACCAGAGCAATGTTTGTGGTAACCCTGGTATAAGAGGAATCATTTACTCTGGTGAATTATTTGAAAATAATGCACACCAGTCCTGCTGTGTTCTCTGCTGCACACCATGCTGCATTACCAACTTGGGTGTGCATTATTTTTGAATAATTCAATGGCCTGTTGTCAATTAATACTTACTTATATAACTTATACCTTATTTACTATCTATCAAGCTGTATTGCAACAATTTGAATTGAACTAAATCAGCAATCAAATCATTTTAGTTGCATGCTGTATATTTTTGGTCAACTTTTTTATTTTGATATTATATATATTATATATTATACTTTTTTATTTTGTTTGGTATTGTACATTTATTTTCATATTCTCAATATGCATATTGTAAGCATTCATGAAATGTTTATAATTGTGTTGTACAGCATTTCAAAGATTATACCTAATGTAATTTTCTCACCACTGGGGTGTTTAAATCATCACGTTTGGCCCTTTGAAATCTGACAGACATCCTCCATCATGATCGTGTGTTCTGAATAACTTTATCCATCACTCTCTGGAGAGCAAACGCAGACCCATAGAGCTAAAGAAGCGTATGCGGAGCTTTCCTTCTCCTCAGCAACCCTGTCGCTCGTAACCTTATTATCCCCCAAACAGGCGATTCCCAGAGCGCCTTCACACACTTCCTGACTCGGCACGCTTGATGTTATTTCTTCAGCGGGTGCCTGTGAAGAACTCCTCGCCTTGAAGCCTCGGAGCCTGCAAAGGCACAACAAGCATCGATGGATCACTGTTTTCCTCTCTCGCTCTAAAACAGCAGAGCTTTTCCAAATGCACAGAACGTTTCTCGAGAGCTCCTTATTTTGATGCCAAATGCATGCGGCCATAGCATCCACCCGTAAAACATCTTTAAACAAGCTTTCACTTTCTTTAGAGGCATAATGCACTCTGTATTTCTAGGAAATGAAAATGATGTCGTTCTCACGGCATATAACAGAACGTACCTGTGCTGAAAATTTTGTAAACCTTGTATTTTTAATCCAATCATAAAACACTTACTAGGATTCTAATATTTAGATGTTTTTACCTCTTAACATTTATCAGGGATGATTGGATGAATAGGATAAGATGTATTAAAATTTATGTTCATTTCTCAGCCCTGTTGTTTGGACGCTGTGGAAGAAGCTTTAGTTGTGAGGAAACATTTGTTCATTCATTGATTACCTACTGGTTCACTACATTCATTACCAGTCTCATTCTGACCTGAAGCTCTGAACAATGGAAATCTATGAATGTAATGCACCTCATTTGACTTAAGGTCAAAGTGCAACGTGATGTTTTTCTGTCCGTTCTGTTCAAATTAAACAATGACATGAGACCATACAAAAGGCAATCTGACATTAACAGAAATCAAAACCTTACCGGTGTTAAAAGTGAAATTAGGCTTGTATTTTGCTCATATTGTTTTTATTAGTAAGACTACCAGTTAGGATGAAAATGTTAATTTTGAAATTTGCCAGGAAGTTAAATTTTTTTGCTATAACACCTTTTACAGGGATGCAAAAGTGTCACATCCCGGCAAAATTTGCTATTTTGGATCCAAATAGGTCGTTGTGAAATCTGATGTGTTTTTGAAAATAGTTGGGATTTGCGATGTCAGTCTTTAGACAGGGTTGAGGTAAATGAATTTATGAAAATCATGCCCAACTGTTGTGATAACACTGTCAAATCACTAACCAATTTGTCATGGGCTTGCCAGATCTTTTGTACTAGACTCAGGTCTGAGTGTATCTGGCAAGACCATGACAGTACTATGTTCTGTGTGGGAACATGTGGAGTCATATAGTATGTGTGGCTTCCACGTGTTCCCAGTGTTTTGTGGCTGTCATGGTCTTGCCTGACCTTGGTTATTATCCAGGTCGGATGTTAGAGGGCAAGAATATGGCAGCATTGTGTTTACGGGGGAACACGCGTGTTTTCACATCATGTATGTGTGACACGTGTTCCCAGTGTATTGTCACTTTTACCCTACTCCCTTATGTACTCGTGTCTTACGTGATTAATTATGTTCACCTGTTCCCCATTGATGTGCTGTCTTTATAATGCCCTCGCGTTCTCTGTGTTGTGCGCGTGCGTTGTTGAATGTGCAGAGTTTTCATGTATTCCGTGTTCTCTGTTACCAGTTCCTGTTTTGGTTCCCGTGTTTTGGTTTGTGTTTAATCCCAGTGTTTAGTTATTCTCTGTTTTACCCCCACGTGGGTATTTTCTGTTCTGTTTAATAAATATATAGTTTATTTTTGATACATCCTTGCGTTTGGGTTCTTCTTTAGTTTTCTTTATTCGGTGTTAAACACACCGTGACACAGTTTGGTTATATTTTACAATTTAAAGTGACTTAATTTCCTGCCGATGTTTATACAATCTGCTTAGATTATGGTTTAGTATGTGCATTCATAGAAAAATTGCGCAGGACCTGTGCATTCTGGCTTACGTCTACACAATCATCACTAGGCAACAAGTAAAGGTGCACTGGTTTGTTTGCTTAAGCCCCAGGTACCGTTAACTGTGTTTTAACTAGGGTGGCCATACGTGCCATTTTCCACAGACTCGTCCTGGCCAAGATTTCAGGTGTATCCTCCGGAAGTCACATTTGTCGACCTCATACTAGAGATGCGCAGATGGGCTATTATTTCATCCGCAATCGCATCACAAAACTCATCATCCGTCCGCCATCCATCCACACTAACGTTTCTGACCAGTTTTCAAAACCGCACCCGCCCACCATCTGCTGACTGGGCGATGCAAGGCGCTGCTGATGACAGCCACGAGACTAGAAAGCTCTAGAATATCAGCAGTGAACTACGTCTCCGATCGGCGAACAGGGACAAAAATAAATAAATAAATAGCCTAAATTAAACGCACAAATTACATAGCCTGCACTGGTGTCATCCCGATTTACCACTTTGTAAAACTTGTTCCATGCAACTCTTTTCTGACCTTCTATTTCCTTTGTTTTAAATTCTCATTTTTTGAGTTTGCCACCTACCTCCATCGCCGGCGTTGATAAGAGCTGTGTCAAAATGCATCCTCATTTCTCCGCACTGTTAATGATAGAACGAATGGATCCTTAACAGCTGAGTCTATCCCAAACAATTAAAACCTTTATTAAATAAAAGTGTGTATTTATTAGAAAACTTTTTCTTTTCACTGTTTTAGTATTATAAGTTATGTTTTGTGTTAATATTATTCTGTTTATGTTGTGTGTATTTCTAAGGTTGATTATTTGATATGCTGTTGAATAGTTTAATCTACATCAATGTGTCATATTTTCTAAAATAAATTAATATTTTTCTGATTACATATTTATTTTAATAAGTCAGAAATGTCTCCGCTGTTTTCAGCTGACAGGCGCGGTGGGCGCTACTGGGGGCGCGTGCAGCAGGTGACACAAATTGTGGGTCCTCAGATGGCTAGACCGTCTCATTTCAGTTCTCTTTGCGAACTTCTGAGGCTGCCACCTTGAAAGACAGAGTGCTCAACCTTTTAAGGTCGCATGCTTAGAAGGACACAGCTAATAACAAGCAGTCAATCCTCCACCCGCCCGAATTTAATAAAAATATTTTTTCGTCACGTCATCCGCCCGATCCACGGTTTATCCGCGGAGTCCGCGGCTGTAACCGCCAACCGCGCATCTCTACCTCATACGACATCGAGGTGATCACTTTTCAGTTTTAAACATTTCAAAATTATGATTTATTTTTCTTAAAACATACAATAATTTTAGTTTTATTCTTACCTCGAAATGTAACGATTGCTTAAACCTGAAATATTAACTCTTTCGCCGCCAAGAGAAAACGCTTCCCTGCCAATGACGAGTATTTCTGTCTTTCCGCAATACCGCTATTATCTACCAGGTGGCACCTTCCGCAACTTTTTAAACTTGGAAGTATTTGTGGCTGCATGTCCTTGTCTGTTTTAAAGATTGCTCTGAATGGGATCTCTATGAAAAGTCCATCACAAAAATGGAATTATCTCAGCTTTTTGCTCAAAATGTGGTGTTTTTGCAGAAACCTACCCATATTCAAAAGCTGATTACAAAAGAACTACTGAAGGTAGGATGAAAGTTTTTGTTGAAAGCAGAGGGTCTGTTCATGTTTATATATTTAAAGCAGAACATTTTCTGGAAGGCATTAAACTTTTGTGAAATCATGAAAAACGCTGGCGCTGCCTGGCAACTTTTTTTCAACAAAAAAAAGTTCAACAAATGCAACTTCCGGAGGACACACCTGAAATCCTGGCCAGGACGTGTACGGGGAAAATGGCACGTATGGTCACCCTAGTGTTAACTGTTCAGGAAGTAACAACCGTAGTCATCTTTGGAAAAGCCTTTATGTGTAAACTGGACCGTACAGCACAACTACTTATCTGTCATGTATTCTTTACTCTCTGTTACTGTGCTAATGTAGAGTTTATATAGATGATGGCAAACTTCATAATGCCCTGCACCGCTGATCTCCCTTCACAATAGCTGTGCTACAGTATGATGTGATATTTTACATACAAGCGTTCAACAGCAATTTTCTAGAGTAACATATGCATTTGAGTGTTGTGTAAAAATGTTGTTGTACCTCCATTGTGAAAATAATACTAAGATGTAGTCTTTAAATGTATATCTGTCACTATGTTTACAGGCATCCTGTGTGAATAGTATACGAGTTTGACTGTTGCTCTTTCTTTATGCTATAATGACAGCAGCACTTGAGCTGGCGTGGAGTAAACCTGATGACAAATGTAATCTCAGCATGATTTCAGAATGGGCATCTTGTGTGTTTCAATGAAAGCAAGCAAATAAAACCATTTGTACAGTGAAGCCGTGTGTTGTTAATGCTACAATAAATAACCTGAAAACAGTGAAAAATGTGTATTCCTCTGGTTGAAAATAATAATCCCAGATTTTACAGTAGACCACTGACACCACAATACTGTATATTCACCTTATTCCGCCACGCCCCTTTTTAATTCTTCGCTCTTCCGCATTTTGTCAACTGACTTCCGCTGCTAATATGGCACAGTGCATTCGGTGGTTAGTTTGGTGGTTAGAAGATTGTTTGTAGTTCACTATAACTTTAGCGAAATTACAAATATCGCTACTGCTGTAAATGTTTTAAATTAGGAGCACGGTTAAAACTTCATACGACGCTCGGATAGTCTTATATTGTCCCATCAATCGTCTCGTGGTTAGACGATATGAAGCGGCCGCGGCAAGTAACCTGGCATATTTAATTACCTCGTCCTGTCAGGAGTTGATGGAGCAACATTGTAAATTATTAAAAGTATGTCTACCAATATTTACACAGTGATTTCGTCTTTTTTATAGCAAATGTGCACCTTAGCCAGTCCAATAACTATTTCGTTTTTATGTGGTACCATGATAGAATTCATTTGCAAACTTGCCAACACTTATTCCTTCAAATCAGGAGACTTAACTCCTTTTAAGTGGAATCTACAAAGCTCACATATGGTTTAAGAAATTTCTTACAGATAATATCTGATCACACTGTAAAGGTTTATATAACTGCATGGCAGGTTACATCTGATCACATAGTAAATGTTTAATATAACTGCATGACATGTAACAGCTGATCACATTGTAAAGGTTTAATATAAATGCACAACATCTGATCACATTGTAAAGGTTTAATATAATTGCACAACATCTGATCACATTGTAAAGGTTTAATATAAATGCACAACATCTGATCACATTGTAAAGGTTTAATATAAATGCACAACATCTGATCACCCTGTAAATGTTTAATATCACTGCATGACATCTGATCACATATGAAGGTTTAATGTAACTTTACAACAGGTAAAGCAAGACCACCCTGCAATAAATTAAGACACAGCTTTATCGGAGTCATCAGGAGCTGATCCCAAGTGTTTATCTGGAAGCTGTTGGTGTATGTACTGGTAAAGTGCTTGGCGACTGTGTAATGGATGCAATATCAACCCTGTGTAAAGCTGAACCAAAGATGGTTGTTTCTCAGCACATTTGTGCCAGCTCATCACATTGGAGCAGTTTCTCAGACAGGGTTTACAGGACTAGGTTTTTATTATATTAGGACATTTTAGTTTTTACAAACAAACCCTACAAAAAAACAAGACTGGTGCGCATCTTGTGACAAAACAATGGCACTCATATATGTTGAGGTATGTCAGTAAAAGGTGTTTTTAAATTATTGTAGCTCAAATATGCATTTTAGCTTGGGACGAGGATAAGCCCTGTCAGGGAAACTGCACCATTGTTTTCCTATATCAGATGTAGGTTGCTTCAGGTTGAGTTGTGATTTTAAAGTGTAGTTGTGGTCAGAGACGGATGGATCCTCTCATTGTGTTTCTGCATCACAGTTTAGGAACATGTTGATTGTATCATCCTCACAGTTGTCCACTGCATCACATCAATGCATCTGTGAAAACAATATAACCATAAACAGTTTTATGTTAGTATTTAAAATAAACTTGCATCATGAGAATTCATATATAAATGGCACCCATACTTAAACAGAACAGTGTGTAGGAGAGAGATGCATTAAAAAGAGACAGTAACATTAACCACACAACCTTTAACTTCAGTGTTAAATAATACGTCGTTTAATAGGTCATTATCAATATCTGAATGAGAAATAAACTGACATTCTAGCATCTGAAATCTCAGTAACTTGTAGGAATCACGTGGGCTACTGTAAGAATGCAATGTACTATAATATCTCGTTGTACTATCGTAAATATAAAAATATAGGTGGACAATTAAAACCATTCAAATAGTTGCATTTTATAAACTAACGTTACTGATCTTAAGTGTATTTGTAGAACGGACTTCACAAATCTAACTTTAGGCGAACGAGCACAAAGTTAGCTAAGATAGCTTACCTGAAACTGGCCACCTTTTCAACACCCGGCGTGGTTTAAAGTTACCGGAACATCGTAGTCGAACCTTGGGATAAGGGTATTCCTCAGTTGGCTTAAAATTGGTAAGAAAGAAACATAAAGGCGCTCGGGTGAGCTTTTTAAGCTTTAACGCGTCGCCTTCAGTCACTGCCTCAGCTGCTCATCGTCTATGCGGCCGGAAGAACGTTGACAAAATGAGCGAAATGGCGCCGCCCTTGTTGTCGTGAAAAATAAGGTGAATAACACAACTAACAGTGTGCCAAATAATCATTTAAGGTCAGTGAGCGTAGAAGTGATTCAAAGACTGCGCCGTTTGCCTTGTGACAATATAAATGGATTTAGATTCCCTGCAATGTGTCTGCAAAATCTCACAATGTGCACAAGCTTTAGAGGATTATAAGAGGCAAAATGCCAAATCCGCCAGAAGAGGGCTCTACACGTCAGCAAACAGATTCTTCTAGCTGGATAAACAGATTCTTTTCTTTCCCGGAGGGCACCTTCATCACCCTCCTCCTCCTCCTCCTCCTGTACTGGGCAGAGCAGATCCAGTATTAACCGGCAGGGCCAAGGGTGCAGTGCCTTTGAATATTTCAGCGCACCTCCGGTAGAGTAGAAGCCCTGTGACCTGATAGAGCAGATACAGTGAGTGAAAATGCACGAACAGATGAACTCGCTCTTGTTCGCAGGCAACAGCGCTCAACACGCTCAGCCGAAGTTTCAGACCAGCAGATATTCGGGTTTGGATTTTTCTCTTATGAACTGTTCTGTAGAAAGACTTGCTCATCAAACACGACCATCTTTAATGTTAGCTAAATTAGCTGATGACATCACAGAGAAAATGTTTCGTCTCTGCGCTCTTTCAACCTCTGCGATGTCACAGATTTGCACACATTCGTATTGAACAAGGTGCAGCTTAGATCAAATTTAAAGAAAATAATAGTAAGATCTGGACTGTTTGAAAGTGTGATCAGCTGATGATTCATCTGTGTTCAAACAAATGTACTGTAAGCTAGTCTCGGGCTGAAAATGAATAACATGCTGAAGATGTTAAAGGTCACCTATTATGCAAAATACACTTTTACAAGGTGTTTGGACATGATGTTTGTTGGCAGTGTGTGAACATCATACCCTATGATGAAAAACAATCCACACACTCCTTGTTTTTTAATCCCCATTGAACCAAAGCAGTCTCATTAGACATGCCGTTTTGATTCACTTATCAATGTGAGGTCACACTGATAAAGCCCCGCCCACTTACAATCCTGCATTACCATAGTTTCCACCCTCAGCGAGTTGTACTCTGTCCACACGATACTATTGTCTCAGACTGTATTAATCCAGCCTGGTCTCACTAATAAAATGTATTTACACGTAACAATATGTATTTACACGTAACTTTACAAAACAAAAAATTTTTTAAATAGATGCTAAAATGTACCGTGTAGATGTATTTACAACATTTAAACGTAGCATTATTAAGTTTTTACAGCTAAAAAACTTAAAACATTTACGTATCTTTCATTCCTGTTTGCTGTATAATTTCCCTTTAACCATTTTAGCAATATGTAACCACCTTAACCCTACCCCAAACGTTACCCTAAACCCAAACCCTTTTTATACAAAATTTTTAAATATGTAATGTATTCTTTTTATATTATGCAACGTAACGGACAGATATGTTTAGGAACATTTTAGTAACAATAGTAACAATATAGCATTCAAAAGATATTTTAAGCCACTACAGTCTTACGCAAAACAGTTTATATTAAAATCCTTTAACGTTACTGTTACAAAAAGCATAACAGACAAGTGTTAATCACAACAACTTATTTATTGTGAATATTAAAATCCGTACCAAAAGTAGTTAAAATTACGATGTGGTGCAGCCAAGGTCCTCTCTGTAGTTTATGAAGTAAAGTAAATAGAAGTATTAAAGTTATTAATCTAGGAGAATGTTAATCCGGCTTCCCTCTGTCACAACGCATTTTTTATTTTTTATTTCAAATGTACACCAACAGAAATGACGGAAATATTTCACGTGGCATGCAAAAAGCCAATGAGCTTTTGATATCACTGCCGTAAAGCAATGTGTCGTGAACCGTCTTGAGGTGTATTATTTGAATTAAAATTTATAACGAACGCGCGATCTGACTTTTCGGTTGCTAACTCGGATCAAGATTGCTGGATAAAGGGCTGAATTTGGATCTGTTCCTCACAATCATATGAATTTTAAAGATGTGGATTACAGCAAATGAATATTTAAAATAAATACAAACTAAATATTAAAAAACATTGCTAAATAAATACAGAAATGTTATTCATTATAATGTTTTAAAATGTTCAATATTGTGAAATTCTCTGCGTATCATAATCATTTCATTAGGTAAATGGGTAAACTGTCTAAATAAGTCAGAAAATATGACTGAAAACAATGCTCGTGATTTTAATATTTATGAATTGGAATAACTTGCGTACAAATTTGTACGTTTGTAAAGCTGTAAATACTTTATGTATTAGTCCTGTCAAAATGTCGATATTATACGTTTCAGTGTGTTAAATTGTAAGTAAGTAAGTAAATGTACGTATGGTACAACCACAGTGAAACGTAAAAATAAACACGTATTCTCATGAGATCACTTTGATTAATTAGATCTATTTCAACTGAAAGAGCTCACTGTCTGTTTGTAAGGAAATGAGGAGCTGGAGCTTATTTGCATTTAAAGGTACAGACATTAAAATAGTGCTCCACCTAAATAGGGGCATTTTGGACATGCTATAATAAATGATCGGTGGGGTATTTTGAGCTGAAACTTCACAGACACATTCACAGACACACACCTGAGACTTATATTACATGTTGTAAAAAGACCATAATTGGTGCCCTTTAAAATGAAAAGTAAATAGCATTGAAGCAAGTATCACAAAATCCACCTCAACCTCACATTATCTGTATTGCTCTTTATCAGCAGCACGCATATATTGGGGAAATGTTCATTTCTGAATAGATCAAGTTCAATGAGAATTCACTGAGCCTATTACAATGCATTCTGGGATTTGTTGGTATAAACAGTATTGTGCAAAAGTATTACCACGAAAAGTATTTTGCAAATATCTTATGGCGGCCGCCATCACCAGCTTTGTTATTTTAAAAAATGTTTAATGATCATCCATAATATTTTTTGGGTCTCTTTATTTAGACACAAACAGAAAAAACGAAATATGTACATAAAAATATTATTATTTAAAAAAATTATAATAATAAAAATCAGAACAAAATGACAAAACTCAGTTTTTGTGTGACTAAAACTCTCTTGGCACTAAAAGCATCCTGAACTCTTGATGAGACTGAAGTCATAAGATTAGGCATTATTGACATTTAAGTTTAATATAATGTCAACTTTCTGTTTAATTCTACCTTTCTACATTTCTCCAATGAGTTATCTCCAGGATGATGCACATGTGTAGAATTTAAAATGCTGTTTCTGTGCAAACCCTTAATAATTTACAGTTTCTATACTACAGTTACTGTATATGCGATATAAACCCACATTAAATGATCGAGATCAATGACGGTTTGAGAAAGAAAATGCTAGGAGAAAGATGTGCCATTGACCCGAGCGCAACAGAGATCTGTTTAAAGATCAAGAGGCGAAAAGCATAGAGGGGCTGAGGATCCCGGCTGAGTCTAATTGATCTCCATCTCACAATCGTTCACCATTGGGTGGCTTGTTTTAAAGAGACCCCACTTAAAACCCAAAGCAAGGAGCAAAGCCTTTGGATTTAAAGGGAATATATATCCTTAGAGCAGTGTGCGTGGGGAGGGATGGAGGAGTACAAGCGTGGATGGTGGGAATCAATAATTCATAAGGTCTCTTCTTATTAGGGGTCTCCTGACAGTCTGGCGGGGTCTTGTGCTGGATAAGAGGCAGAATCCCATGGCTTCCTTCCTCATCGTATGTCGGGATCACAGCATAAAACAAACTTGTGTGAGTCACGTCTCTTCAGCTGCGTGCACATTAAATGGTTTTTAGCACGATTCTGCTGTTTGAGATTCAGATTATGAAACAGATCGGTCTTTGATCCGTTGGTGAATTTGATGCTATATTAATGGTCTTACATCATGTCCTAATCTCTTTTAAATGTAGGATCTTTTTGTTGAGCTGTTTATTTGTAGAACACGATTGGCAGCTCACAGTGAAATTTTATTAGTCCAAAATGTCTCTCCTCATATCACATCTGGTTCTCTGATACCCTTTAATCAAATACTGGAGAAGTGTTTGTCTAGTGTCCAGTATTGTGAGCCACTGCAGTGCTACTGTATATGAAAGCTCTTCTGCACATCTGCTTCAATGTCTTGCATGTTCAGAAACATGGCACTCATGTAAGCTGGTTATTTGTGTTACTGTCACCTTGAATCGTATCTCACTTCATTGTCATTAAAGTTATTTTGCGCTCTCTGGATGTTTTTCACATCACTTTCTATGAACTTTACAGACTGTTGTACATGAAAATCCCAGCAGATCAGCAGTTTTTGAGATACGCAAACCACATCAACAGTCATCTCACAACCAGTGTCTCTTACAGTCAACATTTCTTATTCAGACTGTTTCAGTATTTTATTATCAGCCAAAAATGGGATTATAGAGGGTTTAAAAGTGGGCTTATTTAGATAAAACATTAAAGGCCCTATCATACACCCGGCACAATGTGCAACGCAAGTGTCTTTTGCTATTTTCAACCCATCACAATTATAATTTTCATGTTTAGCGCCACGTTATTTAAATAGCAAATGCATTTGCGCCCAATGTTGCGCCCAGTGCTTTAAGTGGGCCGGAACGCCACGGTACTCAGTATCGCCACTTCCAAAAATAGCTCTTGAGCGTACCACAACCTCTCCGTGCACCCAGAACGTGCTTTTAGCATACCGGAATGCTCATTTGCACATCTGTTTAAAAATCAGAGGTATAATTTAATCCTTTGGCTGCGCTGCGGCTTTTCAGAGTGCCCTTAATGTACGTTTCCTAATTCGTCCCATCGAGAGCAGAGACTACATTACCCATACACCCTTGCGTTTACAAGTTTAAAGCGCATGCGTCGGTCAGTCAGTGTCAATGTGCTCTAGAGAGGTGTGTGTTTGTTTGTGAAACGCGCAACCATAGCTGCTCAGTTAAAATGAAAATACAATGAACACTTAATATGCCCTACTTGTTTTAGACTCTGAGTAGAACAAGGTAAGAATCAGAGGACTCGCTGGCTGACATCCCACCAAGCCAGAATGATAGCTGCAGGTCAGACGCAAGCCTTGTAGGTACGTGATAATCTCCGCTGTCGCGGCTGTCAGTTTGGTTCCCCTCGACACAACTTCGGATTTCCTCAGGCGATGTGCAGAAAACATCCTTGAAATTGTAATATACATTTAGTTTAATTGCTAAACTACAAGTGAACGAAATTTCAATGAATTTGAATGACGTGCACAGTAGTTTTTTCACCCGCAAAATGGAAAACAATGGGACAAAATAAATGACTTTCGAGTTTCAAATGGCCAGTATTTTGTTATTCTTGAACCCATAGACATGGTCTTGGTGTCATTTTAAAACTAGTTTTAGCATTTAATCATGCTGAAAATTGTACTCATATATCTACCTTTTGTTTATGTTCAAAAGCTCTTTCTACAGTAGCTCTTTCTAATGGTATTTTTTCAAAAACCTTTTGCACATTTTATTTATGTTCAGTAGCTATTTCTAGCTCAAGCAAATCCACAAACTTATAAAATGATTTATTATTTTTTACAAGGTCGTCTGTTGACTGCTGAATATAAAACCCCTTCAATATAGGAGTCGAGTCAGCAAAAAATAAATAAATAATAAAGTACCGGCACCTCTTTTGGGCCACTTAAAGAACTGGTTGCACCCATGGGCGTTCTGGTCTGAAAACGAGGTGTGTTCAGGCGCATTGTTGGCATGTTGCTATTTTGAGGCAACTAAAATAGACTACGCCATTAACCAACTAAAACCTGCTCTAAAGTGTAAAGTTAATGGCGCAATATGTTTTTGATATTTAATGAGAGCGTTAGTAATATGCGCCTATATTACGGGACGACAACGCGGGTTTGCTTATCACACACATAAATGTGCAGCAGCACAAAATCGCTTTTAAATATGAAAAATTAAAGGATTAAAATGTAAGAGATTATTATTGAGTCTCTTGGACATAAATGAGGACCGATTATGAGACATTAGAAGGCGTAAAGAGCTGCTTCAGCTGTAGCCTGGTAAGTAAATAAATGCTTTGCTTTAAACAAATGCATCTGTTTATAAATGCTTTATTGTATATGATGACTCTGTACCTGTGGATATGGTGAGATGAGAAACATTTTTAAATAATGCTTTAAAAAACATGGCGCTGTCCGAGTGCTGAAACGCTTCGGCTCTCCGCACGTTTGTAAATTCTTTATCTCTTCTTTGTTTTAAAAAATATTTTTTGAGATTACAATGATTATGTAGGATATTAATAAATTTACAGCAATTAAAAGCCTGCTATTTTTACTTCCATGACTAAAAGAAAACGGCTTTTAAAGGTTTTAATAATAAAAAAATTCAATAATTTAAAAAGTGAAAACAACACATTTCTTTGTTTTTCAGTTTACAAAGTCTGTCATCTAAATAGGGATAAGACATAGCGCCAGCGCAACTTGCTTTAAAAGGGGATGAGAGATAAGATTCTCATTGGTTTATTGCACGTAACGCCCAAAATACACCCATTACTCATTACAAGAATAGGAACAACACAGTTCGACCATGTGCTCGGCATTTTTCCCGTCGTTAAATTAGCAAAAGTGAAATCGTACACGCACGTTTAGACCGTGCGCTTCAGACAATGCGCTTAAATAGTTAAAATAGGGTCCTAATAACTAAAATAACAGTAATAAAGCATTAATTAATTGGTAATAGTTTACAATAAGACTGTATTTGTTAATGCATTAGCTAACATGAACTAGCAATCTTGATTAATGTCAATACAATTGTTTATGTCAGTTGATTGTGCATCAAATAATGTTTACAGTAACAACTTTTAATTTTTTAATGTATTAGTAAATGTTGAAATTAACTTAAACATAGATAAAAAAATGCTGTAGAAGTATTGTACATTGTTAGTTCATGTTAGCTAATACATTAATTCATTGAAAACAATTACAAACTTATGGTAAAGTGTTACAGATTAAACATATTCAATGATCTTAAGCCGTAAATGGTTCACTTTTTTATTGTAATTTTTTTTCACAACAAAGATTTGAAATCAAAATGAAAAGAATAAACATGCTTCTTTAATATTTTGAATGTCTATTTCATCTCTCACTTAAGTAAATTGATTCAGATTCAGTTTCTGTGTTAACATGAGAGAAAGAGCATTTTAGCAAACTGTGATGATTGAAACGCTCAGCTCCTCAGGATTTACACATACAGACTCTCCACAGCTGTCAACTTTCTCAAGACAGTGAAAATACTGTGAGAGATGTAAGGCACAGGTGTCTTATGAAATTAAAATTTCAGACAAACTAAATTCACAGACAACACTGCAAGACAGTCACTTTATTAATGACCAATTTACCTATAACTTCAAGATATGGTTAATATTGTTGGCTTTTGTTACAGATTTTTGGATTAATGTTGATTTGGGTTACATTGGCTTCATTTCTTGTTTGTCTGTTGGGAAAACATTGACTTAAAGCACGTAAAAAAGATGCTTTTGTTTTCCCTCATGTCAAACAATCTTAAAGCACAGAAGAAACTGCCCAACTGATCTACATCCAGCTTTAGCATGAGAGTAAACCAACCGTTTATAAATGGTGTTTCTACACACAGGCGGGATTATAAGAGAAAAGCAACTGTGTGCTTTGTAGAATTTCCTTGAAATGCTCATCGTCTATGATAGAAGAGGAGATATGTTTTGAATGCTATGTAATTATGCGCCAGGGCTTTGAATGCTATGTAATTTTCCATAGGCAATTATTTCAGTTTCTTTTGAAATTGTCTTAAACATTATATAGATGTGCTTGAAGATTTTGTATTTATAAACCAAGATAAAAACCTGCTGGCATCAGAGACGGACTCGTGTACCTGACAGTGTCGCCTCATTCATGGTTGTATCTCATGCAAAATATACACTCGACAAAATACTGGGTTATTCTCAACCCAACATTGGGTCAAAACAGGACGAACTCAATCTTGTGAAAATATCCGGCGTGTTATCATGAGAATACATTCGTAGTTTTACATAAAGTGTGGTTGTACCACAAGTACATTTACTTACGTTATAAAGGGATATTTCACTTTCAAATGAAAATTCTGTCATCATTTACTCACACTCATGTTGTTCTAAATCTGTGTGAATTTCTTTTTTTTCTGATGAACACAAAAGAAGATATTTTTGTGTAAACACAATTGACTTCCATAGTAGGAACAAAAAATATGATGGAATTTAATGGGTATTGTTAACTGTGTGTTAACCATCATTTATGAAAATATTTTCTTCATCATTTATCACAATATTTCCAAAATGTTTTTTTCCTACTATGGAAGTAAATAGTCACTATCTGCTGTGTGTTTACCATAATTTCGCAAAATATCTTCTTTTGTGTTCATCAGAAAAAATAAATTTTGTTTGTTATATTTAGTTTGTTTCTCATGACACACAAAAGGCTTTCTCCTATGCATCAATATTTACAAAATACTACATAAATTCACAATTAATTTTATTCGTTCGCTGTAATCCACATCTATCAAATTAATACAATTGTGAGGAACAGATCCAAATTCAGCCCTTTATTCAGCGATCTTGATCCCAGTTTTTATGAGCGACTGTAAACATCAAATCTTGATTTCGTTATGAATTTAAATTCAAATATTGCGATATAAACGATTTGTAAATGCTATACATGTTGTAGCTGTAAAACCATAATAATGCTACGATTAAATGCTGCAAATACGTCTATTTAAATGTACAAAAAAGTATGTTTTGTGTTTTAAAAAGTTACATATTAATACTACGTATTAACAGCAAAAACAGGCTGCAATATCCCAGCATTTTTATGTTCGGAAAGACACTGAGACAAGCATGATCAACATCTAAAACATATTTTAGCAGAGTACATATTATCTGATGAGCAGTCAGAACCTAAAATATGATGGTACAGCACCATGTGTGTAAGGAATTTTGCCAGCACTATGGAAACCAAATAGCCTACATCTGCATGTATAATAAAACCTGGACAATGACTCTCACAGAGTAAGTGTAAAAAACACTCTAATGTTTGTATGTGATGTTTAGTTTAAGTTCATTGAAGATATCAGATATCTAAGACATAAGATATTAATAAAAGGCAATGAATGTAATATTCAATGAACTTTTAATGATTAAACCGACTATAATTTAACAATGCACATTTCAGTATTTATCAAATTCTAAACAAAAGTGTTTGTGCACCAGAAGCACACTCATCTGTGAACTCTAATGAGACCATTTTGTCCTTCATGAATTTGGAGCACTTCAAACTGTTGGAGTAGCTTGTAAATGAGCACTTGAAACGAGCTGTGCAGGTGTAAGCGTGTGATTGGACAGCTTCGGCTTATTGTGTTCAGGACTTCAGGATTTCATCCTCGTCCCCAGCATGTGTCCATCAAAGAGGAGGAGGGGGAAACAAAAGCAGGTGGTGCATCTTGGCATAAAGAAATAATATGTACAGGACAGGTGAGAAAATGACACAAATTTATAACACATCATATCTTCTTCACAGGTGCAAAATTAACTCACAATCCAACACCCATCATCTATAATAACATGTTCATATCATACAGCATGAATACAGTAATGAATACATAATAAAAGATTTCATTAAACTCATGAGGATGGATGAGTTAGAGCACAGTAAACAGAGACTCAGACAAACAGTAAAGACAAAAACTCTCAGTTAGTACAGGTATGTTTGTCTCAGCTTTCGATTCACTACATGTTCATGTTGTTTATTATATGCACTTATGTGCCGATTGACAACAAAAAACATTTGATGCAGTTTTACTTGCAGCCTGCAACTGATGACCCGGTTGGAACCGCCCCATTTCAATGAGCTGCTACCACAGATAAACAAACTATATCCGTTGTTTTCATAAGGCTTGTTTTTTGGGGGGGAAAAGCTAAACAAGCTTAAATTTCCCTCACAAACAACCACACACTTTTCTGGTGACGTTGATTTTGTGTCAACTCTTGGTTGGTGTGTACATGTGCTATTCTGGTTAACGTGCCCATATAAGGACTTCCACTGAACTTCCAACACTGAACTTGTCCATAAAACAAATAAAGACTGAATCTCTTTCATGTTTGAAAAAAATTCTGATCCCTCACGAAGTGCATTAGACACAGAAATACTCTGTCATTAACTGATTTTTTGGCTCTTTGCCCATGTTTAGCATGAGGAATCCAACTCTTAAACAGTGTTAATAAGTCAGAATGCATGAAATACCTGTAGAACCCTCATTTAAGACTATAACCTTCAATTACAATAATACAAAGAACTGGCAACCAGGCATAGAATAACGGCAGCCCAGACAAACACTGGGGAAAACTTAAATGAGCTTAAATGGGTAGGAGATGATGAGGATGATGGCTGGCAGGTGAGGATGATTGTAGACATGAGCATGGAGGATAATGGGAAATATAGTCCAAAGGGACGCAAACAGTGAATACATGGGAAACAGACAGCCAGACAAACTGGAAGCGTGACAGTGCATAGCAGCAGTATTGAAATTTTACATTTTTGTGCTGTTTATTTAGTTTATTTTGTTGAGATGCTGTCTTGAAATCTGATGTTAATATTGTATAGCAAGGACAATAAAATATATATTTAATATATTTCCATTTTAAACTTCCCGTGATGTCGAGAAGTAAAAAAACAGCAAATGTGTTTATTTTTTCCAAACAAAACCATTTGAAATTCCATCTTTCAATCTGTTAGTGATGTTGTCGGTGTCAGACCGGCAGTGTAAGAGTCGTGTGCTGATGGTCTGATAGTCCAGCTCTGGTTCATTGATGGATGCAGAACGGCGTCGCAGCAGTGGATCTTCTCCTCTGGCCTCAGCTCATTAGAGCACAGCTGCCGCACATTAACTCCAGATGAATTGCTCATCGGCCATGAGATGGGGTCTCTTCAGAGAGCTCATGACCCAGCGAGATCTGCTTCTCAGGTTTCCCCTCCCTGACTGTTTCCCGACTCCTCATTTATTCATGACAGCCAAGAGTTCCTTTTACCTACCACGCCACTACAATACATAAAGAGGAAGACAGGAATTAGAGGGTAAATCTGATGTGTAGGTCACATTTTGCCTCAAACGCAAAAGAAAAAAATGCATTTTGCATAAAGAAAGCAGTAATACACTGACAAATGCTGGACTGTTTCAATTCATGGTGGGATTAAAGCATTGTAAAACCTTTGGGTTTGTCTGCATTTGACGCAGCCATGGGTAGAAACAACCCACCATGTAGTAGAGCAGTGTTTGTGTTTGGTGCATCCCTTCATGCTGAATGAAAAGCAGTACAACAAATAGCAATATTGATTGTATCACTGTCTGATCGAGACTCTCCTCTCTACTTTTCAAAAAAAAAAAATCACTGTGTTTTTAAGTAAACAGTGAGTTGTCAAAGTTGATATCATGGTCTTAGTAAAAAGTACCTGTCCTAAAATCTACTTAGGTATTAGTAAAACAGTAGCTCTTTGAAAGCTACTCATGAGTATTATGAATGTTATTTGACTCTGAATGCTATAAAAACTGTAAGACAGCACCCTGTAATTTAAAATATGGCTAACATCAGTATCATGTTGTTATATGTAGTGTTATATAGAGTTTTTAGAAAAGAACAAAAACACATAAGAATGCAGCAATAGCTTTATTGTAATTGCTAATATTACAGACATGCAATCAATAAATCATTTAAACTGTTTCCATCATGATTATATGATCATAACTTACTGTTTCTGTTACTGTTTTAAAGATCAGATGGGGGCCCCATACATAGATTCGCCCTGGGCCCACAAATTTGCTAAACCCTCAACTGTGGGTAATATACTTATGCCGCAATAGCTAGCTTGTCTGGAACCGAGCTGACTTAGACCACATCGCTGTGTGAAACTTGCATTACATGTGAACGGCCCCTACGCTAATAGGATTTTGTTTCTCTCTCCCTGTCTCGTCCTCGATCCCGAGGACAATGAGACAAACAGACCCAGTTCGGTAAATGTGAAGGTCAAAACATCCCTGATTTATTAGCCGTCCTTCAACGTGTTGCCCAGCTGATGCCTGACCACCGGCAACGTGTTTGATCTCCTTACTCGTTCACATACAGTATGTATATATATATATATATATATATATATATATATACATACACACACACACACACACATATATATATATCCCAAGGGTTTTTTTCCTCCTAGGACTTTTTTTCTCCCGGCTAAAAAAAGTACAGGTTTTTTTCTCCTAGGGGTTTTTCAACCCGGGGAGTCAGCCTTCATTAGCTTAACTTAGCACCCTCTTCTATACGTTACATTAGTAATATGCTCACTTATAATGTTGATTCGTAACCGCAGCAAATTCTGCTGTTTATGCTATCTGTATTATGTTGTGCTATCTGTCGTAAAATTGAATTGAATTGTAATAAAACTCATTATTATAATACATTAATTGCAATACATGTCCACATGAAAATATACTGTAGTATGCTTTAGTATTATAGTAATAAGTATACTATAGTAAACTGTGGTAAAAGTGTTTTTGAACCTTACTACATTAAAGAATACTACAGTATTTGCTATAGTTTATCAACTCTGTGCTTGGACCACTGCTCTTTTGGATATACATGACATCCCTGGGCTCTATCATTCGAAAACATGGCTTTTCCTACCACTGTGGACGACACTCAACTCCACTTATCGTTTCACCCTGATGATCCCACGGTTTCTGCCCGCATCTTGGCATGCCTGAGGGACATCTCACTCTGGATAAAGGATCACCATCTCCAGCTTAACCTTGCGAAGAACATATTATCTGAACTAAAGATTCAGCACAACCTTTCCATTCAGCTAGGTTCCTCAACCATCACGCCTTGCAGGACAGCCAGAAACTTGGGAGTGGTCAATGTTGATCAGCTTAGCAACACGGAGCATATTGCCAGCCCCGCTCGCTCTTGTAGATTCATCCTCTACAATATTAGGAACATTAGACCTTTCCTAAATGAGCACGCTACGCAGGTCCTAGTCCAAGCTCTTGTCCTGTCTAGGCTGGACTATTGCAATGCGCTACTGGCTTGAATTCCAGCCTGCACAACCAAACCCCTACAGATGATTCAGAACGTAGTGGCAAGAGTGGTCTTCAATGAGTCAAAGAGGGCGCACTCACCCCTCTCTTTGTCAAGTTACACTGGCTTCCTATAGCAGCTCGCATCAAATTTAAGGCTCTGCTGCTGGCCTTTAAAACCACCACTGGGTCAGCACCCGCTTACCTTCACTTACTTATACAGCCTTATGTTGTCGATCCCTGCGCTCTGCCACCAAGCGATGGCTTGTGGTGCCATCTCAAAAGGGGGAAAAACATTATCTGTACCTTCTCAGGAGCTGTTCCACAACTGTGGAATGATCTCCCGGTCGTGACATGATCTGCTGACTCTGTAGCTGTCTTTAAGAATCGGCTAAAAACCCATCTCTTTCGCCATTACCTCACTTCCTAATATAGGACTTACTATCTTTCTCTATTTTTTCTTTCTCTTTAGCTGTACACTTAAAAAAAAATTACTAACCAGCCGTCGTCTATACTGTGTTGGACTTGATGAGACTATTTCCAGGGCACTTATGTATTGCTGTTCTTGTGTTGCTATAATTGCTTCTATTGTTTACCTCCTTTGTAAGTCGCTTTGGACAAAAGCGTCTGCTAAATGACTAAATGTACATGTGATTAACACTCACTATTATTAATACTACAGAATACAGTTATAATAATAATAATAATAATACATTTTATTTATAATGCGCTTTTCTAAAACCCAAAGTGCTACAAACCAATAAAATACAAAACTACATTATTAATGCAATACAAAAAAGTAACTATCATAAAATAATCATTACAGTACAACTAACAATATAAAGTTAATGACAATTAATGACAGTCCATATAAATAATAAATAAAAAAATTTAAGCTTTTTTAGCTCTTTGAAACTGGATAGTTAGTAAGCATCTCTAACAGCCAGGGGAAGTGCATTTCATAACCTGGGTGCAGCAACAGAGAAAGCTCTCTCCCACATAGATTTTAATCTACACGAAGAGTAAGAGTCTCTAAAGGGAAGAGAAGGCTTATAGTGGGTGACTTAGTCACAAATATAAGTAGGGGCCATGCATAGCTTTGTATGTTAGTGTGAGTGTTATAACAACAATACGTGACTGAAGAGGTAGCCAATGCAAACTATAAAGCACGCCTGTAATATGCTGACGTGATGAAGTATATATAAAAACACAAGCTGCAGAATTTTTTAATATACTACAGGCATTTGATTTAGCAGATAAGCCAATAAATAGTACATTACAATAGACAATCCTGGAGGTAACAAATGCATGAATAAGCCTTTCAGCATCAGGTGGAGTGAGAAAAGGCCTAATTCCTGCAATGTTTTTGAGGTGATGGAAACCAGATTTTTTGATACTCTTAATGTGAGAGTCTAGTGTCAGACGAGTGTCAAAAATCACTCCAAGGTTACGAGCCAGAGCAGATGGAAGTACTACACTGTCATCCACAATCAAATTAAGATTGCTACCTTTGTGAATAACCGCTGGTGTGTCAATGAGCACCTCTGTTTTAGAGTAATTCAGTAAAAAAAAAATGGTTTATCCATGTTCTTATTTCCTGCACACAGTTTTTGTAGAAGTGTAGAGGTGTGAGTAGGATTAGACTTATCCTATCATCAGCAAAAAAGTGATACCAAAACATATCTCCTAATAATTTGCCCCAAAGAAAGCATATACACACTAAACAATGTAGGACCCATTACTGATCCCTGAGGAACACCATGACAGACCTGTCCAAGTTGAGATTTGTTGTTTCCCAGTACAAAAAACTAGGATCGATCGGTGAGGTAAGATTTAAACCAGTTCAGCACAGTACCAGTGATAGCAAGCCATCTCTCCAACTTATTTATCAGGATAGAGTGGCACACTGTATCAAATGCATATACTACTACTGGGGACTACCATTTTAAATCACACGTTTCCTCACATAATGTACTGACGGAGAGAGCGAGCTAAAGCGCTTGTAGAGTCATAAACATCAGGCCAATAATTTAATCACTAGCTAATGCAGTACCTTATACATACATGCATTAATACATATATACACCTCATACACCTCGCCTCAATATGTTTATTCAGATTAATGTCAAATTAACACTGATATTTTGAATAATTTAGGCAAGCAAAGCTGACACGACTTAATCAATCACATATTGTAATTGCCCTTCTGTTAGGTGTGGGTGTGCGGACACCTATGTCCTAGATTTGTTCTGGAAGCAAAACTTTTCCCCTGATCATCTTTCATGACCAAAATATAGTTGGCGGCCCCAGGTGTCGAAAACAGAGGTAGCAAGTTTGGTGGTGTCTGACTTCCTGCTGAACTGCACAGACGGATCAGTGCATAGATATACATAATAAAGGCTAGATGTCTTTGTCCACGCTGCTGTCCAATGAAGGTCGATGTCCACATCTGGCGGCCATCTTGTCACAGGCAGCTCGCTCACTCGTAACATTGTTTTAATGGTGCATGCACTTTTTAAATAACCACAACTTGTTCAATTTTCTGCCGATTTACAAACTGTTTGGTTTGTTATAAACGTCCTGCGAAAAAGTACCTGGTTACAGTAACGAGAGTATTTGTAATTCATTATTTCACACCCCTGACTATATAAAAAAAGACGTCACTTCCGCCATGCCCGCCGCCATATTTGTGTCCGTCTTGGCAGCGAACACAGCATATCTATTGCACTAAATTATCAAATTTATTAGTATAATTGATCTAACTCCTTTGGAATAGAATAAAATTGTATTTGGGGGTTCCTGTGATTACTGTTGTTACAGCCAACATCACAACATATCCCGGGCATATTGTTATCTTGTTGTAAACCTCCTGAGAGTGTTTTATTGATCTTCATCTGGTAGTTGTGGCTGCTGTGACCATAGACAAAAGCAGCGACAAAACACAGTGACGTCACGTGGTCTGAATGAACAGCTGTTGTTAAGAAATATTTCATGTTTGTATATCATGTTTAAGACACCATAAAAAAAACGTAATGCTAAACACGTTTAAATTTCAAGATTTTTTTTTTTTGAAAAGCATGTAGGTTTAAAGGAAGATTCTTTTCTTAATTTGATCTGCGTTTCTCAACCTCCTGGCAGGCAGCATTCAGAAGAGAGGCGGGACTCTTTCCAAAAAAGGCACAATATTTTAGCTGAATATCTCTCACCTGCTGCTTGGATGCATAACCACCTCTTGTTTTCATCCTTCTGCTCTCAAATGGGTGCATTTGTCACCGTGGTTACACAGTCTCTTATCTCATTAGCTTAGATCATCATGGATTCGTTACTCTGTGTGTATGAGTCTGAGTGTGCCTGGGTCAAATGCTGGGCTTTTCAGTAGGGAAATATTGTCAATATGCATATGTACAGTACTGCACATTCGAGATGAAACACAATGTCAGAGACTGATCACTGTTAAGTGTTCCACTGAGCGTTTTAGAAGATCCTTTATACCTGTTGTATAGTGTATTCAATTTTAATGTTATTTATTTTCAAATCCTCGATGGGCTATATTTATTTATTATTTTATTTTCTATTCTATCTTTTCTGTAATTGTAACATGCAAGGAATTTCCCTCTGGGATTAACACTCTGGGGTCGACTGCGGCGCATTATTTTTCATTCACTCCGCAAAGAGACTTAGATAACTCTGCTGATTTTGGACATACAGATATGATTTATACATCATTTAAAATGTTAAAGTGTCTAGTTTTTTTTCTGTCCACTCCCAATAAAAACAGAATGTTGTGCTTTTCGCAAAATTAAGAAAATAAATATGATGCGCGTTTTGTTCTCTCTCCCTCAGTGAAGTCCTTTCTCAAACGCGTCAGAAAAATAAACTGTATCTTAACAAATACTTGTCATAGAAACAAAAGATAAATGTCTACATAATGCTTGGAATGTCAGCTTTTAAATGATGTAAGTGAGATCGAAAACATATTGTCATTCGGTGTAAACTGTATGAGAAGGAGGAGAAGTACTGTCTCTCTCTTGTTACCTGATTATCTGTAATGAGATGAGATCGCCACACCCCCGTGCCATTGAAGTGAACGAGCAGAAACCTCCATATGCATAACTCGTGCCTCCTGCAGTCAATGGATACGCAATTCACAATCCAGTCTCTCCATTCCTTGTTGTTTCATCCGAATGCACCAAACACGACATCTAAATCCTTATTTACTTGCGTATGTGTGTCAGTATCTCCAGGCGAGTGTTTTCTTTGTTCTTCCGTCAAACATTTCACGCGATGGGAACACATACACAAACACACGAGTCAGGAAACTCAACGCGCTTTTTGGTATCCTTATAAAATACGCGATTGCAAACAATCCTTATTTAGTTGCGTCTAAGCGCATATCTCCGCACAGCAAGTTTATTAAACACAGGATCACTCGCGTGTGCACACATTCACTGCTTTCATGATCAACAAGTGAGGTAATGGCGGCGGCTGTAAACAAACATTGATAAGTTTTTACACGCTTGTCCCTTGTTGTGTTTCTACTTTAATGATTACAAAAACACAAATAAGAGTCCAGACAACGATAGGCAGTTTTTATTTTGAGCTGTTTACTGCACAAAAGTTAAACTCTCGCTGGCCAACCAAACACTACCCTGTGTTCATTTTTACGATGGCCAAAACAGTACCTTTACTATGATTACTATGGTTTTTAAAGGTATACTTGTGAAATTCATAGAAAATATTTCTATATATACACACATTATATATATAATTTTTTGTTATAAGTTCCCAAGTAAACCTTATGGTTTTACTACAGAGAAAGCTACATTCCTGTTGAACATCCCCACAAGGCTCATTATGTGGCTCATTATTCAACTCTTTTGTTCTCCAGCTGTCAATCACTGATTATTCAGGAGTTTTCCTGCCTCTACGCATACGGCCTTTCCCAAGCAAATGTGTCTTAGAAATTGTAAATCAATATATTGTTTAATGTGAATGAGCAGGCCGGATGAAGTCTTGGGAAAACATGTTTAGAATGAGTTTTGTGGACTTGTATCAGTGACTTAAAAATGTAGCTTTTTCAAAAACCATGCATAAACATTTTTCTCTCAAAAATACAAACATGTACATACGTGTTGATCATATAATATTGTAGCCCAGTTTGTGCTGAACGCAGTGTTATGAGAATTTTGCCATTTATATGTTTTTAAGCAACTGAAAAAAGCACAAATGTCATTGCATGTCAAAACTTCCCCAGGGCCCTAAAAACCCCTTAGACCCCAGAGGGCTAATCAAGTTTTTAAATTAAATAAAATTTGCAGTTTTGACTAGGTGATGATGACATATCCGATCACATTTCAACCTAAAACACTTTGTATTACATAAAATGAAGGCTTTTGTTTATTTAACGTAATTTTTTGTAAGATACACCTATTTGACTTTTAATTAAATAATTTAATTAAAGAGGACCCTTCAGAGTTTCAAATTATTAATGATGGAGTATTTTAAGTTGATTCTGCTATGATAAGGAGAAAACACGTCCCAACCGGCCCACTGCGTTTTTGGACCCCTGGGGGTTAAAGCCATAAATCCAGTCTAAAACATGAGGGTGTAAGAAAATAATGTGTCACAGGTCGGAGCGGATAATTTAAAACAAGCTTTATTTAAATTAGTTAAAAAGATGATTTGGGGAAGGGGAAGCTAAAAGGAATTTTCGTCTTTCAACAGGAGGGGACTGGGCCCGAGAAATCTGGATGGCGATTGGTAAGTAACCACAGGGGGAGAGGGGAAGGGGGCTCCCCGGTCCTTTCGCAGAACTCCCACCGATCTCCCGACTGACCCCCGATTCTTTCTTATAGGCTTGATTTCTCGTGGCGCCCTTCTCTTCTCCTGAAGGCAACAGAAACACACGATGAACAATGGGTGAGACGGAGATGACTACCTTGTTCCTGTATTCGTTGTTTCCTCAGATTTCACTTCGCGGAGCACCTGGACAGCTCCTCTACTCCAATGGACTTCCGAGGTGAATGCAGTACACTACACAGGGGTTCCTGAGGGCACAGGTAAGTAACAAAGGTAAGTTTAACTGGATTCACTGAGAGCCGGATCGTCGTGAGTAACAGACAAGTATTTCACCAGGCGACTGGATCTGTACTCTGGACATACAATGGAGATTCCGAGGTAAGTAGTTTTTTAGATCGTGTACACAGGCAAGTATTTAGCTGGGTAACTGGGTCTTTTCACTGGACGTATACTGGCGTATTCGGGGTTGGGTCTTTTCACTGGACATATACTGGCGTATTCGGGGTGAGTAGCTTTCAGCTCGTATAAACAGGTAAGTATTCAGCAAGGTAACTAGTACTTCATACCGGGCTTACAGGACGTATTCGAGGTAAATGGCTTTTTGCATGTGCAGACGGGTGTGTATTCGACAGAATAATTGTATCTTCACGCTGGGCTTTTTCGAAGTAATTAGCTTTTAGCTCGTTCATACAGGTAAGTATCCAACAGAGCAACTGAATCTTCAAACTGGACTTATTCGAGGTGATTAGCTTTTAGCTCGTACATACAGGTAGGTATTCAACAGAGTCACTGAATCTTCACACTGGGCTTATTCAAAGTAATTAGCTTTTAGTTCGTTCACACAGGTAAATACTCAGAGTAACTGAATCTTCACACTGGGCTACGAAGAATAGTAAACACTAAATCCTTCATGACAATGGTGCTGGTTCTAACAGATAGATAGGGAAAACCATATGTCACCTCTTGGCTTCGTTCAAGGGTGAAGGAGGTTACAAACTCCAAGCTGCTGCTCGTTGGGCCTGGTACGGCCGATGGTGTCACGGTGGACATGGTCAGGTAGGTTAGCTACACCTGATCCATACTGCTGGGCCGACTCGCCCGCTTCCCTTTCCTCTCCTCCAACCAACAAGACAGAAATCTAGATAGGGGCGGACAGCTGGAATCGCTCCACAATACAGGAAATGTACACAGCAGACAGTTTCTCCTATGACGGTTGCAATGCTTCCCTCCAACAATATGGTTTTCCCCACAATTTCCACACAGTACCTTAACTGGCGTTCGCACTCTGCCTCCTTCGGGCTGGAACACGGGGGTGGGAGTTATAAGCGGGCAGGTATGGAATAAGTGGTCATCGCCATGGGAGCATACGTTCTCTCCAGCAAGGACCCTCTCAACCTGGAGGGCGAGTACAGACAACAGGGACACGGCACAGCACTGTAAAACTTCGAGTGTACACACCTGTCAAAGACAGACTCACCTACTGCACTACACACACTTCAGTGATTTTTAGGGTCGATACTCCACACCGGGTCGGGATCTGTCCTGGAGGAGATTAAAGTCGCTGGCACGGTAAGTGATCAAAGCTGAACGTTGTAGACACACAAAATAACATCAGTTTGCCCCACTGTACTTCGGCTCACCCACTCGTCTCGTCGTCCACGATGGGGCCGCTAAACAGCTGTTACACACTCCAGCAAAGATCTAGTCATCCATCCCCAGGTATAAACAGTGAATGTAAAGCAATCCAATGTACTCACAGTTTCCGTAGTGCTAAATCTTCTCTCTTCTCCGTCTCTCTCCAGATAACTCGCAGATACCCGGAAGTATTGTCGTTATTCCGCCCTGGTGTCGTCCTCCCACAAAGCCTTCAATGCAACAAACAACTGGTAAGTATACTTTCTCTACAAACTCCGTCTTTTCAAACTTGCAACTGTTACGTAGCTGCCTAGACAACAGATACAAGAAAACAATAACAGATTTATTCATGTGCTAAATAATGTTTTTACTGATTAAAACAAAAAACCCCACTGATTTTTAAAAATAAAATCAAAATCAAAATGCATTGATTGCTTATTTTTGGGTATCTGTATTCCTAAACCCATTTAATCAGCATGCTTAGCTAAGGTTGTTTTCACATATGTTGGTGCGCACCGTGGTGCGGCCTCGGAGCGCACCAAAATACATTGTATCATTTTTCAGTTAGTGCGGTCCGTGTTCACATATATATATTTTTTACTTTACTCGAAATGCCGCACCGTACGCCATGTGACAACGGTCAGCGCTGTCATTGGTCTCTTACAGCTCTTACCGTCTCATGACCACCCCCACGTTTCCATGACAACCAGCCTGACAGGGAGAGCGCAGCTATCAAGATGTGGAGATAAACGATGCACGTCTTTGCAAAGTTTCTTTGCTTTAACGCGAAATTGCGTAGCTGTTCTATTAAAGCCTTTCTCACGGAGCCGTTTGCTAAAAAGCCCGTAATGTCACTATTTGTGTGTGGAGGACAGCTATGCATTTATAAAAATCATCAGCTCAAACGTAAAGGAGACTCTCTCTGCAACGGACCAGATTGGCTTGTTTGTTGTTAACCCACAATATAACACCCGGCTCGCGTCACAACGGAAGCCCAGTGGCTCAAACATGTGGAGAACTTCCTGTATTTGGTTCGGTCCGAGGTTCGGCAGTGTTCACACCACAGGTGGGTCGCCCCAGAGTTCGGCGACAGTCGCTCCGAGACCACCTGTTTAGAGCGGTCTCGGAGCGGCCGTTTAGTGCGCACCCGAGTGCGGCTGTTGTGTTCACACTGACCCAAACGCACCGTACTCTGAGCGACACGTCATTTGGGCCGACCTAAACAGTGTATATGTGAAAACACCCTAAGTTTGCATCGCATTTGTGGTCTACACACCAGAGAAACAATACTGTAGTTACTGTACATGTGACTTTAACACTGGCATTGTCCAGTAAGCAAGATACTGCTTCTGTTAAATTCTAATTACTGAAAATAAAAGAAAAACTAGAATATATAAAAACTAAATAAAGTCTTTGTCATTGTCTGCCATGTCTGTAGTCTTTAGTGGTTCTTTTGTCAATTGGTCCTCGTGTTGATTGTTTCCCAGGTGTGTCTTGTTATCTTGTTAACCCAGGTGTACATAGCCCCATGCTGTGTCGAAACCAGGGGCCTCATTTATCAACATTGCGTAGAAAATGTTCTATATTTGTACCTACGAATGAAATTTAGAATGTGCCTAAGTACAAAAAAATCGGGATTTATCAAACGTGCGCACGTGGTTCGTACGCACATCAGTAAGTAATCCTTGATGATAAATCCCACTTGTTCTTAAGCACCATGCTTGTGCACGTTCATGTTCATTTGCATTTCGAAACGCCTCCAATGAACCATATATGGTGACAACACCTCCCGTTATAAGTCACGTGGTTGTGCTTTTCCCCTCATCGCAATAATGACAAAGAGAGCGTAAAAGAGGAATTTTACAGACACAGAAATTGAGTTACTGGTGGATGAGGTTAAATCCTAATAACACATACTGTTTGGTTTACTTAGTGCGGGAGGAATGACTAACAAAAGAAAACAAATCTACATGGGAACATGTTACCAGTGAGTTTAATTCCGTTGAATATGAGGAGAGAACACTTCCAAAAATAAAAAAGTGGTTTGACATTAAATTAACAGCAAAAAAAAAAAAACGCGTCACAGCACACCGACGTGAAACGAGTGCAACTGGAGGAGGACAGACAACTTTCTACCTTGGACAACAGCATATAACCAGCATCATTGGCGCGATCTTTGAAAACGCGCTACCGGCGGAATGGATTATTTGCCAAGTCTTCCAATAACGCAAGATAAGCCATTGCACTGTATCAAGCAATTGTCGGAGACTTCATTTATACAAATCACATGTAGAGCTTTCGCAGAAACAGATACATATCACAAATAAATCATTATACTTATTTGCTGTTACCATACTGACATTAATCATTTTTAACACCTGCTTGGATAAAAAATAGACACTTCTTTACTCACTGGAACAGGGTCCTATGTGGTATCGCTATTCTACCACTAGATGCTCTGCGTACGCATACTCAGAGGTGTGCGTATATTTACACACATTTCTACGTATAAGTGCAATTTGATAAATTCCACACTTTGCGTAAAACTGTTCCTACGCACACTTTACGCACACTTCCGTGCGTACGCACGTTTGATAAATGAGGCCCCTGGATTCTATCAGAATTCATACAATACGGTACCTACTGTTTTAATGGTCGGCAAGTAGGTACTTCATCTCATTCAGTACCTACTGTACAATATGCGGTTTTGGACGCAGCCCCAGTGTTTCAATTCTCTTTGGTCAGTCAGTGAATGTACTGTATGTAATGTGTTGGTTCCCATTTACCTGGATTATCTGGGTTTTCCATGTTATCAACTTTGTTCTGTGTTTTATTAATAAAAACCTTGTGTTTGGATCCTCTTCCTGCCAGCATTACACTAAAACTAAGGTAAACTGTATAGAAAGTTTGAAAATAATAATAAAATAATAACTAATAAAAAAGTGATATTAAATTATCCTTTGGTGCACACCATAATGTCTTTATTTCATGTGAAGAATCCCTCCATACACAATGGCATACATACAGCATATCTGTATGTAACAATGCAACCAACTGCAAAGCTCTTAAACCTGACAATTTTTGAAAAGCAGTGAGAACACAGATGAACGCCTTAGCAATATCTCATTTGCAGAGTTGATGAATGCAGACAAAAAGTCTCAAGCAGTATTTGATGTCTTTGTCAGTTGTCACCTTGTGTATAGGGTGCACTCATATATAATGATGTTGCTTTTTGCATAGGTGGGGTGATTGAATCAAGGAAAATATTTCTGCAGCACCTATAATGGTCTCAAACCAAATGAGGCAGCAAAACTAATCAGTCCAAACAATATCATTTTACTGCTACAATGTCATTTCAAAATCCATTTTATTCTGTTGGCTGTGGGAGGGAGTGACATGTTTTACCAAATAGAAATTACATATAGATTCATACCAGCGCTGTGTGTCTTTTACAGGACACTGTGTTTAGAGAAAATGCTCAATAGTGCTTATTGACAGTAGATGCGTCGTAGATAGCGCAAAAACTCTTAAAATCTATGTGAATAAAAAACAAAGCTTTATTGTACTAAATCTCTGCAACCCCACAGACAAGGTTTGCTAGTGAGATTACTGTTGTGTGACACTCGGACAGTCTGTTATTGTTCTTTAGCCACCTGCAAAGTCAGCAAGTGTGATGCTATTAATTGAAAATCTATTCAGTGTTGTCTAATGCAACTTTATGCTGAAGTTTTTTTTCCTATATTAGTAACATTTTAAGTGGACACCATGTAAGGGATAATGTATCGGCAGCAGGTTGTTATCGCAGATAACAAAGCGGAATAATGCAAAGCGAACAGATTGCAATAATAAAAAGGAAAAATATGCAAGACAAATGAGTTTTGTCTAAATAAGGACTATGGTGTAACTTAAACAGATATTTAATTGAAGATTTTTGGAATCGCAATACCAGTAGGTGATAGCCTAGGGCTGGGCGATATATATCGGGGGATTCTCATGTGTGTTTCATCAGTAAAGCCATTCCTTGATTAGAAGTAAATTGCCATCAGCTGCGTTCAGATGGAGCGGCGCTGCTGAAAAAAACAGCATACCAGCAAGACCAGCATATGTTGTGTTTTGGTGCTGGTTTACTAGTGAACACCAGCTAAACCAGCACAAAACCAGCACCAGCTAAACCAGCACCAAACCAGCACTAGCATATGTTGTGTTTTGGTGCTGGTATGCTGGTGAACACCAGCTAAACCAGCATAGACCAGCATTATTCCCATGCTGGTCCATGCTTGTTTGATGCTGTTTTTTTCAGCAGGGGGCATTTACTACACAGAGCCGTAGTTCACTGACAAGCTGGGCCATATTGCATTAATTATCACAGGCGATACGTCCTCGATAATCCTCGATACGTCCTCAATAATTAATGTGAAATAGTCCCGATTGTCAGCAAACTACGGCTCTGTGTAGTAAAGGCCACTCCATCTGAAAGCAGCTGATGGCGTTTTACTTCTAATCAAGGAACTAAGAAATGTATAATGTATGGGAATGTACAACAACGCTTTCACTCGTATGATGTCACAGTAGTAGGCAGGGCAAATATAGGCAGTAGGCACGCCTATAATCCCTCCCACTCCTAATGCTGCGTTTACACCAGTCGCAGTAGAGGCGTCAAGCGCCAGTGATTTCAATGTTAAGTCAATGTGAAGACGTGTTGACGGTACACTCGAATGGTGCATTTTGCGTTTGACATGAATTTGCAGCTGACGCCCGAGATGAAAAATTAGAACTTTGGCTGATTTTCGCGCCGCGTTAAACAATCGGGCCTGCTTGCTGCTGTGGCGGCAGCCCCGCTTGGAGTCACTCATTAAACATGGAGGAACACTTGATTTTGTCCGTGAGGAGACACCCGGAGCTATATGACACAAGTTCTTATTTCTATAGAGACAGGAATAAAAAGGACCTTGCTTGGAAGAGTGTCAGTAAGAACATCGGGCAACCTGGTAAGCTGTAAATACACATTTTACTTTTGAGTCATGTGACGTTTATTGACCCGCTGCATTACCGCCATTTTTTTAACTATTTTCCCCCTATAGTAAGGTTACCAAATACAAACCGGTAACTCTCTCGATTAACATCAGCCATCTTGCAAACAGACAACCGCATAACACTTGCCCCTCCCACAAGAAGCGGATTTCGCCTCTGACGAGCATAAAATGCTTGCTTTTTCCACGTGTCTACTTCGCTCTAGACGCGCAAATGCATTCAAACTGTTCAAGCAACAAACTAGACACGATTTTGACGCCTCAAACGCGGCTGGTGTGAACCCACATTAACTGTTACTAAACTTGAGGTGAGCTGACCCGACCTGACGCAAACCGTGGGGTACTATGCAATGGAAAAGCGCCACAACAGCGACCCTCACAAAGACCTCACAATCCTGTAGAATTTTGACAATTTTAGCCGGGTCGCCCAGGCGAGGTTGTATGATGATTGAAGACCCGAAACACCCAGTGGCCCCAGGTTCATTGCTGAAGACGTGTCTAAGTAGCATCAGAAGATGTTTTCCAACTTTGGTACAGTCTTCATATCGAGGGTCATATCTATACAGTCTGTGGTTTCGTGGAAATACATGAAAAGGTTTTATTGGTTGAACTCAAAGGATTAAACATCACAAATGGCATCTTAGTTGTTTTTTTTTAAAATCAGTAATCAGGCTGAATGCAGTGCAGATTGTTAAGTACATATCTTTCTCTCTCTCTCTCTCTCTCTTGAGACAAATACCTCTGTAATCTGACATCTGTCTCGTGTAGAGTTTTATCTGAAAGTCTGGTAAGCCTGTAATATGAAAGACAAAGAGCTGAGGAATTTCTCATCATGTTCTCTTAATATCACCATCATTGAGTGCATTTACATGCACAGTCTTACGCCGGTTATGCTTAATAAACTGATAACACGTGGGGCCATGTAAACGCGTAAAATGGTTTTCTTTAATCGGGGAAAGCCGATAAACGGCGTAAGCAAAAAACGATTGGCACAGGTAGTTTTTTGCTCATTACCCTGATTTTGCGTGGCATGTAAACACCTTAACCGGCTTTCTCAAGGTTTTGTCCATGTGCGCATGTTGCCACGTGTGAAAGATAAACGTCAGTCGCGGAACTAAGCGCAAAGTAACGCATAAAAGTCTTCGCTCGACTAAAGCAGTTGGCAGAGAAACTGCGAAAATATAAAAACTGATGTTATATTTACAGGTTTTGCAGACAGGAGAAGAGATAAAACAATATAGCTTAAGACAGATATGCCGTCTGCTTTTTTATCGACTATTATGAACTATAGGCGATGACGTCACTACCTGCAAGAAACCTGACAAATCTCCCGTGTAAGCGCAGTTGTCTGCATAGCCGGTTTATTGATTTGCAGGTAAACATTTTTTTTAATAAGCAGATTTTTGCTAGTTATCCGTTATTCTGTCCATGTAAAAGTCCTCATTCTTGGAGTTACGGTCTCTTTAAGGTTTTTCTGTTCTCTTGGCGGCCATCTTGTTCCTGTAGAAGTCTTTTGTAGCAGTACAGCTCATACAGTGTGTTCTCAAATAAAGAAAGATAAACAAAATACTTACATTTCAATGCAGCAATTACATCAACTAACTATTTTATGGTTTTACATCGTTCCAATTCTTCTCAAATGTTTTGGACTGGTCCACATTCACATGTGTCCTACAGTACAGATCTCTACTCAGTACAGATTTCTCCAATCCTCTGTCTGTCAGTAATGTATTACAGTACTATTGAATGTTTCCCTCACAGCTTTGCGTTCATGTGTGTAACTATAAGATCTATGGGAAATGTAACTGGAAGTTGATTTGTATCTTTTCTCCCTGTGCTTTAGTGACTTTTATATGGCTGTGTTTTTCAAGGCAGTCCATTAAAGTTTGAATTTTGTGCAGTTTTAAACACTGTTAATTACCCGTGACCGGCTGAGTGAGTACACTGCTGTTCATCTTATGATTTAATAGACTTTTTCTCCTGCGCTTCAAGTTGCTTTGTAGTTTAATGACGATTTTCCCCCCTTAAAGTCGAAAAAAACAAATCACTCGTAGCTTTGTTCAATTGTACAGAAATTCTAAAATAATCTGGCTGCAAACAGAGCTGTAAGGCTTTGTTTACCAGGGAAATTAATCAGAATTTGTTTATCGGCAAAAAAACGTCCTAATGCCTTATTCCCTTTGAAATAATGAACTGTGAGGAGATGAAAACAAGTCATTTTTCTAATCCATCGCCTCTTTGCATTGCTCTATTACCCACGAGTGTGCCAAGTTCTTATATTTCATTGTTTTTGCATTTCGTCAGAAACTTATTTGTATGATTTTGTGTCAATCTCTGTCTACGTGCACCTCACAGCTGGGTTGTTGAGATCATGTCAGATATGAGCTTCAAGCTCACAAATCTTAGTGGGGACCTGCATCCTCCCTCAAATAATCTTAATTGTGTGCTGCAAGGAGTTTTAAGAGTGACATTTATGAACCACTACAGCAAAGGTGGCTTCACCCAGGAGCTCAAATCGGCAGCTGGGATGAATGTGAATGCTAACGGATAACTTTCTCTCCAGGAGTATTATAACTCTTTAGTGGAAACACAATTCCATCAGGACCCTGCCTATAAATGGCTTATTGAGTTCAGCATTGCTTTAAGTCAGCATAAGTTTTAGTTTTAAACCAGTGTGTGTGTTTATGTGTGTGTGAGAGAGTTACACAGCTATACAGTTTAGAGAAAGTCAGGAGACAGTTCATCTATAGCAGCTTTACTTCAGTTGTTAGTATATGTTAGCTGATGATGTTGTCTGTTTGCATGAGAATTTTTTTTGTTAGTCAGCAATGCTGTCAAGGCTTGTCGGTTCACAAACAGGCACTCGGGTCCTTATTCTGTCACAGTGGATAGGTTGTTGAGAGCCCGGTCAGCGGGCCTGTTGAAACTAGCTTCACAAATCACCAGGAGCTTTGGGCCCGACTACGAGCTACATCACCAAGCCGAGGTGGATTGAGAGGTGACCGGAATGGACTGTGGTGGGCACAGCACGTACGTGTGACCTGTAGGCCTGTTGGGGGGGATGTGTCAGATTGAATTAGGAGCAAGACTCTCGCTGCCGTGATTCACTGCTCTGTCTGCTGGCGGTGTGTATGTTTGTGCATGAACTAGGACACTGGATGTTGTCTACCGGGAAAAGGTGCTACTGTATGTAGGTTGACGTAAGACCACGTGTGAGTGAATTTTGCTTGGACGTTTATACTGTGCATCTGAGAAATATACAATTTGTTGGGAAAAATACATGGAATACAATACCGATCAAATGTTTAGGGCACGTTGACTGATATCTTCCCTTATGAAACTACAGTTAAAACAAAAAAAACATGGTTACTGTAGTAAAACCATAGTAACTACAAAATAACCATGGTTTTGACGTTCCCCGGCGTCACCTGCTCTCAAATTACATAAGTTTACAATATGGTAAAGACATTACATTATGGGTTTTGAGTCACGGATCAAACCATTTTCGGATTAGCAAACAAAAGTTTGGGGGAAAATAAAATAAGAACAGATCAAGAAATTACAAGCATATGAAAATAAAAAAACAACGTGACTAATAAAGTGAAGTCTAGCCGTAATATTTAAAGGCGCAAAAGAGGATGTTTCCGCCGACTGAGAATCCAAAGACCGTTACTGAGTTTTTTAAATAAGCGCATGCGCAAGAACAGCCTCCCTCCTTCACAGCTCATATCTAGGAAACGCCTTCCATAACTCGTGCACGAGTATTTGAACACGAGTGTTTGTTTACCACTGGCATATGCTGTGTCGCGTCAGTGGATTCATTATGTGAAAAGATATGATAATAAACACATAAGACGTAAAGTTAGATCAGTCGACGCTACTCCCATTTCAACTAGCGTGTAGCAGCCTGGTCACTTACAACTACAGTACAAGAACAACGTCGATATACCTGAATAACAGTACAACAATAATTATTCCACAAAGAAAGAATAATCACTGTTACCTGTCGAAGAGAATTTTTGCGACCTGCGCGTCTGACACCTCTCTGTTCCTTCATTGCTCTCCAGTGTTGAAATGTTTCTCCAATAACGACTCTGGTTAGATAACATTCTTCTGACAATTTTCTCCTCTTCTCAGCGACTTAAAAACTCTTTCTTTTGCGTCCTCCTTCGGGTTTCTTCTCTTCCATGGTGCAGATTCGAGGAGGAAAGCAGGAGCGAAAATGAAAACAAACCGAAACTTAAGACGGAGTTTCATGCGCTATGCGCATGCGTCACTCGTGTAACCTTACTGGAGCGCGCACGTCTCTCCCAAGAAACGTAATGGCAGTGATTGACAAGCCAGAGGGCCAATGACGATTGCGATGATTGCATCAACGATTGGCTGATGTTTATAAGGCCCTACCTTATGCACAGATGACATATATTAATTTTATTACTTTCAGTGCGCCTAATAAATAGTCTTTTATCATTTAGTAAAGACAGTTTCAGGTAACATTGCAAAAATGTATTAAACAAACATCCTCTTTTCCACCTTTAAGTAGAAAATAAATAATAACACTTTTATAAAATGAATATAATTAATCTTTTTAAAGCTAAAGATGTAATTTTTGTTTTGTCTCTGTTGTTTGATTACAATAATGACACAAGATTTATGATTTATAAAGAGATGGAAGTGAATGGGTCTCACAAACGGTGCTCGTTTTATTTTGTTTGATTTTTTAAAGTTTATTTTATTTCACTGGCTTAGCGGCTATTGAACATACAACGTTAGTGAACAAACAGGAGATACTCGTTGTATCTTGACTTTGTTTGCGACTGTACTAATCGTGCATGGATGCAGTAAGCATTCTGGGTGGGGGCGGCAGTAGCCAGTGGTTCATGTAGGTTGTCTACAAACCGGAAGGTTGGTGGTTTAATCCCCGGCTCCACCGGACCAAGTGTCGAGGTGTCCTTGAGCAAGACACCTAACCCCAGCTGCTCCTGACGAGCTGGATGGCGCCTTGCATGGCTGACACCGCCGTCAGAGTATGAATGTGTGAGTGAGGCAAACTTGTAAAGCGCTTTGGATAGCCATAGGTCTGTTAAAAGTGCTATATAAATGCAGTCCATTTACCATTTACCATTCTCATCTTGTTTTCTCGGAGGGACGTTAGTGAATCTATTTTCCAAGTTTGTGCTTAGGAGTATTTGTCATTAACTCTTCTTATTACACAGCACTCAAATAAAATGCTTGATTCTGATTGGCCAGTTGCAACATTCCAAGGTTTTTTCCTTTCAGATAACAACCACTTGAAACTGATAATACACATCTGCAAATCATTTTGACAGGTACAGTTTAATATTACACAAAATTAAACCAACCCATCCTCACCCCATGTCGTCAACACTTGACGACACCTGACCATTCGTCAATATGTGACGGGGAGGGTATACCTTTCGCGAATTTTTTGACGAACTGGGGACTTCAATACTATTATGTCCGTTGCATTCTCTTTCCTATTTTCTTACCATTTTCGCGTCGGTCCAGGGCTAGATTTACATAATGACATCCCTACCCAAACCTAACTCTAACCCCAACGCCAGGTGACAACTGTCGTACCTAACTCTAACCCCAACGCCAGGTGACAACTGTTTAATTTCGCGTACACTGTTTAATTTTGCGTAATCTAACCCTAAACCGGCGCGAAAATGGTAAGAAAATAGGAAAGAGAATGCAACGGACGTAATAGTATTGAAGTCCCCAGTTCGTCAAAAAATTATGCGAAAGGTATACCCTCCCCTTCACATATTGACGAATGGTCAAGTGTCGTCAAATATTGACGACATGGGGTGAGGATGTGTTGAATTAAACATCTTTTAATAACATATATGACATTATATTTACAAATGAAGAGTTTCGTTGCAAAACAAGATAACCACCGTTTTGTTAATTATTCAGAAATCTCGTTTTTTGGTTGTGCATTCCAATTAATTTCAATGCAACTGCAGTTGGTTTGTTTTGATTTAAACCTTCATAACTTAAAAAATACAGCTAAGTAGCACCATAAAACTAAATAATAACATGATAACGTAATAATAAACATGTTTTGACAAAAATGTTAAAAAATAGATTTATCTCGTTTTGCAATGAAACTCTTCAAATGATTCAACCAAATAGTGTGTTCATGACATTTGAACATTTTAAAGCAACACTAAAGAGTTTTTGCTCTTTGCTCCCCCTACAGGTTGGAAGCAGAATTGTCCATTACCACTGTCATAACTAATTTAGCCTACTGCAGCATAGCTGGCTCTGATTGGATTGTAGATCTGCCATAAAGCAAGTTTTTGTAGTTTTCACTCGAACTACAGGACTGCTACCCGACGATTGGAAACTTCTTTAGTGCGGTTTTGGCAGATAGAAGGCTGCAAAGCGAATGTGAAAGTGCCGTTCACACTGTTTCGAGTAGATGAACGACTGAAACTTTTTTGGAAACGTTATTTTAAGGTAAAAAAACTCTTTGGTGTTGCTTTAAGACCTTAAGGTCTGCATTTGTTTAAAATTAGCAAATAAAATATTTCAAATCAATATTTAATGTTTCTTACCTTACTTGTGTCGTAAATAGCTGTGTAATAAGTGGGATAATGTGCGGGCAGCCAGTTGTTGTCACGAAATAAACCCCTTCAGTGTGATACAAGACCCTCTGGTAACTGATCATTTAAAGGACAAGTTCGTTATTTTACACTTAAAGTCCTGTTTTCAGATTGTTTATGATGAAATAGAACGGTTTTGACTGAAATTTCGACATATGCGGCTGCCCCGAGAATTTTAGGCTGTTTGTGTTTCACCTCACACCTCTACAATGGGTTTAATGGTGCACTGGAACAATCCTTCCTAAAATGCATTCAACTTTCGTTTACAAAGACGTGAAACTCACCGAGTGGTCAGGGGTGTTCACTGATATGCTCACACAAAAATCGCTGCAAAAGATGCTTTCCAACAGCTGTTTTAGCATTCGTTGTTAACGTGTGGACCTATTTTTCCAAACGCCTCACACGTGTACATTCTTCCGCTTAGAGCTTGAATAATAGACACTCCAGCCCAGGTGTTGGCGCTAATCGGCCAATGCCAATTGCAAGAATAGAAACAAAGTTCCCGGCGCGGAGTAATACCGTACCTCACAGCACAACTAATACAAGTCAATGGAGTTGGCAAAAACTACGATAAAACCTGTTGGAATGCATATTTTGCAGCGATTTTTGTGTGAGCGTGTCGGTGAACGCCCCTGACCGCTCGGTGAGTTTCACGTCTTTGTAGGCGAGGGTTTGGTGCATTTTGGGAAGGATTGTTCCGGTGCACCGTTGAACCCATTGTGGGGGTGGGAGGTGAAACACAAACACCCCAAAATTCCCGGGGCAGCCGCACATGTCGAAACCTCAGTCAAAACCGCTCCACCTCATCACAAACAATCCGAAAACAGGACCCCAAGTGCAAAATATCGAACCTGTCCTTTAATATCAGTGATTTGTTTCTATCCTCTATATATTATTTTTTACTTTTATTGTCAGTATTTGTCTATTGAACTGAACAATTTCATCATATGTTAGCCTTTTTTACATAGCAGATGATAATAATTAAGTACATCCACTCAACAAATCACAGCACACCATTCCACGCAATGTAAACAAACAATGGCGGCACATTGAATTCACAAGGAATCAGTTTTCCTCATCTACTTTTTACGTCGTGATCAACAAACAAACAAAAACAAAATAATACTTTTGATGGCATTGATAAACCTGTGGTGGGGAAGAAACGTAAGCCATCAAAATCTAATAACTTATGTGAGAGGCACTCGAAAGATGGAAAATGCCGGCTGTTGCTTGTTCTCCCGACAGCATCAAACTTCTGTCATGCTAACACATTGACCTCAGGGGATCCTATTAAGGGTGTCACGATTTCGATTTTAAATCGAAATCGATCGAAATTAAGTCACAGCTTCGAACTTCGAATTAAAAAATGGGATCGTCGATGCTGCCACGCCCCCATTTCACGTCCGGTCGGCTTGCCAAGCGAGGAAAAAACTCTCAGAGATGCCTTTAAAACATCTGTCCAGCGGAACGCGATCATATTTTAAACACGAGGGATGCTACAACTCCTTGAAATGCATATCATAAACAGGATTACCAGTGATCTGACTTTGGACAGAGTGCAGCTCTCTGCACGTGCGCGATAGCGAGGGAGGCGCAAAGATGCAGCGGGTTAACTTATATTTTAAACAAAAGGATAGTTTGCCTCAGCTTGCATGAAACGCATAAACTGAACAAATACATAAGGATTACTACTTTAGTTTATGTTCAGACTTCGGACAGATGCGAGCACGTGAGACAGAGAGAAGCGCAGCTGCTTATTATGCTGGATTTATTTCAGATGCTATGAGTCCAAGACACGCGCATTAAGTCCATGTTAGAGATGCGCGGATGGACTATTATTTCATCCGCAACCGCATAACAAAACTCATCATCCGTCCACCATCCATGCGCACCACCGTTTCTGACCAGTTTTCAAAACTGCACCCGCCCGCCATCCGCTGACTGGGCGATGCAAGGCGCTGCTGATGACAGCCGCGAGACTAGAAACCTCTTGAATGTCAGCAGTCAACTCCGTCTTCGATCGGCGCACAGGGACAAAAATAAATAAATAAATAGCCTAAGTTAAACGCACGAATTACATAGCCTGCACTGGTGTCATCCTGATTTACCACGTTGTAAAACTTATTCCAGGCAACCCTTTTCTGACATTCTATTTCCTTTGTTTTTAATTCTCATTTTTTGAGTTTGCCACGTTACTCCTTCGCCAGCGTTGATAAGAGCTGTGTCAAAATGCGTCCTTATTTCTCCGCGCTGTTAATGATAGAACGAATGGATCCTTAACAGTCGAGGATATCCCAAACAATTAAAAGCTTTATTAAATAAAAGTGTGTATTTATTAGAAAACTTTTTCTTGTCACTGTTTTAGTATTATAAGTTATGTTTTGTGTTAATATTATTCTGTTTATGTTGCGTATATTTCTAGGTTGATTATTTGATATGCTGTTGAATAGATTAATCTACATCAATGTGTCATATGTTCTAAAATAAAGTAATATTTTTCTGATTACATATTTATTTTAGTAAGTCAGAAATGTCTCCGCTGTTTTCTGGTGACAGGCGCGGTGGGTGCTACTGGGGGCGTGTGCAGCAGGTGAGGCAAATTTTGGGTCCTCAGAAGGCTAGACCGTCTCATTTCAGTTCTTTTCTTGAACTTCTGAGGCTGCCACTATGAAAGACAGAGATGTCGCATGCTTAGAAGGACAGAGCTAATAACTAGCAGTCGATCCGGCACCCGTCTGAATTTAATTAAAATATTATTTTTCGTCACGTCATCCGCCCGATCCATGTAACTGTCAACCGCGCATAGTCCATGTGCGTGCAAGAAGGAATCCTCTCTCTACAAGCTCTCGCGTTAAGTGAAGCCCACAAACCCCCATGCGAGTTGTGCAATGTGCATGTTAATGTTAAAGTATTATAACAATAATAATAAATAATGGCATATCATTTTTGTCTAAATTATATGCCATATAAAAAATATGTAAAAATCGGATCGAATCGTGACCTTAGAATCGAAAATATAATCGAATCGAGGATTTGGAGAATCGTGACACCCCTAGATCCTATGAAAAACTTTCCATTATTTTACTCAAAGGCAATGAAAATTGAGCAGGACCAAAACATTTTACAGATGATCGCTGTCAAAAAAGTTCAGCGATGACGTCCCAAGGATGACAGCAGCAATGACAGTGTTCTTAAAATGACAAAGTAAGTGTTTTGATTAATGCCATTAATGTTTATTTTTTAAATCTGTGTATACCACTAGTCAAATAAATGAATATAACATGACAAGGATGAATGCACATTTATATATTGATTCAATAGATTTATAGCATTTTGAAAAAAAAACTTGTCATGGATTTATTGCATTTTGGAAAAAGTAATCAGTTTTTATAATAAATCTTATAAAAGAATCAAATCCATAATTTGATTTTCAGTTTTTATAACCTTAAGATGCTATGTGAAAGTTTGTAAAATAGTGATTTTCATCTTGTCACTTTCTTGGTATAGAAAACACGTTTTTACCAAAATTAGTCAAAATGGATTTATTGTGTTTTGGAACCAAACTCTTCAAATATTTTAAAATATGAAACCATGTTTTGTGTGATGTGAAAAGATGAAGTAGACCAATATGCATTTTCTATGCTCCTGTACAGGAATAAGAAGACTTTCCTGATAGGTCTCTAAAAAAGAGCGAAAAACCAAGAAAGTTGTGTGAGGAGATTTTATCACAACAGCATCTAATGGAGGTTATGGTGTGGACACAGAAGCTCTGAGTGCAGATAAACAGATGATAAGACTGATGAATAATCAATCACACACTGTCAGCATCATTTGTGAAGGTAATAATGACTGTGTGTCCAGCTGCTGGCCTGAAGGGGAATGATGATGATACTCTGACAGTGTGTCCTCCTGCCGGGCTCTTCCAGTTCTCATATGATCAACATCTTCTCTTCCCACAGGAGAAATCAAAGCACGAGGCAGCATGTGTTTTTCACTCGCTTGTTATGCATATGTAGAAAAACGAGACTTATATAGACTGAGGGAATGATAACATATTCTTTATTTCTTCAATATTCTGAATGATTATGTATATTGATCACTCATTTTGTGTTTTGGTCAGAAAAATGACACAGTGTCTAGTATTAACTAACAATAGTTAATAGATAAGCCACTGTTGAGTACCAAGCCTTCCCCAGCCTAGAAAATCTCACCAGCACCATTTCTATGGTAGGAACAGTGACTGGAATTGTCAGTACTGTAGTTTTAGCGATTCAATTTTTTTATTTTTTTACATTTAAAAGCTGAGGTTATGCCTGTAACGCAAAAGCAACTATTGTCATTTAGAAACCTTATGGTTGGCATGTCTAGGATGTTTGAGTGTCCACACTGTCAGTTTGTAAGTGATGAAATCTGATGCGCTCTTTCAGACGGTTTGGTCTATATTTGGTGTTTCTACATTGGTTGCTATAGTAATGATGCAATGATCAGCCAGAGACTTTCTCATACAACAGCCGAGAAAAGCTGTCGATGCACAAAAAGAAGTCTCTACATATGCATTATACTCTGTTCATTTGTGCATTTGGTGCTCACTAGTACCTGTTGAATCTCTAAAAAACCACAGGGTGAGCAAAAATGAGGACGCCCTCAATGAACCTGACAAAATCAGCATATACAATGACCAGAATTTGTTCTCTAGCAGTACATAGGAATGTTCTTATCTAATCTGTAGGCACACATTTAATGCATTTGAAATACATTCTGCCTTCTTTAATTTTTTGTTACAGAAGTTCGAATGAAGCCCATGAAGCAGAAATTATAAGCACTATTGGCACTTTTTTACCCAGAAGGCTATACTTCACTGATGCACTAATAGCTCATTTGAGTGTCATTCGATGAATAGGAGTTTGATCAAGTGAGGATGGTTGCTATGGAAATGGGCTGGGTACCACAGGTAAGAACGGCTGCTGATTGCCTAAACTCAAGAGTCTCTGATGAGGGAAAGAGAGCACTGCGGTATATAATCACCAGAGCCACACATTTCACTGAGAGAGAGAAAGAGATTGAAAGAGAAAGAGAGTGAGATTAATGTATAAAGAAGCAGAAAGTCTGTTGTTTATAGATATATAAAATCATATTTTAATCGATAAAAGAATTCAGATGTACGGTTATTCTGTGCAGACCTTACAGTTGGTCATCGTTCCGTATGTTCGCTTTATAATGAATTTATTAATCAAAAACATTTAAAAAAGGACACACAGAGAGGTTAGGGGTCATCATTTAACCTTAATTATCTGGACTGTACTTGGTGTATCTGTATGCACAAATCAATGGTCTGTGTTTAATTGTAGAAGCCTAAAAACAGGTTTACAGCCCTTACAGGCCCTCCATGTCTCACTATTGATTTAATTACAGAGCTGATATATCAGAATTCATTTAACAAACCATTGCAGCGGAACTGAAGCAAACCAACTCTCGTTAACCTCTGGCCAACACAAGAACTTATGCACGAATGCTTAAAATGATTTAAAGCCCTCTCTAGACTGACACGTTACCGATCTGTCATCGAGAAAGTCTCCGCACGCGATGTCTCCGATCAAAGACGCGGCAAAGTCCTAAAAATAGTCTGTCTTTATCATGCGCCGATTTGTAATACGGTTTCGTGAGCGGCGTGCGCTGGCTGAGCTTCTGTCAGACTTCAGAGCGGCGCGTGTCAGGAGAAGAAACCATGACGGAGGCGGCAGTCGAGAAGTTGTGCTTCGTGAAGGCGTGTTTACAGGACTGAAAAAGATGCAGCTTTGGAAATGGAAATTGGCTGCCTAACCACCTGTGCAGTGTTAGCTTGATGAATGTGGTGAAGAACGTTTCAGCTCGCTCGACGGGGAACCCTCCGGCACACCAGGCGTCCACTGGCCGTCATTCTGCTCCATCTGGAGTTTGAGGTGGGAGGAGCTGTCAGTCTCGGCACTAGAACCGCCCCCTTGTTAGACTGAAACCACTAATAACTGCAAGATGTTTATGCCTGGAATTGAGTGCATTGAGTAAGTGATTTTACCACACACACACACACACACACACACACACACACAAAGACATATATATTAACATACAATACATGCACTCTGCTAAAGAGTAGCACGTGGAAATATACAGTAGAGAATTTAAGCCGTGTTTTTGGGAGTAGCCTATTTTGTGTTTAACAAATACTAAAATATGAATTTATTATACATTGCATAGCAAGGTCTTTAGTGTTTTAGCCACTAATGATGCTAAACAGATATTATATTTACCAACCTAACCTAACTGAATAAGTGCTGCAAATTTTGTTTCTTTGTGGTACCTAATGCAGTAACATGCGTCAACACATCATACTGGATTACTCATGGTACAAATATCACTTTAAGCAAATGAGGTTTGTCTCTGAAAGCCGTACGATGCTCTAAACTGCCCTAATGTTTCTGGGTTTCTACACTGAGGCCAACTGATTCAATTAGGGGGCAGCAGAGATACATGCCAACTTACACATTCAGTGATGAATATGAGCTCTCAGTGCGTATGAATATTCATTTCAGCCTGCCGGGTAATGCATTCACTCAAATATAAGCACTAAGGCAATAAATGCCATTAAGAGGAGCCTCTATTGTTTGGCCGTATTTACAAGAGTGAAAGTAGCTGGAGGATACAGACTCAGGTCATTTATCATAGTTTGTCAATGTAAATCAAGCGTTTGGGGCAGTGTCCAGTTGTATTCCCACAGGGAAACCAATGCCAGCCGTTCTTCCTTTCTCTCTGGGTTAAATCAAACTCGCATTCGTGTGACTCTTAAATCCCTGTTCTTACTTGTGCACGTGATTCGTACGTGCAAAAAATAGGAATCCATCATCTTTCATCTATGGTAAGAACATTCGCCTTATCTGCTGACCATTAACCAGGAGCGCATGGATTGGAAAATATTATCTCTAAATGTCAGTCGTTGTGTCCTCCCAAACCTGCTGCCAAAATACAGTGGGGTGTTCTGGGAGGTTGCCAGGGCGTTGCTATGCTGTTGCTTATGGTAAATGGTTGCTAGGGTATTGCTAGTGCATTCTGGGTGGTAGCCTATTCAATAGAAGCAATAGAGCCCACCCAGGTCTGTATTTGGGTCCCTAGACCCGCTCCACTCAATTTGTCATAGGTTTAGGTTTGATTACTTTAAAGGGGACATTTCACAAGGCTTTTTTAAGATGTGAAATAAATCTTTGGTGTCCCCAGAGTACGCATGTGAAGTTTAAGCTCAAAATACCATATAGATAATTTATTATAACATGTTAAAATTGCAGCCCAGTCTCACGAAATTTCGTAATTTTTTATTCTTTTTTCGTGATATTATCACAAATATTTCCGCGTTTTTTCGTGATCGTATAACAAATTCCTGTTTTCGTGTGATTATCACGTATTGGTTACTCAACTGCTTTTTACTATTTTCAAACCATTGTCGCTTCGGTTTAGGCCTAGATTTACATAAAATGACATCCCTACCCTAACCCTAACTCTAACCCTAACGCCAGGCGACATATAAAAAAATAAATCAGAAAAAATAAAATAAACCCATATATAAAGTGATATTCTAATGCAATCACTAAATCTAACCCTAAACCGAAGTGACAATGGTTTAAAAATAGGAAAAAGTAGTTGAGTAACCAATACGTGATAGTTACACGAAAACAGGAATTCGTGATAATATCACGAAACCTCGTGAGACTGGGTAGTAAAATTGGCACTTTGTAGGTGTGAACAAAAATGTGCCATTTTGGGTGTCATTTTAATGCAAATGAGTTAATCTCTGCACTAAATGGCAGTGCCATGGTTGGATAGTGCAGATTAAGGGGCGGTATTATCCCCTTCTGACATCACAGGGGGAGCCAAATTTCAATTACCTATTTTTTCCACATGCTTGCAGAGAATGGTTTACCAAAACTAAGTTACTGGATTGATCTTTTACAAATTTTCTAGTTTGATAGAAGCACTGTTGACCCAATTATAGCACTTAAACATGGAAAAAGTCAGATTTTCATGATATGTCCCTTGATGGAAGACAGCCGCTCTAAAGCCACACTTTACATTAGCTGGCTACACGTATCCCATAATGCATTATGTGCTGTAACACATTAAATAGTGTGTTTAATGTAAAATCTACTAAACTGTGTCTCCTGTTACATAGGTAAAACATGAATGCATTAATATAAAGCAATTAGAAATCCCCACAGTGTGCTGTTGTTCACATATCATATGCAGTAAGTATTACAATCAAGGCTAGTTAGCATTTCCTACAGCTATTAGGGAAATAACATCACAGTACTCGTTTCAGTGAATAAACAGATAAAGCTTGGCTAAGCTGGCTGGATGATCCTGGTGGGTCAGCTGGTTTTCCATCTTAGGTTGGATTTAAATGTTTATTTAAACTAGGAGTGCATTTCACTTATAACAAAATGTATTCGTATTTTAGTCTAATTATAAAGCAACGTTCTTCTTCCCCCTCATACTGTAGCTGTGGCATAAATACAAAGGTCTGTGGATACTTAATAAAAATGACTGTTTTTATATGGCCATACCCAGTATGATGAAAAAATGGGGTTATGAAAAGCACTAGCTGTATATCCATCTGCATTTGTTTTCCCTCATAAACTAGCTTTTAATGTGTTTCTGTTCACATGGCAAACAACACGGAAAGAATCTGTAATGGGGGAAAATAAAGCTCACCATCTAGTAGAATTTGATTGTTGGTCTCTGAAGGATTAATTAGCTTGTGATGGACGTTCATTTTCAGCCTGGCAGCATTTTAACTACGAATAAAGGAACTAAGGCATCGGGGGCCTTTTAAGTATGTTTAATATACTTCCCCAGCAGTCGGAGGGATGGGTCAACCTGCAAATCAACCTGTTTGACCTGCAATTTGCACCAGAGGAGATCGGCAGCAATAAAAGCTAACAAAGTCCCCCTCCATGCTGGCTCTTTATTAGACTGCCTTTATTGCTGTGGAGCGATGCCTTTGTTAAGGAGGTTTTCTGTTTCCCGGTGTCCCGCGGGGACCGGTAAGCGTGCCGCCTCGCTCGGTTAAAACAGACGTGTGCCGCTCACATCACCAGGCTCGGGGACTGCAATGAGCGAGAAAGACAAACTTCAGAGCAGTGACATACTTCAATAACCTCTAAACTTAGCGCAATTTTATACACTAAACTGTAATGTGGCTTTCTGGAATACTCAATTATGATTGGTCAGTAGCACCATCCAGCTGTCCAAAATCCGAGCTAATCTTTTATATTGCCATGTGGCTCCATTTGAAAGACCATCAGTGAAACGAAAGATTATTTTGGAGACCAAACCATAGTTAACCAACTTTGATCTGTGATATCAGTTTTAGAGAAGTTATGAGTCTTACAGATAAAACAGTAACGTATAGTGGGTATGCACGTGACGCCACTGAGTGGCAAAAGACAGAGCGGCAGCATTTGAGTACAGGGTGAAATCAGCGAAAACATGGTGAAAACGCATCTAAATGGGACAAAGCTGTTGTGCGATAGACTGTACTAACAGATTAACAAGATTTCAGAGCTATCGTTTTACAGACTGCCAAAAAACACAGAAAGGAGAAGTAAATTGATCGTTCATGCCAACGTTCACAGACCACAGGTGGGTTGACAAGTTGCTAGGGTCACTATCAAGCAGAGGTTTTACTTTCTACTTAAAAGTATTTTTTCAAGTATTTGTATTTAATCCATGTTTTTCTTTGGAAAACATACATTCCAAAGGATATAATCATAATTTTTATTACTCTATTACATTTCATAAATACAAGTTTTGGTTTTACATTTTAATATTTAAGTACATTAACGTGCTTTTACTCAAATAAAAGTACACAATTTTAATGTATTTGGGTATTAAATAAATTTTAATTTGCAATATTAAAGAATACACAGTATGATTATATGCTTTAGAATGTACTGAAGTAAAATTTTTACCAATACAAACATCCTAATAAAGCACAGATGCTTGGAAAATGTAACTAACGTAACTAAGTATTGTTCACTTCTGCTATCAAGTCCAATTAAATTAGATTTATGCTGATAATAGTCAGTTTTACTGGCATTTTTGCAGCAGCTGCTATGAAAACCAGCCATTTTGTTAAACGTTTGCCACTCGACAGGGCGAGTTCTGGCGTGGTCACGTGGAAAAGTGACGTCAACGCATACCCTCTATTGTCCAAACATAAAGCCAAGGCAGGATCTATGATCTGTGTGCAGATAAAAGTCTTTAAATGTATAAAAGTGTACTGTAATTTCACTTTGAATATTAGTAGCGCATGTTTACTTTCGACCCTGTCAGCTGTTACAACCAGTGGCGGCTGGTCACTAGGGGGCGCTGGGGCGCCGCCCCCTTAAAGCTGGCCAGAGAGGAAAGCTACTTTAACATGTTACCAAAAAGTTAAATATATAGTGCAAATTAATACAAAATAAATTCATTTAGTTGTACTATTTCACTGTTAGTCATGTTATAATTTATTTAAAACAATTAAAAATCAAAACTGAGTTCGTTGTGTGTGTGTCATGTTTGTGTGTCTGGGGCGCACCCCTAATGAGTGTCTATGTAGGTCAGGAAAAGGGTAAAAACATGTGACCTAAGGGTGAGCTCTAAGTGGCTGGTTTCGGATCCGCCCTGGGGCGCAGGACTGTGCGCCCCAAACACTCCCACTTATGTTGAAAGCGAATCAATATTGCTTTTAATGTTTTTTACCTCCTGTGATTGGATGGTTCGAAGAGTCTCATAACCGCGTTGGAGATTGCTGTGTTAACTGATAGCTACAGTACAGATCAGTGAAAGCAAGTGAAATATCTTGAGATGAAGGAAAATATGCTTTTATCATTACAAAATCACCCTATACAAGGTATTTCATTAATGAATAAATAAAGGATTAAGAAGCTTGGATCAGATCGCCCAACGGAGTCAAATTATGGCAGTCTGTGTTCTCCACCACTTCTCATGGCAAACGGAGTTGGCTAGCTGGATATCATGTAAGTCTTCTTGAGTTTTATTTTTTCCCTGTTTGCTTTTTTAAAGTCTGAATGCGTGATATGCACGACATAAACTTTTGTGGCGCGTTTGAGCTTGTGTTGCGTGGACATAATGAGAGCGAGAGCTCATATAATCCGGTATATTTCGTGGCTTGGTCAACTTTGTTGTTAGTTTTGTTGTTGTACAGTGTTGTAGAGTTTAAAAAGCACCCACGAGAAAACCACTGTTTTTAAGGAAACTTCACGAACCGTGCATATTGAGCTGATGGACTGTATGTACTCCCTGTTGTGAGGGAAAAATGTGCTTGTGCTATTGCTATAAAAGCAAAAAAAAAACATACGAGCCTGTGATTAGGCAACTTAAGTGTCTCTTTTTGTGTGTATTCGGTCGCGTTAAACGAAAAGTCTTTGACGGAGAAAATTTAAGCATCATAAAGAAAAATATGAGCGCCATTTTGGCAGATGCCCATACAACTCAACTTGAGAATGTAATTCCTATGTATGTCCAGTTGGTGGCAGTGTGTTGCTCAAACGACGCCCTGGTTTCTAGATATTCTCGCGATATTTTGATGCCATACACTGATTGGTCTGCGCATGGCTGCTGAAGTTAAACACTACAGGTCAGGAGCGCTGCAACAAGACGCCTGTCTAAGGTAAAGATACAAAATCTAATGACACGAGTCTGCATTAATCTGCCTTCATGCGTTTATTACATAAGATGGTTTCAGATGAGTTTAGTTCAATTCAGATTTTTACATGTTTATTGATATTTTAATCGCAGTAGTATTTTGTTATTTGATTTGTTCATATTTGCCTGTTCAGCATAAAGTTCCGTGTTTTATTGCCTCCGCTGTCACTGTGAGAAAAAAAACATTAATTCATCTGCTTCGTGTGATGGTAAAGTGATGCACGTTCTCCGTTTATCTGTTCTCTAAACAAATGAATAAACACATTTGACTTGTATGCTCGTCTTGTAAGTTTATGATTAGAAATGGACATGTGAACGAAAATGAAAATAATTAAAACATGAAATGACGGATAATAAATGACTGCGAAGGACTCTTTACAACGCTGTTTTTCAAAAAAATGACGGAGATTGAAAATGTCTATCGCAACCTCTCTCTCTCTCTCATTGCTCTGTGTGTGTGTGTGTGTGTGTGTGTGTGCTTGCGTGCGTGCGTGCGTGTGAATGATTACCTTGATATTAGTTAATTACAGATTCATAGTACATTTATTTTTTGCGTTTGGTTTCAACTGTAACATTTTCAGCATTAAATGCTAATGATACTCATCACCTGATAAATGGCTATTAAGAGTACTGCATTACTACAGTAAAAGTTTGATTTTTAGTGTGTTTGCGCCCCCAAAAATTTTTTTAGCACCAGCCGCCACTGGTTACAACACAACAATTAAATGATTTTTCTGTGTTACACCTGTTTTTAGTAAATACACATGACTCTGACCTTGTTAATATCTTAACTGCAAACATATTTTGTCTTTTATCTTTGCAAAAAATAATTAAATTACATTTTCATTTTAAATTTCAGTTTCAACAAATGTTAAAAAAGCAACCTGACCGTACAAACTTTAATTGTTGAGAAAAAAATAACAATATAAAAAATTAAATTGGCATAATATACATTTTCAAACCAAATGCTACAATATTAGCAACGGGACAGACTTTCGTCCCGACAAGAAGTCCTGACAATTAAAGCAAATTTACTTTTATTTTGAAAACTCTGAGAAGTCAAACTTCAGGATGTGTTAAAGCACTAAATAACCTGTAGATTGACCAGTTCTGTAACACATGAAACCAGAAACAGAACGTGTTATTAGAAAAAAATTAGCTCAAAGAATTTACTTACAATGGTCGAAAACACCTTTCCAGACCTATCTGCGGGAAAATATGACAGAATAGTGCAATATTTGGCAGCTCCGTCAAGGGGTGCGTGCTAAAGAAATTGTTATAGAGGGTATGCATTGACGTCACTTTTACACGTGACCACGCAAGAGCTCGCCCGATTGAGTGGCAAAACATTCAACAAAATGGCTGGTTTTCATAGCTGCTGCGAAAATGCCAGTAAAACTGACTATTATCAGCTTAAATAAAATTTAGTTGGACTTGATAACAGAGGTGGACAATACTTAGTTACGTTAGTTACATTTTCAAGCATCTGTGCTTTATTAGAATGTTTGACTTGGGAACAATTTTACTTCACTACATTCTAAAGCATAGAATCATACTGTGTATATTGCATATTAAAATGTATTTAATACCTAATTACATTAAAATTGTGTACTTTTACTTGAGTAAAAGTATGTTAATGTACTTAAATATTAAATGTAAAACAAACACATGTATTTGTGAAATGTAATAGAATAAAAATGATGATACTGTAATATGCTTTGGAATGTGTTTTCCCAAAGAAAAACATGGATAAATACAAATACTTGAAATATACTTTTAAGTAGAAAGTAAAAACTCTGCTTGATATTGACCCTAACAACTTTTCAACCCACCTGTGGTCTGTGGACGTTGGCATGAACAGTCTATTTATTTCTCCTTTCGGTGTTTTTTGTCAGTCTGTAAAACGATAGCTCCGAATTCTTGTTAATCTGTTAGTACAGTCTATCGCACAACAGCTTTTTCCCATTTAGATGCATTTTCACCGCGTTTTCGCCGATGTCACCCTGTACTCAAATGCTGCCACTCTGTCTTTTGCCACTCAGTGGACGTAACTGCAGTCACTCTCGCCGACAGTGACGTCATGCGCATACCCTCTATAGGTTGGAATTGCAGATGTAGTCAGGGCTCTGACAAAAATCACTTTGTCACTTTCGCATTTTCTAAATCAGATTCAGGCTCGTATTGATAAGGTAGTAAAGACGATATTATCTCCTGTTGGGAGCTGATCTTCCAAATATGATAGGGAGCGCCACATTTCTATCACACGATTGAGGTATTTAACCAATCAAAGCTGGCCAATTAGAACACACCATGCTTATCAAAACAATGTGCTTTGTAAAAATCAACGCATTTCAAAAAGGTGGGGCATACAGGAGCAACAATAATGTACAGTATGTGGTAAATAATGATTATATGGAAAATTAGGTTTTTTGAACCATAAACCATGTAAACACAACAGGCTTGTTGAACAGCATGCAGCACCGCAAGAACTGACAGGTGGACTACCTCAAAGTACTGCGAGAGCAATTGGAGAAATACGGAGAAGTCTGCTGAATTCCAACAATATATTGCAATTTAAAAAAATAACATATTGCATTACACCAAATACACAAAATATTGTTCTTCACAGCAACGTTTCATGGCCCCTTTAATAAATCCAGACATGAAAGAACATCAAAAACAAGAACCACGAAGAAACCTGTGAACTACAACAGAAATAATGCATACAATTACTGACCACCTGGACACAATTAGAGCCAGGTAACATGAAGACTACAATGACCATAACACAAGGACTACAAAATGACAAAGCAACTTCAAAATTAAAGACATGAAACAACAACATAAAGAAAAGAACCTGTCACAGGTCTGAGCGGACCACAGATGTCGTGAGTCTCGCCCCTCCCTAGTTTCCACCTCGAGGAGGTCCCAAGAGCACCCCAATGACCAGACACAAAGAGAGCGTAAGTAAATATTATAACAACATTATTAAATTATTTAAAAAAAGTATTAGGGAAGGGATGCTAAAATCCAACTCTCCAGCCGGAGAGTAACAGTCTGGAGTCCCCTGGACTCCGTCGCGGGAAAGCTCAAGTGGGTCCTTCATTCTTCTTTATTTCGTTGGAGCGACGATAAACAGCTTATTCACCATGTGTTCTGGCTTACAGGGAGGCGGTCCAAGGCCCTCTCCTTTCCTGGGCGTAAAGGATGCAAAGGGTAAGTACCAAAGTGTTGAATTTCAAGAGTACCTGATGCTACACGTAGCGAGCTCCGATGCGGTCCAGCGGGCCGAATACCCGATGGCTGCCGATATCGGACTTATACCGTACTGGTGGGGCCCGGGGGCTCTCGCTGCTATGTGTCACTGGAGACCAGTCGACATACGGGTGGGTACTTCAGAGAGGTCCACTAGATCTGCGCTGGAACATACAGGTAAGTATAACAGTGAAATGCACTGGCCGTAGCTTGGGCAGATGGTGAGTATACAAAGAGCAACTGGATCTTCACTTGGGCGTGCCAGTAAGTGTATAAAGGGCAGCTGGATGTTCACTTGGATTTACAGGTAAGTATGCGATACAGAGAGTGTATAACAGGGCAACTGGGGCTTCTTTGGACATACGGTGTATGCACAACAGGCTTTAGCTTTGGGGCATATGGAACACACATAAAAGAGGCAACTGGGGCTTCACTTGGGTATACGGGCGGGCATACAACACAATATGCTGACTTTAGCTTTAGGCATATGGTGAGTATACAGAAAAGACAGGAGAAGGATATAACTCACAGACCTTTGGGGAAATGGACAGACCTTTGGGGAAATGGACATCGGGCGTTCACCCTTTCTGAGGCTCACAGCAAAGGACAAAGACTCACCCACTGCACTCCACACACTCTTAGTGAAATTAAGGTCAAAACCACGTCTGACCGAGGACTCGTCCTGGAGATTGCTGAGACACTGATGCAGCGAATAATGAAAGATAGACGTCACCGCCTCGACACCCCAGCGTCTTCCTTCGCTCACCGTTCCCGGCTCACCCACACTCTTTCTCCACGGTGGGACTGCTCACATCCTATGCCACAACTTGCAAAAGACTTACAAAAACATGGATCAGTGCAATATCTAAAGTAAAGATTAAAGTATGTTTTGTTGATTTTGTGTTAAAGAATGCCAATTTGCCATCACAGTAACCGTATTTTTAATAAATGACCACCATTGGTTTCGCTAATCTAAGATTTCCTTTATGTTGCTGTTCATGTTGAATTTGATTGGGCAAGCCTTTCTGGGAAGCTGTGAATCACTGCAGTTCAATAGCAACAATTAGCCATACTGCAATCCATTCAGCCTTTAGAAGCTGGACGTCAGCACCGATGAGCCAGCGTCTGCACAAACCATCAAACAAACAGTCCATGGTAAATCTATGCTATTATTCACAAAATCTTAGCCATTATATGGCCTGCGTATCATATTTTATACAATCACAAAATCTTCTGTATAGAATATGGAAAGACGGCCGGCTCATGCATGCTTCTCATGAATAAATAAAAATCATGGGATCAATAGGGTTAAATCTATTGAAAGGTCCTGGCCTGCAGGTCAAACCACAGCTCTTTATTTCTTCAGAAGGGCTTGATGGGTCTGGTGAAGTGGGATACCACAAATCAAACAATCCGCTTGATTGTATCCTTACAGGACATTGATTTCCAAACCACGTGTCTTAGACCTTCACTGATTAAACCTCAACCTTCTCTCAGCTCTCCGATCAGCTAAACAGACCAGGCTGACAACAGTTTCAAACTTTTTGCAAAAAATGTAGTGATGTGGTGTAACATGAGAGAATGTCAGGTGTCTTCATGACTGTAAAGTGTTACAGAGTAGTTAAATAAAACAAAGCTTTTTTCAAAAACCTCTTTTAAATTTATTGTGTTGCTGATGTGAAATACAATCCCAGTAGCTCTTCCCTGAGGAAAATGTCATCACAGGTTACTCCGTCATAGATCTGATGGAGTTAGGATTCATAGAAGTATTCAAAAAATGTTAGGTTCATTTCTATATAGACTTTTCACAATTTTGCAATGCTACAAACCAGCTTTACAGTTAATATATATTAATCAAGGCAAGAGAGACATAAAGAAAAACATAATTTTCTATATGAAAATATATAGAACATATGGGGCGGTTTCCTGGACAGGTTTTAGATGAGATCTAGGACAAGGCCTCAGTTAAATTAGGACATTTAAGTAGTTTTTACAAACATACCTTACAAAAACAATTCTGGTGTGCATCTTGAGACCGACATATGTTAAGATATGTCAGTACAAGTTTTTTTTATTAACTTACAGGCTGTGACTCCAAGCAGAGGAATTATGATAATGTCGGTCTTGTCTACATCACCAATCCCAGGAAGTAAACTGTTGCCTACTACCCGTGTGTTTGTTGAAGTCCAAGAAAAGCGATTTACGTCAGAGACGATAACTCGCATCATCGTTTACTTTGGGGTTTGTACCTTTTGCACCAAAGGAAATGTAAAACCATGAATCGGACTATTGGTGCTCTTTAAAGGAGCTCAAACAAGCATTTTAGTCTTGGACTAAGACCTGTCTGGGAAACCACCTCATTGTATTAATGCAAGTTTTTCATAAAATGTATAGCAGGATTAACTGTGTTATTTGTTTAGAATGCTTTTGTATAAAACTTTCACAAGATGTATATTAGCGATACTAACAGTCAGGACCAGAAATGGCAGAAATTCACTTGGGGACTCCAGTTTGGGGGGTGGGGTCATTTTGGATGACGACTTAAAATAACTAATAGCATTAAAAAAAATCATGTTTCCTCCTAAGTATGTTTTCTTGAGTGTTTAATTCACACAGACTTTTACCAATAAAGAGTCATTCAGTGCCACTGTGACTGTGAAGTATCATGTGACAAGCTTGATGATGCATTATTAAATAATAGTTGCAATAAAAAACTCATCATGGGGAGTAATTTTAAATGCTATTAAGTTGTTTAAATTTAATTCCTTATCAATTACACCATTTAAAAAATTCTAACCAGTTTGAGGTGGAACTCTGTTCTCTCCCTGGACACCGTCCCCCCGCGCTCCCCCCATTTCCAGGCCTGTTAACGGTAAAAATAATTGACTGTAAGATTGTAATCAGTTTCTAAATAATAAGACGACTGTGAGACATTTAGTCCATTAGTCTGCATGATAGACGACAGGTATATTAAACAAGACATGCCATTCCAGCTCATAAAGAAATGGGCCAAAAAAAGAGCAAGCGATGTAAAACAAAATGTACATTAGCATTACTAACAAAGACAAATAATCCATTATGGTACATTAACATTACACTACTGAACATTACCAGAGGATGAATACTGCTTGTAAAAGTTAACTAAGCTGCAAGATTACAAAGAAAGCAGGCAACCAGGCAGTTAAAGCGGGTGGATAAATTATAAAAAGATTAATAAAAAAGTCCATCCCTACTTCCAGTTGTATACATCAGGCCGAACTCGTCACATATAATGTAAAAAACATACAAACAGTACAATAAATGTGTGTGTTTGGTTCTAGTCACGCTAACTATTATGGTATGAACATGTTTAGACAATGAATTGTGTAAATACTTGTTAAAGAGATGTTTGATTTTCTAAATTTCTCTTTAGCAGTTCTAGATAAACATCTAAGTGAGAAATGAGACAAATGTTGTCATATATTTAAAGCCTTGCATGAATGTAGATAGCATAAATCTCAATGTCTGCTTCTTGAAGAATTTGATGAGGAGATTTCTGGCTGTAATACCTCGGAAAGTTGAGTTGGAGACATTATTGAGATTGCTAAGCTCTTTTTCAAAGAAGATGTTTTCTATTTGTGACCCTGGCTGTGAAAAGCCAGCCAAAATCTTCTTTTTTTAAGATTAATTTTCCTACATAATGTAAAGAACAGCCTGTGAAAATATAACCTTGAAATCTTTAATATTGAATAAGTAAAACCATAGCAAAGATTGAAATCATAGTAAAATTAATTGTTGAAATCAAACTTTGATGCCTGTTATCTCTTTATTAGATTTTGCGACTTTAGCCTCGTTTTCACAGACAGGATCACATTTAATCTCACAGTTGTATAGGAGAAACAATTCAGATTCCAATCAATGAGATAAGAAATGATCAGTAGGTTTCTGTGTCTTGTCAATAATGCGGCTCCATTGGCGAGGCTTCAAATATGCGTTTTCCATTCATGCATCAAGAAATATAGATGAAACGACAGGAGAATTAGATGTGAGCGAAAACAAGGCGTTTCATCTGCTGGCTTTCTCCCGCTGAGGTCGAGGCAGATTCGGGAGCTCAGTAGAGTCTAACTAATCATGGGCTGCTTGGGGGAGCATTGAGACAGACATGTGGAGGGGAGATGTGACACCTGGAAATTACACAATGTAATGGAATCAGCCAAGTGGTAAATGTAGCTTTTAAACAGGTTTTGTGTTCTCCATTAACTGCACAGACACTGATTGGTTCTGACAGTGCACAAAAGTGCTGGTCAGCATGTTCACTAACTCCTATCGCTCCCTCTCAAGTTCTGCTGTGGCCCAAAGACAATCTGCCTGCTGCATCCTGAGATGATCACGCACACGCCTGCAGACGTTTAACTTTCTTTTTACATCGCATCATTTTGAAAGTACAGAATACGGTGTGCAAGGATACAGGCAAAAATGATGACAACAGATACATGAAACAAGTCAAGTAATCAAATGGCGAACATGATTTCTCTGGGACATCTTTCTGAATCAGCATTATCATCCTTTCTCTAAACCAATCAGACTCTAGGATTAAGTTGTGGGTCAACTTCAGGGTTTTGGGCTTGTATTCTGTACCGTTCTGGTGGTTAAAGGTAGGGTATCTCATTTGATCCTGAAACATTTTTAGTTATGCTGGTTAAAAGTCTTCTCACATCCTGATAGCAATCACTGTGTTAAGTTGTTTAAATGTATTTGTAGAAATTTATGTCATCTGTGAAAGGCGTAGGACCAAAAAATGTTCAACCAATCATAGATCTCGGTCCGAACGGACGTTGCCTTTTTTGTCCCTCACCCGTAAGCGTAATTTGAATGCCCATCGCGCAGCTTCTACGCGCATACACCATACGTCATCGGCGCGTTCACGTGCGCTCACATCTTCTGTCTGTAAACAGAATGGCAAACTTTTCAGCTGAATTGACAACCTGTACAGGAGCCACAAAACGAAAGGCATCTTTTATAACAACAACAGCAAAAACTGTCTGGATCAGCAAATAGCCAAAACCCAAATTAACATCGATAACTTTACTGCTATACCATGAAATGCAAACAGCTGCAGGAGGCAAAAGGTCTGAAAGGGTCGTTGCACAGTTTATTTTGGTAAGGTAGGTACGCGATATGTTTGTATTGAGATGGATTCAGATATTCTACTTTAATGAAACATTGTGATGCTTATGAAATTTGTGTTCGTTTATGGATTAGCGTAACGATATAGCCTAGTTACTACGTCTACACAACCGAACGTGTGCTTAAACTAATTCTGATGTTAACCAGTTGTTTATGTTGGTTATTTTGGTAATGTTATTCACTTTGTACTGCAAAGTTTTCTCACTGGTGAATGAGACATAAGATGTGACCGTGTGATCTGTGCGTGTTCATGTGTTTTGAACAACATTGGATGGCGATTTGAATGGAGGGTGGGATCGTGATTTCATTGCTAGTCGGCTACCATTCAAAATGTGATACCTTTAAGACTTGGGGCTCTATCTTACACCCGGCGCAATGCAGCGCAATGCGCGACGCAAGTGTCTTTTGCTAGTTTCCACCCTGCGCAATTATATTTTTCACATTTAGCGCTGCGTTGTTTAAATAGCAAATGCATTCGCGCCCCCTTTTGCGCCCATGGGCGTTCTGGTCTGAAAAAGTGTTCAGGCACATTGTTGGCACGTTGCTATTTCGAGGCAACTAAAATAGACTACGCCATTGACCAACAAAAACCTGGTCTAAAGTCTAAAGTCAATTGCGCAATATGTTTTTTTGTTATTTAAAGAGCGCATTATTAATATGCGCCTAAACGGGAGGACAACGCGGGTTTGCTTAACACATACATGAATGCGCAGCAGCACAAAAATGCTTTTAAATATGAAAGATTAAAGGATTGAATGTAAAAGATTATTATTGAGTCTCTTGGACATAAATGAGGACTAATTATGAGACGTTAGAAGGCACAAAGAGCTGCTTCACCTGTAGCCTGGTAAGTAAATAAATGCTTTGCTTTAATAAACAAATGCATCTGATTTTAAATGTTTTTTTTTCAAATGCTACCTCACTGATTTATTGTATATGATGACTCTGTACCTGTGGATATGGTGAGATGAGAAACATTTTTAAGTAATGCTTAAAAAAACTGACGCTGTCCAAGTGCTGAAATGGGCGGAGAGCCGTTTGTAAATTCTTTATCTCCTGTTTGTTACAAATAAAGTATTTTTAGAGTACAAACCTTTTCTTACATACTTGCAAATTATTTTTTTATGATATTAGATAGCCATACATTTAAAGCAATTAAAAGCCTGCTTTTTTACTTCTATGACTAAAAGTAAACGATTTGTTAAAGGTTTTAATAAAAAAATAACTATTTCAATACAAGTGTAAAACAACAAAATTATTTAACATTAATCTCAAACTGGTGATCTTCTTCCTCCGCTTAGTTTTTCAGTTTACAAAGTCCGTCATCTAAAAAGGGATTAGACATAGCACCAGAACAACTGGCTTTTGCAGGGGATGAGAGCTGAGACTCTCATTGGTTTATTGCACGTTACCATTTTTCCCGTTGTTAAATTAGCAAAAGTGGATTCGGACACGACCATTTAGACGTTGCGCTGTGCGCTTTAGACAATGCGCTTAGATCGTTAAAATAGGGCCCTTGATGTTGATGGTGGTGCAAATACCAGTAATTTCACAAGTGCAAACTTGCGTGAATCATTTAAATAATCTTCTCCCATAAATTTTGCATCTAAAAGGGAACTTCTACAAATGCATATAAGGTCAGTCGCCAAAAAAAACTACAGGCCACACCTTTACAGCGCTAATAATCCACTATGCCTCTATCTCGACAGTCATTATCTAAAGCCAGAATGACTTTTTAGTAAATCTGGCTCTAAAACTGTTAGTTACTTATCCTGTTTCAAATCCATATGACTCTCTGTTTGCTTTGAAAGACAAATAGCCTATTTATGAATAATTTGACTCTCTGGCTGTCCAGATTTCAATGAGAACATAAAACACCATTAAAGCAAAAATCCATATGACTTTTTCTGAGTTTTCAAACATTGCATTGTTTCCGAGCAGCAAAAACAAAGCATGGAAAACGGGACAATTATTAAATCAATAGTATACATATAGAATGGAATTATTGTCCTTATAAAATGCTATGTAGTCTTCCATGATACATGTGAAAGACAAAGATTTGAAATGGGTCTATAATTTCTTAATTCAGTATGGATCTAAGTGCGGTTTCCTAATAAGAGGCTTAATAACAGCCAATATGAAGGGTCATAACCAAGGAGGTAATAACATCAAGAAGAGGCTCTACTGGAACTACTATAACTCCTTTAGTAGTTTGGTAGGTATGGGCTCTACTATGTTGTAGGTTTAGACATGGTGAGCTTTATTTTGCTCTTCCTGTTCTATGGTTAAAAAGTACAGTGTTGAAGGTCAAACATTTACTATTGTTTCCCCTTAAGGAATAGTTCACCCAGAAATTAAATTTACCACATAATTCACTCACTTTAATTCCATACTACGTGTAAGGGAGAACAGGGGCGAAAGTACAATTTTTCAGAAAAACGTAATTTTAAAAGCTAATGTTTTAGACAGATATATATATTTGCTGTGGTCCATAACTCAAGTGTGGTCTATTAATACCAGGTGAAATTTTGAACAGATGTAAAACGACTTCAGTATAATTTCACTTTGAACATAAGTAGTGCATTGTTATTTTCCACCCTGTCAGCTGGGATAAAAGTTACACACAGCACACAGGTGGGTCAAAGGTAACACAACAAAACAAGATAGATTTTTTGTGTTACACTTGTTTTTAGTAAATATACATGACTATGACCTTGTTAATATGTAACTGCAAACATATTCTGTTGATAATAAGACAAAATAATGCAATATTTGTCAGCTCTATCATGAAATGTTATCAGGGCTCGGAGAAAATCACTTTGTTACTTTTGTCCCGCATTACTTTCGCCCCGGTTCTTCCCTATATGACTTCCTTTCTACAGTCGAACATAATCATGTGAATCGGAAACGTGAAATGGCAGCATGGTGGCTCCATGTTGGATATACAGGTTCTCTTTTCACTGAAATTGTGAAATGCCACAGTTGCATAAATGAACAGAAAATATACAGTATATATATTTTTTACATTTTTAAATCTTATTGGAAATAAAGACTTTGCTTAGTTTTAATTGTTAAGCTGCATTTTAGTATTGTGTTTTTTGTATGCTATATTGAGTGCTGTGCACAAACCTTTTTGAGAACAGGTGCTAAAGTGAGAAAATAGGGCACCCCTTCATTTTTTTTCATGTTTGAACAGTAGCACAACTTTCAATTATAGACAGTATATAAAGTATAATTACTATTTGATCTAAATGTCGATGCAATCAAATGTATTAATTTTAAAACGGTATAGGACTGTTACTAGTCAGATTTATGCTTGAATTGGATAGGTGGCACAGAAGCTAAAGACTTTATCATAGGGTGCGTCTCAGTCAGCTTACTTGTTCAGTATAGTCAGTGCAGTGATCTGGAAGTCAGCCATTTTATGGACTGTCTCCATTGCAAAATTGTCCAGTGAACTGAAACATTTGTTCCCTAAAACCAGGAAGCATCGCTGCTACCTATGTTCCCTTACCAGATAAATTATGTGAACTTTAAACCAAAATTGTATGTGCCAACAAAAAATTTAAAAAACATGACAGAACTTTTGAAAAGACTAACTATTATTATATTTCATAAACACACATCACTAAACATTTAGAGAACACAATTGAGTTAACATTAAAATGTAATATTTGGCTTAACTGTTGCACAGACATGTAATAGCAAAATGAAAGTGTTTTTCATACTCTACAGTATCAGTAGTATTTACCAAGTAAATATATTTTCTGTCTATTGTTAATAAATATCAGTGGTAAGGTGCTATGGTAGTCACAAAACTAGAAGTTATCAGTGTCCCAATGTATAGTCAGTCAGGTTCCTTAACAGTGGCGGCGTTTCGCATCGTGCACCCTCAAAAAAAGTCACCGGCCACCACTGGTCCTTAAAATGCCTCATGTGCATATAGCTCAGATAAATATGTTTCCTACTGTAGTCATTTTATTAATGTGCAAGTTTATTCTTGAGTTAATCACGTTTTTTTTAACTTTGTTTACAATTTATTAACAATTTTTTAAATAAAAGCTTATGTTTACAGCTTAATAAACAAGCTCTACATGAACAATTTGTAGTCAGAACATGGGAAACAAAATATACAGGATGTTTTTTGGGGAAATTCTTTGTTATTTACAGTACTTTACATTACATCAGAGTTTCAATAATCAGATTAGACAAGCGTAGACGTCCAAGAATGCTGTTTCTGCACTATTAGTAGACCAGGAGCAAAAACAATATATGACCAACAGAAATACTAATAAACAAACTGCCAAAATACTAGCTCAGCAGATGAAGCGCTGTCTGTAATGTGGACTGTTCTGCATCTTGCTGTCACTGGGAGGATCTGTGATCTCCAGTGAGTGGACACAGATTTTAAGGAGCGAGCGAGAAATGGAAAACCTGGAGCGGAATTATCGAATCTCTAGTAGACTGAAAACGCAATGCTGTCAGTGGGGATCAGAAATCCAATCCACTTTTACAGCATACAGTGCTGCTGTTTCACCTAACAAAGAGTCAACAATCAGCTCCCTTGTTCAGTAGTCAGGGCACAACATACGTTCCTTACAAATAGTCTATTTTCTTAAAAAAAATCAGATAATTCACCCACCACCATGCCATCCAAAATGCCGATGTTTTTCTTTGTTCAGTCGAGAAGAAATTATGTTTTTTTTTGTTTAGGAAAACATTCCAGGATTTTTCTTATTGTAATGGACACCAACACGTAACAGTTTTAATGCAGTTTAAAATTGCAGTTTCAACAGAGTTTCAAAGGACTCTAAACGATTTCAAATGAGGCATAAGGGTCTTATCTAGGGAAACGATTGTCATTTTTGACAAGAAAAATAAAAAATATGCACTTTTAAACCATCTCTGGTCCCGATCTCACGTAATTGCATAATGCCGTGGAAAGGCAATCGTTTCGCTAGAAAAGACCCTTATGCCTCGTTTTACATCGTTTCCTTAAACTGCATTAAAACTGTTACGTGTTGGTGTCCATCGAAGTCCATTAAAATGAGAAAAATCCTGAGATGTTTGCCTCAAAAAACATAATTTCTTCTTGAATGAACAATGAAAGACATCAACATTTTGGATGAAATGGTCGCAAGTAAATTATCTGGATTTTTTAAAGAAAATGGACTTATCCTTTAAAAAGTCCTGCAATGCAACGCAAAAACGGTGAACATTTAGGGTGCGTTCACGCGACAAAATTTCTGGAGTGACAACCATATTTACTTACAGGTGTGAGTCTGGAAGTGTCCTGTTCACACAGCAAATTTAAGTCACAAATATAACACTGCCTGTATGAACGAGCAACCGACCTCAAACCCGTATGCTAGTTACACGCGGCGCCTGTAACCATAGTGACGGACATAAATATAAAAAAAGAAAGTATTATTTATGCAATGGGCAAAACTTTATTTATGTAATTAACAAAAACAGCTGGCTGGTATAACGCTTACCATTGTGCAGAGAAAAATAAACAAGGGTGGTTCCTTATTAAAGTTTTAATTTCCAAAATGAATGAACAAAAAATTAGTTTCACCAACTGCACGTTTTACCAAAGCAGATATATCCAATACAAAAGTAATCATAATGACTTGTGAAGCAAATCGATCCGTTTTCGCAAGAAATTGAACTTTATTTAAAGCATTAATGCAGCCAAATAGAAAGTGCGCTTACGCTCCCGCTCTGTAGGTGGCGCAGAGAGTATGGTTTACCAACCGCAGGCAAAACCAGCCTCTTAGCGCCACCTAGAGAGCGGAGCGTAAAAGCGCACTTTATATGTTTCCAAGGTTCTGTATGGACACTAATAACGTTCAATATCCTGCAAAAACCGACCGATTTGCGTCACAAGCAGCAAAAAATGTCACCAGGAGTCATGGGGATTACTTTTGTATTGGATATATCTGCTTTTTGACCTCTCAAAGTGACGCATCTTTTGCCTTGCATGATATGAATCACAGATGGGTTTTTTTTGCAAAATATCTTCTTTATTGCTTCACTGAAGATAAAAGGTGAGTAAATAAACAGCTAATTTTTATATCCCTTTTATTATACACTTAACATTATATTAATTGTCCACTTTTAAGGTTTAAACTTTATATATCTAACTTAGTGGGCTGCACGCGATTTTATGCGTAATGTAATATGTTCTGTGGCGTCTATGAAGGTAATATAATATCACATTAACCTTATGGAGCAATTCTGCTGCGTAGTTTGCAGTCATTTTCATGCACTGTAACGTTATCTTAACACAAAGAGCAACGAATGACGTGACAGACAACTGGTTGTTCAGTGTGATTCCGTTCACACGGCACAGCTTCTCTGTAAATACGGTTGTGAAACCCGAAAAGTTACGGGTGTGAGGTCGGTTATAGAATGCGGTTGTCAAACCCATAAATAACCGAACTGCGTGTGAACGGAACCGTCTTAAGGACTCAAATACGGGTTTGACAACCGTATTATGGTACCATGTGAACACAGCCTTATAGTCCCCATGTTTTCTTTACTGGAAATTATGTGACCTTTTCTGAAGCTCTCCAACTGAAAATTCCACGAGCCAACTCAGCAACTTCATGAAATGCGACAGAGCTTTTATAAAGGCGAGCTTTTGTTTTTCGTAAATACTTTAACAAGTGTTAAAAAATGAGGTCAAATATATGTTGATTTTGCCGATTGTTGCTGAATAACAGCTGTGAATTATCACAACGTGCTTAAGTAGCCACGTCACCCTAAAATAAGTGAACAGTGTCCCAATGTCCCCATTTAATGGTCTGTCTGGTGGTTAAACTGAACTCTGGAACAAATACCTCGTCGAAAATAAAATGCCGAACTATTGTATAACATCTTAGTAAATAACAACATTTTCTATTTTGGGTGAAATATCACTTTTAGTTTTTACAAAGTCTACAAGTGCACCAAAAGCTTGAGTCAAATGACATCACTCCTCACAGTATGTGCACGAGGATCTCCAAAGCAAGTCCGCGATCATCTTCATTTAACTCAAGTACGACGATACAGAATGCAAAATAGGTCCGTTCAAACAACCGCCCTTCATGACCCCATAGCTCTCGTATGATGTAAATATACAGACTGAAGGCCGACTGAATTTTCTTGAGCAGCAGAAGGGAACTCTGCCAATTCTGTAACCGCTATGAAGTCAGCATAGACCTATCAAAGAGCCATACACAATCTCCATAGCAAATGAGCAGGCGACCCAGCTGGCTGTGTGGCGGTTTGTTCATTTCAAATGAATAAACGGCTCAAGCCCATATTCTGCCAGCCACTGTATGTACACGCTCTTTATTGTATTAATTTCCCACATAACAAACACAGAGCTTTATAGGCGGCCCTCACATCAGCGCAATAATCCAGCAAAACAGCCTAAATTAGCCTGCGGGACACTAATGTCGAAATTGTTATAATGTTTGCCTGCGTTGCCCGTGTAGCTTGTTATTAGCATAATGGAGAAGAACCTTCGTGACATTGGAAAGCCCTGCAAATCAGCAGCGAGTCTCAAAGCATAAAACTGAGCATTAAATTCAGACCGACAGCCAACGAGCACCTTTGCTTTTTTTAGCATCTAGGTCATCTGTTTAGCATTGGCACTGTGCGCCGCTCCGTGTGGCTGCCCAGTCATCTGAAGGGCAAGATCAAATAAGAGCATTACTGAAGCCTTACCACTTCATCAGACCTACATTTAATGAAGGTGTACGCCTGACGTCCTGTAATGAGCTGTTGGCTACTTGGCACACTGCAACAGAGAAAATATAAAGAGCTTAGAGTAGTGAACACGTTCCCAAATCTTTAAAGGCACACTATGGGACTTGCTATCGCCATCTGTAGTTTGAAAGTAAAACTGCAGGTGTCTTGAGCGTTGTGCTTCAGAGCGCTGGTGTAGGGGTGAGCGGGGCACAAACTAACATGGGGTTAATTGTGACACAGCTACTTTACATATTTATACAGGGCCGAGCAATCTGTGCTTTTGGTCTTTTTCTCTTGTGCTGGGTACACACCAAAAGATTTTTTACATCTTATAAGATTTTTAAAAATGTGATAGAACACAAACATGAGAATAAAAAATCCTGGATTTAACCGTTTTGCTCCTATAGTCTCCACACACAAACAGATTTTTAACCAGAGTCTCGACTGTGAACACAGGAAATCCCACAATATCTCTCGAGACTTCAGAATAAGCATGGCGGACGATATGCAGGAAGACATTTCAATGATAGTGCTTAGAATAATTTTTACAAGACACGTTGTATAAACATTCATGCTGTTGCCACAAATCAATAAGCTGACCCTTCATCTCTGCTGTCCACATCAACTTCACTTTGGCCGTTTCTCAATCCGAAGGCTGTAGCTTGCGGAGGTCGCATAGGCAGGCTGATTACGTCATAAAACCTGGTTTATTCAAGTTAACTGAGCATTACATTCCCAAGTCATAAGTATATAACGACAATATTCGATAAACTAGGAATAATAGTAAATTTTATATTCTAATTTAATATTCTGAAATAAGACAGTCTTGATGACGTATATGCAGCCTGGAAATGCGATCTACGGATTTAAAAAATGTGATAGACATGTGAAGCGGCCTTTGTGCTGCGCCATGACTGCTTCCGTCTTCCCTCATCTTGCTTTCTGATTGGATAGGGTTTCGTTTCACATGATAATCTCAATAGCGTGCTTGCGTTTGTCCTCGGGATTCCCTACACACATCAGGATTTCTGATCGTAAATATTCAACATGTTGAGTATTTACGATTCGTGATCGGCGCGGCTCAGACGTTCTTCCGAGCAGGTTCGGACACTCTTAACACACCTCACACGTAGGGACAATCTGATAAAATAATCTGTAGAACCATTGCGATACTCTGAACAATGCTAGGATTGTCGGAAGGGGGGAAATCGGCCCAAAATCAGCCCGATTATCTTTTGGCGTGTACCCAGCATTACTGTCAGAAGATGATCTCCTGTGAATGTGTAAAAAGTTTTGATGCGTTTTGAATAAGATATTGAACAAGGAGTGTTTTGGAGGAATAAAGTAAATGTCTTCGTCTTATTTTTTCGATTTCTAAGTTGGGTGTGTAAGTCACTAAATCCAATCTTATATTATTTTAATCACTGTCTTGTTACCTAAAACATAACACCATTTTGAAACATGTCAGCAACTTCTAGTAACTGATATCTGGGATTGAAATCATTTTAACAGAGCGGGGTTAGTTGTCACACAGTGTTACAATTAAGCCTCCAGTATATGATGATAATGAAATGAAAAATACTATTCATCAAAATGATAACTGTTAATACAATATCAAAGGAAAAAACTCACAATAATAATTTTTTTGTCTTAATTGTGTGGCCCTTTCAAAAAAATCTATATACATTGATGCACAATAGAAGGATGGTTAGATGAAAGATCATGAATTAATGAATGTGTGGATATCTATCTATTATAGGCAGATATATCAACAATATCCACCTTTAGTATAGAGACAGAATTTGATTAAATTATTTTGTTTAAACTTCATTTTCAAGCAGGTGTTACAACAAACCCTCTGTTTGTTATAATTAATCCCACCTATGGGGTAAGTTGTACCTCCTGTCACTTTTGGTGTAATTGAACAATAACGGTAGGTCTCCATCAAAACATTGCACAGTTTTATCACCAGCAGTGGTGGCCGGGGACTTTTCTTTCGAGGGGCGCAAATTCAAAATAAGTGTTCGGATCATCATGTATATTGCTCGTCATGTCAAAATATGTGTTCGTTGCATCATGTGAACCATGTGCATCATGCAACATGTCAAAATACGTGCCTGCTGCACGTGCTGTCAAATGGGTATATGATAAGAGACGCTCATGTTCACAAAATACTCACATGACACTTAACACCAGTGATGGGCAGTAACGCGTTAGAAGTAACGCATTACTGTAATCCGATTACTTTTTTAAAGTAAGGGATTACAATTGCAAAAACAGTAATTAGATTACTGTTACTTCGCCGTAAGCAGGCTGCGTTACTGCTTTATTTAACCTTGATTTTGTTTTGTGAGACTGTCTCGTGTCGTGAGTTAAGTTACAATGACGTATGAGTGCCGCACCGTCAGTCAGTGTAGTGTTGAACATGAAGAGACAACATGGAGCGCGGAAGAGAACAAGACTATGCAGCGTTTTCTTGGAAGTACCGACATTACTTTGAGTTTAACCCAGTTAAAGTTGACAAAAACAACAGCGTCCACTGTACACTCTGCGTGGGAATAAAACTTTTACCTACAGCTAAAAATGTCACCTCAAATCTGAGCAAACACCTAGCAAGCCGGCACAGGAATGTGAAACTTACTGAAGAAAAACCTGAACCACTAGCTGACATGACCGCTGCGGCTCCATCTCATACAGTGTCCTCAGATTGTATATGATATTCTATTACAAGACGTTCACACAAAATCTATATGGGACTATATATCTTTATTTCATAGATTATACGCATTTGTGGACAAAAATTGTTAATTGGTGAATTTCATTAGACGGGTTTCATGGGTTATTTACACATCTGAAACAGACTGGATTCGACTCGCGATCGTTATTTTAAAGGGACACCATGAAACTTTTTGGCCACTAGGGGGTGCTAGACATGTATTTTTCACGCCTAGCGCCCCTAGAGGCCACAAGCGTTGCAGCACTGTCGCAAAGGAAAGGAACTGGCCAACCTTAAAACTAAACTAAAAACTAAACATTTAAAAAGCTAAACGATCAACATTTTGAGGCAACAGAGAGAAACGCAGTCATGTTACAACTTAATCGCCGTCATTTATAAAGAACATCGCATTTATGTATGAATCAAGAGTTTATATAAAAAAATTGCCTTAAAGGGGAATCGAACCCGGGTCGCCCGTGTTATAGGTCTGTGACACTAAAACTGTGCCACGGAGTCACATACGGTAGTTTGCTCTCTACACTCCTTAAGTAGCCTCCAGCAAAATTCACATTAAAAACAAATTTTGTGGAGGAAGTGACGTATGCCGTAAAGCAGTCGAATTTTGTAGTTTTTTTGGTGCTCTGGTTACCTATTTAAAGTCGATGTACTACCACAAGGGTCTTGAAAATGTATTATGAAGGTTGAAAAATTACATGGTGTCACTTTAACTCAAAGGTAAGAAGTCCCGTTTATATTTTGCATGTTGTCATCTGGACTTCTGTCACAAAATACTACATTTATGATGCTAGAGCTGTATCTCAAAACAGAGACCATACACTGATTCTAAACCCGTAGACCTTTTAAACGATATATAGTAATGTTAATATTATTAATGTTTGTAGACAGTAGGCTATATAGATATTGTTAGCAGCATTAAAAAAACGACGTCATTGCGCCCACGAATTAGTGCGCCTTGAGAGGTTAAAACAGAGAATGTTTCATCTGATTCAATTTTAGATGATGGATTATGCAGAAAGAATAGAATTAGGCTGAAAGGTCTTGGCCCGCTTGCATGAAGCACCTTAAGTTTTTCTCTTAAGTATGACACTTAAGGGGTAAATTCCCCTTACCTACTGTAAGAGAATAATTTAAGGGTGTTGCATTCAGTATAATCCCTTAAATGGTCTCTTAGGTAAGGGTAATCGTTAAATGTTTCACGACAGCGACCCAGGTTTGTTGTTATAAAATATTATTGTTCCATGGAGATGCAACAGAAAAAACATACATTTTTTTCCTTTAACACCCTTAAGTTTAAGGGAAACATAAGGGTGAACTTAAGGGAAAATTACACTTAAGGTGCTTTATGGAACTGGGCCCTGTTGCTTTCTCCTGTAGCATATTCAGGTCATGTTTTTGAAAAGTAACTTAGTAAAGTAACTAGTAAAGTAACTAATTACTTTTGAAAATAAGTAATCAGTAAAGTAACTGGATTACTTTCTTGAAGAAGTAATCAGTAATCAGTAACTAATTACTATTTCCAAGTAACTTGAACAACACTGCTTAACACTAAACCCTGATTACACATGAGATTAAGCAAGTATCTGTTTTATCATAAACCCTTTCGATGCATGATGCACATGGTTCACATGACCCAACAAACACATATTTTGACATGGCGAGCCACACACATGACGGGCTAAATACATGTTGTAATGAGCTTTGCATCGTCCGCCCTTGAAAAAGAAGTGACCGGCCGCCATTAATCACCAGTGGTGGGAAGAAATGTTCAGGTATTATATTTCTGAAATGACATACTTCACCTTTAAAGGTGCAGTGTGTAATTTTTTACAGCATCTAGTGGTGAGGTTGCAAATTGCAACCAACGGCTCGTCCACAGCTGGACCCTCGCTTTTGAAATGCATAGAGAAGCTACGGTAGATGCCTGATAATATTTAAGCAATATCGCTCGAGTAGGAGTGTGATATAGCTCTATATCATCACGGCTGTGATTAGGCCAGAGGCACGAGGCCGCAGGCCGAGTGCCGGAGGCAATCACAGCCGTGATGATATAGAGCTATATCACACGACTCCGAGAGCGATATTGCTTTTATACAACAGTTCGACGGCACACGTTTGAAAAACGAAAACTAGAAAACAACAACGGAGTTATTTTAAAAGCCTCTTTGTTTGAGAACTACTTCTTCTGCCACGGATTTGAGGGCGGCCAGAATGACAGGTAAAACTTTTGGCTGCTTTGAAGCTCATAACAACTCAATGGACGGAAAAGCCGTTACTTTAAATTACCGTTTCTTGGTCACAAAGTGTAGTTTTAAGATTAGTTCAGTCGAGAATGTAAATGTATTATATTTAAATCTGCAGTCGATTAGTAAAGATAGCGCCTGTTTGAACGTTCGCTTAGTGAGATCCGGTACGAATGAGAACCAAAGCATGAGCGGACATCAGTGTTCACTCGCCCCGCTGACCACCGCCCTCTCTGGGCTACATTTCTGACAGAGATACCCTGGCTCTCATGTTGGCCTTGTGTAACGGGTGCTTTAATGAAAGCGATGAAGAGGTGAATCCATGTGCAAAAGGTGTTTTATTGTAAAATCCCAATAAGGGCCAGCAAACAAATCCAAACAGGGTTATCCAATAATCGAAATCCAAATACAGGCTAGGTTCAGGGCAGGCAGAGTAACAATCAAAATCCAAGGTAACAGGCACAGGTCAAAAAACAGGCAGATCCAGGTAACAGATTAAACAGATAAACAGATAACAAAACAGAATTCAGGTAACAGGTATCAGACAGGTAACAGACAGGCTTACTATGTATAATATTCAGCCAGGAACTGGTGTACAGGAAGTGACTTATATACAAAAAAGACAGGAAGTGTGAACTGAAACATGGCATGATTAATATCAAAATAAAAGTCCGAACAGAGCAGAGTATCAAAAAAAAAAGTCCAAAATACAAAAATACACAGAACACAAGTAAACACAGAACAAAACCATTACAGAACCCCCCCTCTAAAGGGCGACTCCTGGAGCCCAACATACACATAATAAAGTCCAATAGAGGGTGGGCGGGCGGGCCAGGACCTCTTGGCGAAGGCAGGGCAGTTCAGGAGAGGTCCTGGGTCATATGGCCAGTATGGTCCAGGAACATGAGGCAGATGCGGGCCTGGGTCATGGGGCAGATGCGGGCCTGGGTCATGGGGCAGATGCGGGCCTGGGTCATGGGGCAGGCTAGGACCTGGGTCATGGGGCAGGCTAGGACCTGGGTCATGGGGCAGGCTAGGACCTGGGTCATGGGGCAGGCTAGGACCTGGGTCATGGGGCAGGCTAGGACCTGGGTCATGGGGCAGGCTAGGACCTGGGTCATGGGGCAGGCTAGGACCTGGGTCAGGCTAGGACCTGGGTCATGGGGCAGACATGGAGCTAGATCATGAGGCAGGAATAGACCTGGAACACAGGGAGAGGAAGGGTCCGAGCACACTTCGGCCTCCGCCTTGGTGTCCTCTGCCTCCTCCCTGTGTCCGGGTACTACCCCCCCCCAAAAAAAACTTGGGAAAGCTCCCAAAGCCCAGGGTGGCGATGTCCCAGGTGGTGGACCAGATGAATCAGACAAGACAGGTGAATCGGGCAGGACAGACGAATCAGATGAGTCGGGCAGGACAGACGAATCAGATGAGTCGGGCAGGACAGACGAATCAGATGAGTCGGGCAGATCAGAAGAGTCGGGCAGATCAGAAGAGTCGGGCAGATCAGATGAGACGGGCAGATCAGATGAGACGGGCAGATCAGATGAGACGGGCAGATCAGATGAGACGGGCAGATCAGATGAGACGGGCAGATCAGATGAGACGGGCAGATCAGATGAGTTGGATGAATCGGATGAGTCGGATGAATCAGGCAGATCAAATGAGTCCAGGGGTTCAGGTTCAGGGTCTTGAGGAACATGGGAAATACCAGAGCAAACGGCAGACAAAACGCACCACAGGGCTATGGCAAATTCTGAGAGTCTATAATCCAGGAGACATACCTCAGGGGAAGATTCAGGCATGGCGGCCATCTTCACGGCAGGTGCAGGGTGAATAATAGCTCTCCTAAGTGCAGGTGTGGTGGTGACAATGGCCCTCTGAAATACAGGTGCAGGAATGATGGTAGCTCTCTCGAGAACAGGTGCAGAAACAGGCAAGATGGTGGCGGTTTTCGGGACAGGCAGGATGGTGGTGGTTTTCTTGAAGACAGGTGCAGGTGCAGAGACAGGCAGGATGGCGGCCATTTTGGGAACAGGCAGGGTGGCGGCCATTTTAGGGACAGGCAGGATGGCGGCCATTTTGGGAGCAAGCATGGTGGCGGCCATTTTGTGATCAGGCATGATTTTAACAGGTTTGGGCAGAACGGGCAGAACATGGCTTGGTGTGTTATGTGTTCTCACCGGAGGTGTATCCCCAACACCCACAGTGAACGGTGAACCACATAACAACAGTGCAAAGTCAATATATTTCTCAAGTGACCAAACAGACATATCCCGGGGCATACACAGACGTAACCACTCATCAAGGGCATTATAAAAAATGGGTTTTAAAGTGTCCTCATCAAAATGTACCTGATTTGATAATTCCAGAAAGTCTTGAACATAATCCTCAATGGGCCGGTGGTTCTGACGGAGTGCAAGTAGTGCATAAACAGGTTTCATGGTGCTGGTGGGAGATTACTGACCTTTGCTGGATTCCGGGTTATGGCTGAATATTCTGTAACGGGTGCTTTAATGAAAGCGATGAAGAGGTGAATCCATGTGCAAAAGGTGTTTTATTGTAAAATCCCAATAAGGGCCAGCAAACAAATCCAAACAGGGTTATCCAATAATCGAAATCCAAATACAGGCTAGGTTCAGGGCAGGCAGAGTAACAATCAAAATCCAAGGTAACAGGCACAGGTCAAAAAACAGGCAGATCCAGGTAACAGATTAAACAGATAAACAGATAACAAAAACAGAATTCAGGTAACAGGTCTCAGACAGGTAACAGACAGGCTTACTATATATAATATTCAGCCTTGAACTGGAGTACAGGAAGTGGCTTTAAACAAACAGACAGGAAGTGTGAACTGAAACATGGCATGATGAATATCAAAATAAAAGTCCGAACAGAGCAGAGTATCAAAATAAAAGTCCAAAATACAAAAATACACAGAACACAAGTAAACACAGAACAAAACCATTACACCTTGTTTGTTTATGATCGTCAAAATGAGATCAAATCAGCAGTATTTGGTGTCATGATCAAACTATTACTTGTTTTTTAATTCATATTTAGTGTCTTTTGTGTTGTTATTGTTTTGGCGCGAGGTAAAAGTTAATAAAACTACTTGTATAACGTTACTATTGCTTTCTCATTTATTCTTAACGTGATACGAGCACTCGATTATTATTATTAAACTTTGTTCTTGTCAGTACTATATAAAACGGTGTTTTATAAGTGTCAGAGATATGTTTTTGCATGCTGCTTATAAATATACCAGTGGCGATATCTCATAACATGTTTTAATAGTCAGGTCACGATAAAGTAAATGATCGATGTCCACATTTAAAAGCTGCGGGGCTTACCTGCAGTTCCACGGTGTTTTCGCGTTCTGATAAGAAATATAGCTCCAGAAAAAAACGAGTGTTTATATTCCTCTTTCCAAGTGTTAATAATCCACACGATGTGACAAGACATTTCTCCCATTAACTGTAACGTAACATCCAAGAGCGCTGATCTTTGACGGAATAATACTTCTGATTGGGGATTCACAGACTGATTTATGAGCTAGTAAACTAATGAGACACACACACGGAGAGTGATTCAAACAGCGCGTCTGTGTTTTTCCATTCAGAGATGAGCCTGCTTAGGACCTCCATTCACTAGGTGGCGGAATGATACGAAAGGTGAAGCGGTTACAGTGCCGATATCAGCACAATATCGCATAGGTCTTAGCCAATCAGATTCGAGAACCAGAAAGAACTGTTGTATAAAGTTACGTATATTATACTGCATTTCTGTCAAGAGATTCTTCAAAAATGTAAACACTGCACCTTTAATGGAATTCAATTTGTGTTATCGCTCTTGTAATCAGCCAAAGAATACAACTGTCTTTCATTCTCACATGCGAAGGATTAAGTTTGTCCATCTATCTCAAAAGTCTGGGCTTCATTTAAATCATTAAATAATGAGTTTGGGCCGATTGTGAACATTGAGAAGATTTTCTGTATGAGAAGCGACTGGCGGGTTATCAAAACACGCCAGGAACGGATTCTCCAAATGTGCAACAGATGGAATCAGGGTGGCAATGAACAAGAACAGTCTGTCCATCACCGGACCCCTCGTACTACATGACTGTGTGCTCAACAACTACAGATATCACAAGTGTTTAAGCCATTTGATCATTTATTTTAGTAACAGTAGAAGCAATGCCATACTTTTATGTTTATTTTTACAATATGGATGATATAAATTATATTTAATCTCATCTGAGATGGTCATTGTTGGGTTTTTAAAGAAACTAAATCTGGGACATCTGCATAAATTATTCATCAAGCCTTTATTTTCTCCTTCATGTCATTTGATTATCTTCTTTTTGAAGTGTCTAAGCTGGATGAGGTTGAATTATTAATAACCAAGAGGATAATGCCTGATCACAGACACAGATATTTGGACATTTACTGTATGCTTTTATAATAGCTGTGAATTGTTTTACTAACCCCTGAATGTTGTTGTTATAATATTAACAGTAGTTTGAAAATCCCAGAGGGTTGGAGAAATCCAACCTATAAAGCGAGCCATAAATTATAGTACGACCTCGTGTGAGCTTTTGTTCTGTTTAAACGTCCCTTGAATGACTTGTGTAAGTACAAATGGCAACTGACTGAGACTGTTTACTCTAGTAGGAAACCTTTTACGTAACCTTTTTTAAACCCGATAACTGACAGCTTTTATAGTCTATGATCATTTATTGTTTTGTTGAACCGAGCATAAGAAGGCCACCCAGAATCGCAGCCGTTACAAGGACATAGACCCTGGATTCGATCCGAAGCACCGTCATTGTCTGTCTGGCATTTGAGAGCACGTCAACACAGCTGAAAGAGCTCATTACCATTTTGCATATTTAACAAGGTTCTGCACTGCTTTACTGCAAAAATCACAACCGTAAAATAAAAATAAGGGGATCCACGACTGTGATTTAAAAATACACCCCCTATATATCATATATGTAAGCAGTATAAACAGTTTTGACAGTAAAATAGGACTATTTCATCCCAGACGTGAAAATAACCGTGAAGTTTCCAAGCAATAATAGCATGTAATTCAGGAGTGGCCATCGCTGTGAGCCCGGCTGGAAACTCTGCCAGTGTCATTTGTGTCCTCTAAAGGTCTTATAATTCAAAGGCTGGCCGTTTCCAGCGTCCACAGCACAGTTTTGATACGTAGAGACACTCACATCCAAACCTCAGAGGACTTTAAAATAGGAAGTGTATGTAAAGGAAATTATATACTGTAATGTGTGTGATTTATATTCAAATAGAGTGGCCAATTTCCTTTTCAGAACGAAAGTGAAAAGAGTCTGTGTGCTGCAATTGTCAGTATTGTGCCATGATACTGTACTCGATTTCATTCATAACACATGAAAAATTATTTCTGCTTGTAATTTTTCACTATGTGGTTTTTGCTTACTGTGCATGTATGACGTGACAGAGTCTTTATGATATTGCGATCCTACAAAGCAAATTAATCATTTCAGTAAAAAAGTTGGAATAGATATGTTCATTCCAATACCAAACCACAAAATATGGTCAGTCACATACCTCTCATTTGTCTATAACTTCTTTATATTTTCTTCAAAAGGATTCATTTTCTCTGGTCTTTATCATATAACCAGTTTTTTTTTAGGGAATACTTCTCTCAAAGGTATTTCATACTTAAATAGTTAATCCTGGGTTATTATCAACCCCGGTTTAACCGAATCCTGGGTTATCTGTTTCACCAGGGACATAACCTTCGGTATTCATAAGCTGAGGTTTTACACTGTGCATTTCTAAACCCTGGGTTAAAGTTTGATTTGACCGGCATTTGATTTGATTTGATTGGCTATAAGTGTGTTTTGGTAGTCGGCCCGTCTCCTTTTCCAACGCGTTTTTCAAACATCGTGGACTCCGCCTTTAAATAACCACTTGTCTCCTGCTTCCACAACACTGACAGAACAGGTCACAACAGAATTCTCTCTTGGATGTTTTTAAGCCTCCGGAGATGTCTTTTTACTCTAATTTTACTAAATTAGTCATTTTACTAATTTTACTCTAATTTTACTGTTTCAGTACACAAATCTTTCTGATTGGCTGTATGTTGCCAAGCATCAAGTCATAGCAGTCATAACACAGTAAACACAGAACGTTCCCCTAATGAGTTTTTGGTTCCCTTTTGGTTATTTAAAAAATGATAATGTTCTGGGTACGTTCTTCTAGGTTTAATTTTTGCAATAATACCGTTATTTATTTATGACCTTTATTTATGTTCCCCCTAACATTGCAGGGTGGTTATTTCTTAAATATCCTAAAAATAACTTCGGTAATTGCTCATCATTGTAGCGTCCAGGGAGCAAAGGAGACTTTATTTAAAGGCACCTCAGTCGCAACCTGCCAGACGTGAGACTCAAACCTGCAACTCTCAGGTTACAATCTTGACTCTCTAACAATTAGGTTATGATACGATAGAAAAAAATACAACATGGAATGTAATAGACATGCAGTAGTGCTAACCCCAGAATAAAGTTATCATAGGGCTTAATGTAAATTTAAAGAATGTTCGTTTTTGGTTCGGAAAGTGTTAGCATAACCCGTGGTTAAAAGCGGGGTTTACAATGAAGATAACTCACCATTAAAAGGGGGGTTGAGAAAGAAGACAATCTGGGGTTAAAAGCGGGGGTATAGAATGAAGATAACTGCATTAAAAAAGGGGTTTAGAATAAAGATATCAAGGCTTTAAAAACAGGGTTTAGAATGAAGACAACCCAGGGTTAAAAGCTGGGTTTAGAATGAAGATAACTAAGCATTAAAAGAGGGGTTTCGGATGAAGATAACCCTTTGTTAAAGCGGGGTTCAGAATGAAGATAACATGGCATTAAAAACAGGGTTAAGAAAGAAGATAACTCAAGGTTAAAAGTGGGGTTTAGATTGAAGACAACCCAGGTTAAATGCAGAGTTTAAAATGAAGACAACTTGGCATTAAAAGCGGGGTTTAGAATAAAGATAACCCAGGGTTAAAAACTGGGTTTACAATGAAGATAACACGCCGTTAAAAGCGGGTTTAGAATGAAGATAACGCAGGGTTAAAAGCGGGGTTTAGAATGAAGATAACGCGGGGTTAAAAGCGGGGTTTAGAATGAAGATAACCCTGGGTTAAAAATTGGGTTTAGAATGAAGATAACATGGCGTTAAGAGTGGGGTTTAGAATAAAGATAACCCAGGGCTAAAAACTGGGTTTACAATGAAGATAACACGCCGTTAAAAGCGGGGTTTAGAATGAAGATAACGTGGGGTTAAAAACTGGCTTTACAATAAAGATAACACAGTGTTAAAAGCAGGGTTTGGAATGAAGATAACTCGCCATTAAATGTGGGGTTTAGAATGAAGACAACCCAGGGTTAAAAGTGCGGTTTAGAATAAAGGTAACCCGGCATTAAAAGCAGGATTTAGAATGAAGATAACCCAGCGTTAAGGGCAGTGTGAAAAGCATATCAGTTCAGGAAAGAACAGGTGTCTAAGAAGCGCTCACTGTCTGTCATCTTCTCCTCACAACTGTTCATGTATCCTCCACTCAGATGACTGTGTGAATGGAAATTCTATTAAAGCAAACGTTTAACCCGATTCAATGTTTAATGAGACCGTCTCTAATTTTATCACATTTTCCTTTTCGAAAGCATCGCTGTGACTCGCCTACGCTCGCGTCTCAGCCCTTATCAGCAGAGACAGATGGGACTGTTGATAGCTGACAGACATGCCAATAGTTGGTCTCATTTTTGTGTTTGTTTTTTGGTATCATTGAGAACCAATATAGCCCAAATGTTTAAAACGGCAGTAAGACCAGCGAGCTAAATCAATGCTTTCTTTCATTCTATCACTTCTGTGCCATTCAGACTTTGCCAACACCTAAGACACAAGAGAGAATTACAGTTTCAGTGAAACACATCTTTAATTAATACGGTTTAAACGTTTTATTAGATCAAGGTAGCTCTTTTCAGGTTGCTGTGTGTTACATAATGCATTAAGTGGCGTAGGAGGATTTCATCTAATGCTTTCCAAGTTCTTCTGTACAGTAGTGCTCAGTATTTCTCACAGATAATGAGTGCTCATGCTGTTGAATATGAACTGCATTGCTCTACCAGAGTTTGACTGGTAAAAATTTCTAAACTGAGTAGTCAGCAATTCGAGATGGCTGACAATCTGGCTTATAATGGTGCTTACCCTAAAATGCTGGAGTGTTGAGTGTGGTTGCTAGGCACTGCTTTGCAGTTGCTAAGGTGTTCTGAGTGGTTATGTGCTTACTAGATGCTATCAAAAGAAGTTTTTATTTTGAATATGGGTCAGGTCCCTCCATAAACCAAAAGTTCACCCTTTTCAATACCTTCGGTTAGCTGCACAGAGTTTGTATGATGTGACTTAAATTGATCTGGCAACAGATTTCAAGCTGGTGTAAACCGGCTATTTGTCAGAAAGAGCCTAGCAGAGCAATGTAAATAAATACACACAGCACACATACAGTACATGGAAAGACAACAACATATATTTATATAGCACATTTAAGAACAACCACAACTGACTTAAAATGCTGCTCAATTAAAAAAATATATACAAAAGAGACATCAAACATAAACATAAAATACTTCACATATGCAATACAAATTTGAAAAGAGAAAATCAGTCTTTGAAAACACCAAAAAATCATGTAGCTGGTCTGTGAGGGTGCAATAATTATATATTTTAGAGCCAGATTGTTAAGAGATTTACAGTTAAATTATAAGCAGGATATTAAATAAAAGCCAAGTCTGTGAAATAAGAATCTGATATTCAGATTTATGTTTCCCCTTTAGGCCACTGCTAGCAGTATTTTGGAGTAAGTGAGAGATCAAATTCCAAAACAGAGACAATTACAATAATTGAGGTCTGAGGTGACAAAGGTTTCAAAATACTCATGGAGAAGAAGTGCTTAACATTCACTAATAAACAAAGATGATAAAAACACTGTCATGGAGTACACACACACACACACGCCACACACGTTCCCTTTACAAACACAGTTTCACTGTTTGCTTTTCTATTTTCAGATATAAACCTCATTAATGCAATGTAACCAGACAACAACATATAATTATACTACTGTACATATGTGGGCTGTGATTTTTATTATTATAAAAAAAACAAAGAAATAAAAATATACTATGCATCAAGACCGAAATCCGCCATTTAAAAAACAATTTTTTATCACAACATCCGGCTAAAATATAGACTGGACATTGTAGAGAGTGACCCGTGTTTACTTCTGTGGTAATAAAGGCCATATTCTCTCTGCACATGAATCAAGCACATCTCACACAAATCATATATGATTGTGCTGGCTGATGTTTTTCCTGTCCTTTCCCTGTAAATATATAACAACAGTCTGTTTACAAGAGACACCTTCACCAATCTGTGTAAATCTGCCCTGCCACATTTGGCTTAAGTCCAATAAAGAATTAATGATATTTTTCTGGTAAAATGCCGGCAGCCAGGTCTGCAGTTGATGTGTGTCTGACAGAACTGGAGGAGGCCTTAACCAAAGCTTTTCACAACCTTGACGAATCTCTTGTCCTGCAGGTACAATGCCCACGAGTGCCTTTTAGACCCATGTCCTCATGTTCCCTCATATGTCAAGCAAGGCTAAGTACTTGCGGTTATTTTGAAACTGATTAGTGCATTTGGCAATAAACTGCAGTCATTTTGTACAGCTGGAAAATAAACTATATACTCACCAGCCCAGCCCCTCACGAAATTTCGTTATATAGTCACGTAATTTTTTTATTTTTTTTCGGGATATTATCACAAATTTTTGTGTTTTTTCGTGATCGTATAACGAATTCCTGTTTTCGTGTGATTATCTGTTTTGTCAAATTTTCTTACCATTGTCGCTTCGGTTTAGGGTTAGATTTACATAAAATGACATCCCTACCCAAACCCAATTCTAACCTTAACACCAGGCGACATATAAAAAAAATAAATCAGAAAAAATTGTATAAACCAATATATAAAGTGACATTCTAATGCAAGCACCAAATCTAACCCTAAACCGAAGCGACAATGGTTTGAAAATAGGAAAAAGCAGTTGAGTAACCAATACGTGATAATCACACGAAAACAGGAATTCGTTATACGATCACGAAAAAACTTGAAAATTCGTGACAATATCACGAAAAATAATTTTAAAAAATACGTGATTATATCACAAAACCTTGTGAGACTGGGTATTCACAGAGGAAATCTAAAAAGCCTACAGATTACCTTAAACACTTAAACCAACTCAAAATGTTTAAGTAAATAATATTTAGAAATTACAATTAATCCAAACTTAAGAGTTTATATTTCATTGTATTCATATTTAAGTGCACTATACTTAAAACTACTGTTTTACCTTAAGTAGTGTTTACCATTTTGTTGCTGTTGTTGTTGTTTACAAGTCACAGAAACAGACAATGTGACTCATGAAACTAAGAACAGTGTATGTATATTTAAATCCCCTCAAAATAATTACTAAATATGAAGAGTTTGGTTCCAAAACGCGATAAACGCCATTTTTGAAAAAAAAAGAGTTACTGCCAAAATCAGTATTATATCAGGTCAGTATTTAAAAGAAAATTCTTAATTTTATGCAAAATCCAATATCCGCCATGTTATTCTGTCATCTTTTCTCCCTTTTTCTCAAAACACGATATACGCCACTCCTCCTTTTCTACAGAACGCAATAAATCCGTTCCACATATTACAGCGGACCATTCCACGCAATGTAAACAAACAATGGCGGTGCGTTGAGTACACAGACTCCTAGCTTTCCTCATCTACTTTGTACTTTGTGATCAACAAACAAAAACAAAAGCTAAATAATACTTTAATAGCATTGATAAATCTGTAATGGTTTTCTGTGACGGGAAAGATTGTATGTCATCAACATCCAATAACTTACGCGAGAGGCCCTCGGGAGACGGGTGCTTGTTCTCCCGACAGCATCTGTGAAGTTTATGTGATTCTAACACATTGACCCCAGGGGATCTTATGAAAAACTTTCCATTATTTTACTCAAAGTCAACGAAAATCGAGCAGGACCAAAACATTTTACAGCTGATCGCTTTGAAAAATGTTAAGCGACAGCGTCAAGTATAACCGCAGCAATGACAGTGTTCTTAATATGACAAAGTAAGTGTTTTGATTAATGCCATTAATGTTTATTTTTGAATATATCATGGCAAAGATGAATGCACATTTATATATTGATTGAATAAATTTATAGTATTTTGAAAAAAAGTCATGGATTTATTGCATTTTGTGGGAAAAATTATTTGTTTTTATAATAAATCTTTGAAATCAAGTTATGGATTTGAATTTTTTATGTTTTGATAACCTAAAGATGCTATGTGAAAGTTTGTAACAGAAAATAGTGGTTTTCATCTTGTTAACTTTCTTGGTATAGAAAACACGTTTTAACCGAAATTTGTCAAAATGCATTTATTTAGATTTGGAACCAAACTCTTCTTATATACGTTACAATTGGACACATTTAATGTCTCTTCAAGTCTCTCGTTAAAATCATTCTGATCTGGTGGACAGTAGCAAATTCTCACTAGGATTGGTTTACACTTGGAAATAAAAATGTTCAGCCAAACTGCTTCAATGGCAGTATTGACCAAATCTTTTCTCTTCTTAAACATCAGATCTGATCTAGTGAATGGACACATACCACTTCTTCTCTGATTACGATCTATTCTTATCGAACGATAATTGTCTATGTGTCTCTACATCCAATATCGAATCATCCAACCATGTTTCACTGCAGCTAAACAGAGACACGTCAGATTACCCGCATAAATGCCGTAGTACACTTATCTTTGGAAGCAGATTCCTAGCATTGAGATAAATCATGTGCAATTCTTTCAATGTACCAATGGCCTTCCACTCGCTGATCTCTGCAATTGATTGATCTCGTAGAGGGTGCGCTTCATCCTCGACAATCCCAGCAATTGAACACCCGGTGTTCTCGATATCCTTCTTACATTCTTGTTGTGAAAAACACATCCAGAGCGCTGGCTGTCTGATTTAAATCTCTTGATTCATAACAAGGAAATAAATCGCTCCACTGTTCCGCTATATTACTCTATTCCACAGCAATTTCTGAATGGCGATTTTGCTCTGTTGTCAGGTCTATTTGAAAATCACCTGTGTAGCCACCATCAAATTCACTTGAGACAGGCCCATGACATTGATGTATGTCTTCTGATATGAATAGACACATCATTATAATTAACAAGTCACTTAACTGCCTTCTTAATCATTCTCTGGGTCTTTGTTTCCCTAAACATGTGGTCCACGGTCGGGAAATCAGTGTATTAGGGACACCCTTTCCAAAAACAAGATGTTTACATCTTATCTGGTTTGTTAAAAATCACCACAAGTAAAAAATCATCCATCACAGAAAAATCAACAACTTTCTTCAAATGATTTAGATGTGTAACAATGAGTAGCTGAACAGAAAGATTATAAGTCCACACTTGACCGCCACCATCTTAAACATGTCAATCAAGATTAGATTTTGTGTCTTTACCTCGGACAGACGACTTCTTGTTGCAGTTGTAATTTTGTTTTCAAGATTGATCTCCTGCTCTTCCATCACATTGGAGTGTGTTAAACTTCAGCAGCGCTGCGCAGATCTATCAGCCTATGACATCAAAGTGTTGCGAGAAAGCTTCAAAACCAGCTTACTTGTCGCTCTATTTATATTTATCTATATCTATATATATATATATATATATATATCAGGTTACAGGACTTGCATAATGTATAAATTGTAGTAAAAATATAATATCAAATCACAGAAGTGCTGTGGTGTGTGAAATTCTTAGAGGTAAGTACACAATATAGAAAATTTTGTCGCTGTCCGATGAAAACCACGTATGCCGATTTTGAGATTTTTAGACGGATTGAATGTCCAGGTTCATTTCCGTATACAGTATGCTTTACATATCTAAATGGCCAATGAAAAGTTATAAAATCATGTCATCTGATTTTCACGTATATCCATTTGGTGTCAAAGCTGTCAATCATGCTGCGTATCTCCTGCCCGGTGGAAGCATCTTGCCGGTCTTGTGAAGTTTCATAGAAGCTCAGCACTGGATAAACCTCAGCACAACCGAATAAACATAGCCTGGTGAGACAATGGCTTTCCTTCATCGAGGTAAAAGTTATCCCTGATGCCAGACGTACGTCTAGGAGTGACAAAATTACAGTAGGACAGTGCAAACAAAGTATCTGGTTTTGTGATTTTGTGTACCTGGGTCACATATGTTGCATTGTATGCTTATGGTGTGTTTTCTCAAATCGACGCCCCTGCTGTCTAGCATTAAGTTACCATGTCAGTGTATTGATTTATTGCCCCTTCATAGTTTGCAAGAGACATTTAATACATTTATAATTAATATTAAATAAACTAAGGGTATTTAATAAACTAAGTTGTACGGAGACGTCTGCCTGAGGGGAGCAGAGAAGGCAGTCCATTTGACGGGTGGCTGGCATCGTTGTCGATAATCAGCCCGACAACCGTTGTGTCATCTGCAAATTTGAGGATGACTTTGGAGCTGTGCGTGGCTGTACAGTTGTGAGTGCACAGGGGATACAGCAGTGGGCTAAGAACGCAGCCCTGTGGAGTACCAGCGTTGAGGATCAGCAGGGGTTGAGGTTTTGTTGCTCACCTTGATGCCTTCCTGACAGGAAATCCAGGATCCAGCTGCACAGAGGCCTGTATAGGCCTAGATCCTAAAGCTTTTTAAAAAAGCCTTGCAGGTACTATGGTATTGAATGCTGAGCTGTAGTCCACGAACAGCATTCTCACATCCATGTTTTTACTTTCCAGGTGGGAGAGAGCAGTGTGAAGTGAATGATGTCTTTGAGGTGGAATTTGTGGATGGTTCATGTTCCAATTGTGGGAAGATGACCATCGCGAATCTGAGGACTAGGCTCTCCTACCGTCAGAATAGGGGAGTCCCTGTCCCTTTGACTCAGTTGGTATTGTCAAGCAGTGGGGTTCCATGGGTAACAGTGAGAGCCTCCCCCGCAGGGAACCAATCTTATGGAAGATCTTACTCCTCAGGTCAGCAGCCAGCTGAGATGTCGGAGGGAGGTAGCGGACAGAGCATATTACACCTATCCTTCGGCTATTCCAAGGGGGAATGTATGTCCGTCGCAGCATTGGGGGGCAGTATCTCTTGGTAGCGCAGCCTGAGCCGGACCTGGAGAAGACTGCCATGCTCGCTCGCGCAGCGGTGGCTGTCGCCTTGACTTTGACTCCACCACCCAACCCGTCCCGCCTGGATGATTTGTTTCTTAGGGCCGCTCGTGCTGATCCATCTCGCTCGGTACCTTTCTTCCCAAAAGTGCACAAAGCGCTTAAAATGTCTCTGCTGCAACAGGCCTTCCCCCCTCATTACTCTCGACGGCAGGGCTGCTAAGGGGTACGCGGCTGTCCTGACAATGGAGCGGTTGGTTGCGATGCAACTGTGTTCAGCCACCGCTGCCTCCTGGAAGGATAAGCCATCCCTGCCCTCGCAGGCTCCATAGGCACTGCCTGTCAGAGTGGACAAGTGCTTACAAGCCTGTGAGGGCAGGGATGGCTTATCCTTCCAGGAGGCAGCTGTGGCTGAACACAGTTGCATCGCAACCAACCGCTCCATTGTCAGGAGGAGGCCACAGCCCTGCATGCGATGGAGTTGCTGCAGGTCCTTCAGGCTTATTACGCCCTGAAGGACCTGCACAAAGGTGGTCAAGATCTGGCAGACCTGCAAGAACTGCGTGCGGCCACTGACCTGGTATAGACTCGCTTTTTACATGTCTCCATATCCCAGGCTGGCTTCTTTTCGCCAATGCGGTCGAGAACTTTGCCAAGCAGTTCTTGGCCGCCCAGAAGCAATAAAACACATCCTGCCTTGGCATCGACCCACTGCTACCACCTGTCTGTCAACGGCAGCATCTCAGTCTGCTTCTTTGCAGTCAGTGTGCATCAAGTTTTTCTCAACGAAAATTTTTATCCTTAAGGCATTGGCCTCAATAAAGAGGGTACGGGACCTGCACGCATTCTGGGTCAATGACTTTTGCCTACAGTTCGGGCCCGCAGAATCCAATGTAACACTGAGAACACGGCCCAGAGATCAGGTGGTGAGCCTGCAAGCCTGTCAGCTTTTCATCAGTTAAATTCTTGAAACCTATGTAAGGCTTGGCGTCCATATGAGCAACCCCTGGAGAGGGGATGCCATGTGTGTAATGTCCGTGGAGTAAAAATTAGCCCATGTTTTTCCCTCAGCGGAGTTATCTCTGTGCTCTCTGTACCGGTGCAGTCTCATGTGGTTACCTAACCTATGCAGTTATTCCATATTTTAAAATGCCACCTAAGAAACCTCTAAGGGATGTGTTTCCTGCTACTGCCATGACTGGCCTTCTCTGCATAAGGCTGTTCCACCTAGGGCTTTGCCGATAAACGATATCACATCGAATCGCAATGAAATTTAAATCGATAACGATGATAAGCTCCGGACATTTTTACTTGATATGGATTGATCAGGACTTTTGTGTAATGTTGGACTTACGTCCGTTTCTCGTCATGGATCCCAAACAACGGATCATAGCAGACAGAAAAGGTACAGTACTTTCTTCTCGCGTCCATCTTGCACGCACACATATCTCCACCGCTTTGAAAGTACAGGAGATTTACAAATTTAGAAAAGATAAAGAAAAGTAGCCGATCCAGCGCTGCAGTGAATATACTGTACTGTATGGGGTTGTGCACACCAAAACTTTTAACCGCGGCTGAAAACGCCTGGACAGTGCCGAATGCCAGCTGTTTTTTCAGCTGAGTGCCAGCTTTCTTCAGCCGAGTGGTTAGGTAGCTGTGATACTTCAGCTGTGAGCCTGTTGGTTGCTGTGGTAATGTCCCTCCCCTCCTCCACTGTGATTGGACGGCCGCGTGAGAACTGATATTGACGAGTGGAGCTTTTCATACAAAATTGAACATTTGTCAACTCTCGGCGCTCAGCCCTAAACGCGGAAAAACCACCGTGCGGTGGCTTACAACGCGGAAGAAAACCGCTAGCTGCTGGCTTATTTCGAAGAATGCCAAGCTTCCATTGGAAACAATTAAAAACATGTGCCGGCCGCGGGCGTAAAAGCTTTGGTGTGCACGTGAGTGTGTGACTGGGGTTGTGAACACCAAAACTTTTAAACGCGCCTGAAAACGCCTAGACAATGCCGAATGCCAGCTGTTTTTCAGGTGAGTTCCAGCTTTCTTCAGCTAAGCGCTTTGGTAGCTCTGATACGTCAGCTGTGAGATGATTGGTTGCTGTGATACTTGTCCCGCCCATCCTCCACTGTGATTGGACGGCCGCGTGAGAACTGACATTGACGAGCGGAGCTTTTCATACATCATACATTTTCATATCATCCTCTGATACGAGGGCTCACGAGAGCAGAAAACACATGTGTGATCACTAAACAATGTTTTCTTTTTTAGTTTAAGTGAATATAAACAGCTGTATTTTTATCAGTATATTGAAACAGTGCAGTCTTGAAGCTGTCTTGGGTCTAAAAGTTACAGTAGCCTGCTGCTTTCTGTGTCAGAAATGTTCATTACAAACAATAAATGAAAACTCCTCACTACTATTAGTATTAACTAAATACATTTTGCACACATTTAATTCATAAAGTGAGGACTGTGCAGTGTATTATTTGTATTTATTGCTATTGTTAAATCATGTTGACAGACAATTTCATAACTAATATTTACATTAAAAAAACAGATGCCTGAATAGTAAAACAAGATGAATATAGTCTTATAATTAAGTGGAAATATTAAAGATTTGGTTGCTTTTCACTAGCATTGTTGTAGTGACAGCCAAAATACATCGGCCTATGTGTAATACATGATTATCCAAAGATGATGAAATTGTGGACAAAAAAAAGGTAGCACAAATTCTGTTATATGGAAGTGGTTTGGCTGTCTAAAAAACATTTATTTAATGAACCCTCTTTTTTGTGGCTTCAGTCATTGTTGGCATACTCTTTTAAAGCTGGAAGCATTAGCATCTTATATCGAAATCGGTCTATATGGATTTTTTATTTCGAGATCACATTTTTGCCATATCGCCCAGCCCTAGTTCCACCTACGTAAAAACTAGGGGTGGAAGGCTTATTCAGGCACTGGATCCCACAGTGCTATAAACTGTAACAATCACCATGATCACAAAGTTTTGGCCTGTTGATTTACATTTACATTTATTCATTAAGTAGACATTTTGATTTGAAGCAACTCCTAAATGAAGGAGCATTTCACATTTTATTTAAAAAGCCAACAACAAGCTCAATATAAAAAGCTTTTTTTACAACTTAGGATAGTATTAAAAATTGAAGTAAACAGCATTTCTTTGCTGATAAAAAAGTAAAATTTGTTGTTTACAAAGTTCACGCTCTATTACTTTCACTATAGCTCCTTACTTAGCATTATCATTTTGTCTTATCTCTCTGTCTGCCTTTTGGATTTGTTTGTGAAAAACAGCCATGCTGTTTGTATTGTTTATTATCTCTATGCATTATATTTAATTTCTTATCCCGACCTGACCTGGTCAGGTTGTCTTTTCCAGCCATAGTTTTACTCTCCCGGTCACTGATGTGAGCTAAATTAATATTGAACTGGTTGAAGAACTTACAGTATACCCACAGTCTCATATTTCTTCCATAAGTGCCATCAATCTCCATAACGCTAAAAAACACTTGTTTGCCGCACGTCTGAATACACATAGCCAGGGAACATCTAAAGCAGTCACAGAATGGCCACATTTATCCATAGTCAAGGAATTGAAAACTTGTACTTTTACAACAACTAAAGTACAATTGCAGCTCAACATCTACTCACACTGCTTTAAGCTTTACCACCGCTCCTATCCTCAAACATCCAGACCCCAAACTTCCCTTTGCTAGTGGAGGTTGATGTTTATGTGTCTGGCATTCTCAAACACATGGCAGTTCAGGTAAAATGTGTTTTCCTCCAAAATGTTTTCCTCTGCCAAAAGATTATAACCTTGGCAACAAAGTAATGCTTTCAATCAGGGCCAGCCCAGGCTCTGTTGTTACCCTAAGCTAGTTTTTAAATTGTCACCAAACACAAAAATAAATAATAGATAAATATTTAGAATTGCAAACCTTTAAAAGCCAAAACTTTTTAACTTTAGTTTACTATAACATAAATAATGAAAAGCATTAATATAAATGCAAAGTAAATCAATAACAAATAAGAAATAGCAAAGATGTTTGTAATTTCCTTCTGATTGTTTACAAACAATATTTCCAGTTTGAACTGAATTTTTTCTCAAATAAATTTTATTACTGCATTTGAATTTTAGACTGTAAATCAGAGATTCTGGCCACTTTCCTGCTGAGTTTAACTTCAGCCCTATCAAACACTATTTAGTGTTTAATTCATTTATTGTCAATTGTTAATTCATATAAAATTGTATAATATAGTATTGAATATTTATTAAATCTTCTATAGGATCAGCTATGTCTGGCTCAAGGGTTTTTTCTACCTAGGATTTTTATCCCCACAGGGTTTTTCTCGTTGGAGTTTTTCAACCCATTGGGAGTCAGCTGACATTAGCTTAACTTGAATCGTTCTTCTATACATTACATTATTACTCTGCTCACTAGTACGATTTAATCATAGCTGCTGTACTCTGCTACTTTTGTTGTCCACTGATTTTTCTGTTTTATTAATGTAAAGCTACTTTGGAACAATTGAGCAATTGTGAAAAGTGCTATATAAATAAAATTGAATTACTCACATGCTCCTATAGCTACAGGCCCACTAAACATGCTTCTGTGTTTTATTTGGCCACTGCCGTAAAGCCATGGTTTGTTTTCGTAATGGGCTCATAGCTCTAGTGACAGATATTCGTCTACACTCGTTCTATAAAGACAAAACTAACAGTGCTATACAGTCACTAGAGATCACTATAGATCTGCAGTCTGTAATCAAACAATACCTACAAATAACAGCGTATCTAAAAGTATGAGACAACTACAAACAAAAAACATACCATTCTGAAATGTGCTGTATGCTTGCACAGGTTCTGCTCCACCCTCTTCACCAATAATCCATGAGTCTGATTCGGCTCAAATTAATAGGGCAGGTGTTTAGCGAATCACAACACACTGGGCCAGCTAACCAAGACTCACCCACTTTTTTAGCTAAAAATGATATTATACCCACTCACTTAATTAAGCACATGTCTGTTCACTTGTCAGAGTGCCGTCAGTCAAATCCATTTCACTAGAGAAGGGGTCTCAAACTGACTTGGGGCCATTTCTCAAACTGACTTGTCAGAGGGCCACAGAGCTATTTTAACATAAAAAACACAATATTTCTGTATATGTACTGCATTTAAATTCTATTACTAAAAATATAATATACTTTAAAAATATAAACAGTGCTTTCAATCTATTTTATACATTATTTTATAGAGTAAATAAATCTTTTCTTAACTTTTTCTATTAAAACCTTGCACTAGCAAATTCAATTCCAAAACTATTATAGCCCACGTTTTTGGCACCAAAACATGTTTTTCTGTTTCGATTTATTTTGGACGTGATTATGTTCCATCTCTGTAAAAATTATTATTACTGCTCTATGTGTAAGTGCATAGCAAGCAAAACACTGATATATTAGATATAAGTGAGCTGCATACATAGGCTACTTTTGCACATTTCTTCTCATCTTTCCTCTTTTCATAACCTGGGCACTTGATGGCTTTTTCCTCATCCGTAGTTTAATATGTGTTGCATTACATCTCCCGCTCGCACTCGTTATGGAAGCTGTGACTTGAACTAACAAACCATGCCGCAGCTCTTCTCCGGACGAACACTCTAAAGTCACGACCAGGGATGCGTTTCCCAAAACCATAGTTGCTAACCTGTTACAGACACCACTAGATTAAGTGTCTGTATGTGCAGATCGGCAATAAAATCCGATCACGCATTCCGATATCCTCGCTGTCACAGAGTGCTTGGCTAATGGTTGTGTAGCGTCGGAAGACGCGCAACCTCTCAAGCACTTTTGAAGAATCAAAGAAGTGCCTTGACTCGCATTTACCACATTTTTGATTGCGACATGTGAACAGCCCCTGTTTACATCAATAATTAAACGAAGAATTTATATTTCTCTAACTGAAAGAGAGAGATTGGGTATAACAAATATATAATGACGGGTATATGAACATTTTATCAGTTTAAAAATGAAGAGTTTGGTTCCAAAACGCAATAAATCCATTTTGACTAATTTCGGTAAAAACGTGTTTTCTATACCAAGAAAGTGACAAGATGAAAACCACTATTTTTTGTTACAAACTTTCACATAGCATCTTTAGGTTATAATAACAGTAAAAATTAAAACCCATAATTTGATTTTCAAAGATTTATTATAAAAACTGATTATTTTTGCCACAAAATGCAATAAATCCATGACAAGTTTATTTTCAAAATGCTATAAATCTATTGAATAAATATATAAATGTGCATTCATCTTTGCCATGTTATATTCATTTAGTTTACTAGTGGTATACACTGATTAAAAACAAACAAAAAAAAAACATTAATGGCATTAATCAAAACACTTACTCTGTCATATTAAGAACTGTCATTGCTGCTGTTAAACTTGGGATGTCATTGATTAACTTTTTTTGCCAGCGATCAGCTGTAAAATGTTTTGGTCCTGCTCGATTTTCGTTGGCTTCGCGTAAAATAAAAGTTTTTCATAAGATCCTCTGGGGTCAATGTGTTAGCATGACAGAAGCTTGATGCTGTCGGGGGAACAAGCAACCGTCATTTTTCCTTTGCCCGAGTGCCTCTTGCCTAAATTGTTGATGGCTTACATTTCTTTCCCATCACAGAAAACCATCACAGGTTTATCAATGCATCAAAGTATTATTTTGTTTTTGTTTGTTTGTTGATCATGAAGTACAGAGTAGATGAGGAAAACTAGTTTTGTGTGTACTTAACGCACCGCCATTGATTGTTTACAATGCGTGGAATGGTGCGCTGTGATTTGTTAAGCAGATTTATTGCGTTCTGTAGAAAAGGAGGAGTTGCGTTTATTGCGTTTTGGGGAAAAAAGGAGAAAAGATGACAAAATAACACGGTGGATATTGGATTTTGCGTTAAATTAAGAATTTACTTTTAAATACTGACATAAAATAATACTTATTTTGGCAATAACTATTTTTTCAAAATGCTGTTTATCGCGTAAAAATATTTTAACATTGTACAGTCAAAAGAGTAACATAAAACTGTCACTTAATGCGTCTGTCACTTAAATGAATGGCATATTATGAATGAAGGAAACCTGTTGGCTTTTGCAAAAATTAAATCACCTTTTAACCAAACTGTTTGTCATCTTTTTAACAAAAGAATGTCCAGACAACTGTTGCTCTTCTCGAAAAACCAACCATCATATGTCATGACATGTCAGTTAGAATGAGGAAAGTGTGGATACGCTGCTCTGTCAAAGGATGTCAGGAGTGACCTATTGTTACTCAGACCGCCCTTTAATTAAAAGGCAACAGAATATGAAAATGGCATCTAATCCATTAAATGTTTTTTTGGATGGGGGACCCACCCACAATTTTTTTTTGCTTCTGACGCCCATGGAACCAGAAACTTTTACATAAAACATGAAAATTATGTTTTTTATCAAACAAAGCATGAACACAAGTTACAGTGCATTCCATGAACACAATCAAACCTTTAAAGACAGCCGTTTATGTCACAGGTCGGAGCGGACCACTGATAGATTTTGGCGTAGTCGGCAGGATTCCACCTCGGGTTGAGCGACCAAGGTCCCCCAATGGCCGACAAGGCCCCACCCCGAGTCATGCCAATGTTCATGGGAAACCCCTGGATCCAGAAGTATGGCAGAGCTGAATCTGAAGTACAACTATCTGAATGGAGAGCTCAAATTGAATATTTGGCCGGGATCCAAGGGTTGAGTGCAGCACAGCAGCTGCAATTTGTCCTTAACTCCTTAGAGGGGGAAGCACGGCGGGAAGTTCAGGCCGCACCAGAAGCCGTCCGAGCCACCGCTCAAGCCATCTTTCAGTTATTGACGGACCAATATGGCGATAACACCCCAGTAGCTGTCCTTAGAGCCCAGTTTTTCAACTGCAAACAAGGCCCCGTCAGCCCATCCGAGCTTTTGCGCTGAGACTACGGGAGCAGTTTATTCTAGCCGATCCGGTGAGAAAGTTTGAGTGTTTTGGGGAGTACAGCGGAAGGAAGGCGGAAGGTATTGTTGGCTGGGCGAAGAAGGAAAGAAGGAATTGATGGGAACAGTGACTGGGCTGAGTATATTTTGCTGAATACTTATCTGTAAAAACTGCTTATGCAAACATGTGATGAATACTGAGTGATTGCAAACAGGAGGACTCACTGGAAGTATCATCAAAGGAGGCCGTTCAGCAATAGACACACAACAGCGGGGAGGTTACCCGGCAGCTGGAAAGAAGAGGAAACAAAGTCTAGGTTTAAAACAGTGTGAGTACCAAAGCATCACTTAACAGCATAATACCCGAGAGTGAACCATTAAGTGAGTCTTTTGTGAGTCATAGCATAGTATGTGAGCAGCCCCACTGTGGAAAGGAGTTGTGGGTGAGCCAGGAATAACGAGTGAAGGGAGACGCAGGGGTGTCGCGACAGGGACGTCTACATTCTGGCCCTTCGCTGAATCAGTGCCCAACGAAATCCAGGACGAGTCCCCAGTCAATCGTGGTTGTGACCTTAATTCACCTAGAGTGTGTGGAGTGCAGTGGGTGAGTCTTTGTCCTTTGCCGTGAGTGTATACACCGAGAATTGCAGTGTTGTGCTGTGTCTGTGTCGTCAATAACCACATTTAGGCTGGACGAGCCCCTGTGAAAGAATCGGACATTGAGGTTGGTGAAGTGAACATCATTATCCATATGCCATTTGTGACATCCTGATCTTTCTTCCCCATGGAGGCGGTGGTGAACTAATTAATCAAGTAAGACCTGTGTGAGTAAAGTGAAAAGTATTTATAGGGAGAACATTGGCTGCTGTAGGAGGGAATTAGCTGTGTGGATAACATTACCTGCTCTGGAGTCTCTTCGAAGGTTCGCCCCTGTCTAGATCTCTTGCCCTGTCGGTTGGAAGAGAGGAGAGGGAAGCGTTCGGCCCACCCAGTGCAGTATACCCAAGGCGAAACATCTTACCTGAATCTACCGGTGTGCTGACACCAGTGGAGGCCGTTTGCGGCCCAGCGCAGCAGCCCTCATCTTTAACAGCCTTTCGTTGAAGCCTCAAAGCAGGTCAACGCCAGGATGTCCCTCGCCTTATAAGGTCTATGAATTCCATCTACTTTCTGTTCCTCAGTATACTCACCATAAGTCCACCACCCAGGAAAGTTATGTGAAGTACTTACCTGCTGTTAAAAGTCGTCCCAGTCAAGTCCCAGTCACCTGTTATGCACTTACCTTATGCTAATGGCTAAAGCCAGCATACTGTATTGTATGTTGCCTGAAGTACAAGTAAAGCCCCATCATCTGTAATGTACTTACCTTATGCTAACAGCTAAAGCCACACACTGTGTTGTACGACCGCCTGAAGTTCAAGTAAAGCCCCAGTCACCTGTAATGTACGTACCTTATGCTAACAGCTAAAGCCAGCATACTGTGTTGAACGCCCGCCTGAAGTTCAAGTAAAGCCCCAGTCACTTGTAATGTACTTACCTTATGCTAACCGCTAAAGCCAGCATACTGTGTTGTTTGCCCGCCTGAAGTTCAAGTAAAGCCTCAGTCACCTGTAAGGTACTTACCTCATGTTAACAGCTAAAGCCAGCATACTGTGTTTACGCCCGCCTGAAGTTCAAGTAAAGCCCCAGCCACCTGCACTGTACTTACCTTATGCTATTAGTTGAAGCCAACATACTGTGTTGTATGCCTGCCGTAAGCCCAAGCAAAGTTCCGTCGGGGAGGTACACTTACAATACGCCCAGAGTTAAAGGCAGCCTACTGTGTTGAACCTCCATCTGTAAGCCCGGGCGAGGACCCAAGTACTTTCAACGTGCCCCCCTCGTGTCAAAGCTAAAGCCCTCACTTTGTGTTGTACATTAACCTGCAAGCCAAAGGAACCCCGTGTCCGTCCCCCACCTTCATTGTGTGGCATACTTACCTGTTTGTTCTATCGTAGGTCTAGCAGTCTCCTTCCCGAAGCACCTACCTGCACCGCTACCCAGGGATCAGTGGGACACCCCTAGCAGCAACCTCCCATATACCCACCTGGACGGGCGGAGCTAGGCCCGGCAGCAGAACTACTACCTCATTGGCAGCAGGACGATCGGGAGTGCACCCTGCTGGTTCATCTTACAGTTCAGCACGCACGGATATAGGTATTTGTACGATGTTCCAAACCTTAAATACTCACCCTCTGTCCTCCTTGCGCCCAGGAAATGAAGAGGGCCTCGGACCGGTCCCCTGTAAGCAGAACACAAAGGATCCTTGTGAATAAGCTGATTGTCGTCGCATAGTCAGGAGACAAGAAGAGGAAGGACCCACTTGAGACTATCTGTGACGGAGTCCGAAAGACTCGAGACTGTGCCCTCCCAGCTGGAGAGTTAGCCTCCCCTTTCCCCTTCCCTATATATTTTTAAGTAATTTAATAAAGTTTGTTTTAATTATACTTACACTCTCTGTGTGTCTGGTCATTGGGGTGTTCTTGGGACATTCTCGAGGTGGAAACTAGGAAGGGGCGTGACTCACGACGTCAGTGGTCCGCTCCGACCTGTGACATTTACCCTTCCCTCTTAGGTTTAGGGGTAGGGTTATAGTAAAATGCACATGCTTTAACTTGTTTGTTTTCTGCATTTTATCCACTGTGGGTAGTTTGTATATTTTGTGTAGTAAGTAGATTTTATTTCTGTCACTGCAATATTCCCTAAAGGTAAAGACTTTATTAACATCTCTACGGGGTTAATTTGTAGTCTGTATTAAAGGCATTTAGATCAGATATTGAGTATTTTATAAAGTCCACTTTTATGGTTATCTGTAATTAAATTGCTTGCTGTCACATACAACAATGAATAGTGTTCAAGTCGATTTTTTTTCTTCAGATAATTGAAATGGCAAAGCAAATGAGCTGACACACAGACTGAAAGATTGACTGCTAAATATCTTTTTCTGGTCATCTCAAGACTTCAACACAAGTCAACACATTTAACTCAATCACATTACACTTTACAGTACACACAATAATGTTTATGTAGTTTGTGTATTAAAAAAAAGAGAATTTACCACAGGTTTTTTTATTTTATCAAAACTGTTTATTATGTTTGTTGTTGTTTTACTTTGTTAATTTTCTCGTGCTTTGTAGAATCAGCGAATGCTGGTGTCTGTCTTAACAATGGGAAGATGCTGGACATGTGACAGGTCCATTAAATCATTCATATCAAAATGGCCACAAGTAGAATTTAGTTCATTCTGAACTACAGTATGCTGTCATAAAAGGAAAAGGGTACTTCTAATAGTTTCTGAAATCTAGGGTTATTCTTACTTTTCATTTTCCAGGTTCTGCCTTAAATTGTTACGTTGATAATATTATTTTCCTAAAATAATATCGAACAATTTTCATTATTTGTGTTAGCTGTTTGGACCAGATTTCATGCTTGCAGAATATTGCAGAGAAACCAAAGTGGTCAATTTTTTATCATTATTTCTATCTTCAGGACCTTGCTGCAGGCTGCTTCTTCCATTTACAAGTTCTTGAAAATATATAGACACTTCTCTACCAAAACACATTGAATAACTCGGCAAAGATTTCTAAGACGGAGTGGAGTTGATAAGAGAGGGCAGATGATCCAGTCTAACCCTGGATAATGACCAGAGCAGATAGACAGCCAGAGACACACAGGACAGCAAAGTGTGTCAGTCAGATGAAACTCCATCATCTGTAGCTGACAGAAGCCCAGGAACACCTCAGATAGACTCTCTCATTTACCTCTTTTTCTTTTTGCCCTGTCTGTGTGCATGTGTGCTGTGTTTGTGTGTGTGCGCGCGTGTGTGTCTGTGTGTGGACCAGTAGAGATTTGCTGGCACTGAGACCTTGGACAGAGGAGTAATTGATTTAGAGAATCTTAAAATCAATTGGCAGACAGCTGGGGTCTGGGAGATTAGAAGTGAAGTATAGGTGGATTGGAGAGCGGTAGACAGCCCCAGAGCAAACAGTAATCTTGCCATTATAGACCAAGGGAGATGTACCTGTTTTCTTTTATTTGACTCTCTTTCTCTTGTCAGGGACAGCCCATAGTCTCGTATCAACCTGGTTTCAGTCTCAGCACTTCTCGGCAGCTCTGCACCTCAGAGGGAAATTCCAAAATGAAATGTGTTGGGGGTTTGAAAAGGGCCAGTGGAGGATCTCCGTCTTGAAGCAGGTAATGCATGACATCACCCAAGCCTTTAATTATGAATAGACACTTTAAAGGCAGAGTGCACAGTGTTTGAAAAACGCTTTGGAAAAGAGAGTCGGGCCGACTACCAAAACACACTTGTAGCCAATCAGCAGTTATGGGCGTACCCCGGGGTTGCGTATGTCTGGGGCGGGTTTATCAAAAGATGGTCCAGATTTTATTGGGGTAGGGGCGTGTATGTTAAGGTGATTTCAGATATCAACATTGGCTTTCAAACATTGTGCACTCTGCCTTTAAAGGAAATAAAATACGTTAGTAAGTTCTACATTACAGATTAAATAAATAGTTAACTAGGAAATGAAAAATCTTAAACTTAAACCAGGTTCTTACCAATTTCTTATATTTATTTTAGTCTAGGACTAGTCTAATCCCTGTCTGGGAAACAGGCCCTTAGAGTTATAATAATAATAAAAATAATAAAATAATATCCTCTTTTAGCTTTGTACTGGCATTGAATAGGGGCCAAGATTTTATAGCTCTTTAAAGCACATCCATCCATCATTAAATGAATCCTCATGACTCCAACAAGTTCATAAATTCCTTCTAAAGCAAAACAATACGTTTGTGAGACAAAACCATCAATTATTTTGAGCTTATTTACAAAATGTAGTGTATTAATGTTAACATATAGTCAAGTGAAGTACATTCAATATAGTGGCACATCTCTCCCACGTACATGTTTTTTTCCCAAACCAGTTAAGCGCAAACCATACCCGTTATGCAAAACCCCTATGGTGCAAGTCCTGGGTGGGACAGGGGGGACATGACCTCCCACTTTTTGAAAATTGAATTGAAAAACTTTAATATAATGATTTTGTTTTGCACACAGTCAGATGTACTTTAGTATTTAAATGGCAACTCTGATAATAAACTCTATTATTTAATAATTATGTTAAAGGAAAACTCCACCGTTTTTCAATATTTTACTATGTTCTTACCTCAACACGCATTGTGAATGTGTTAGCATTTAGCCTAGCCACATTCATGCCTTAGGATCCAAACAGAGATTAATTAAGAAGCCACCAAACACTTCCATGTTTTCCCTATTTAAAGACTCTTACATGAGTAGTTACATGAGAAAGTATGGTGGCACAAAATAAAACATGGTGATTGTCTAAGCAGATAAAAAATGAGAACTATATTGTATAGCGGAAGAGCACTTAGTTTGCAGCACTTCGACCTCGCGCAGAACAGTGTTGGTCAAGTTACTTGGAAATAGTAATTAGTTACTGATTACTTCCCCTAAGAAAGTAATCATGTTACTTTACTGATTACTTATTTTTAAAAGTAATTAGTTACTTTACTAGTTACTTTACTAATTACTTTAAAAAATATGATGCACAACCTGAATATGCTACAGTATTAAGCAACAGGGCCCAGTTCCATAAAGCACCTTAAGTGTAATTTTCCCTTAAGTTCACCCTTATGTTTCCCTTAAACTTAAGGGTGTTGCAAAAAAAAAACTGTTTTTCCATGGCAACAATAGTATTTTATAACAACAAACCTGGGTCGCTGTCGTGAAACATTTAATGATTACCCTTATCTAAGAGAACCATTTAAGGGATAATACTGTATGCAACACCCTTAAATTATTCTCTTACAGTAGGTAAGGGGAATTTACCCCTTAAGGTCATGCAAGCGGGCCAAGACCTTTCAGCCTAATTCTATTCTTTCTGCGTATTCCATCATCTAAAATTGAATCAAATGACACATTCTCTGTTTTGACCTCTCGACGCGTACTAATTCGTGGGCGTGATGACGTAGTTTTTTTAACGCTGCTAACAATATCTATATAGCCTACTGTCTACAAACATTAATAATATTAACATTGCTATACATCGTTTAAAAGGTCTACGGGTTTAGCATCAGTGTATGGTCTCTGTTTTGAGATACAGATGCTCTAGCATCATAAATGTAGTATTTTGTGACAGAAGTCCAGATGACAACATGCAAAATATAAACGGGACTTCTTACCTTGGTGTTAATATAACGATCGCGAGTCGAAACCAGTCTGTTTCAGATGTGTGAATAACCCATGAAAATAGTCTAATAGAATTTATCAAATGACCATTTTTGTCCACAAATATGTATAATCCATGAAATATATATATATAGTCTGTTGTTTACATCAGATTTCACGTGAACGTGTATGAGATGGAGCCGCAGCGGTCATGTCAGCTGGGGGTTCAGGTTTTTTTTCAGTAAGTTTCACATTCCTGTGCCGGCTTGCTAGGTGTTTGCTCAGATTTGAGGTGGAATTTTTCGCTGTAGATAAAAGTTTTATTCCCACGCAGAGTGTACAGCGGATGCTGATGTTTTTGTCACCTTTGACTGGGTTAAACTCAAAGTAATGCCGGTACTTCAAAGCATTAAACGCTGCATAATCTTGTTCTCTCTCGCGCTCCATGTTGTCTCTTCATGTTCAACACTACACTGACTGACGGCGCGACGCTCATACACCATTGTCACTCGACTCGCGTCACAACACGAGACAGTCTCACGGAACAAAATCAAGGTTAAATAACGCAGTAACGCAGCCTTCTTACGGGGAAGTAACAGTAATCTAATTACTGTGTTTTGCATTTGTAATCCCTTAATTTACTCATTACTTGAAAAAAGTAATTGGATTGCAGTAACTAGTACTTCTAACGCGTTACTGCCCATCACTGGCGCAGAGTAACATCATCACTCCTTACTACTCCCCATCTCACTCAAACTTCTGTCAATACTAAAATAAAAAATAATAAAAAGCCCATTTCAAACCCTAACTTAATTTTGACCAAATGCGTACTTACTGCGCTTTGGCTTTGTAGGGCAGTATAGTTCTCTTTTTTATTTTGTGCCACCATTTACTCGTGTAACTACTTATGTAACAGTCTTTAAATAGGGAAAACATGGAAGTGTTTGGTGGCTTCTAAATTCCTCCCTGTTTGGATCCTAAAGAATAAATGGGGCTTGGCTAAATGCTAAAACATTCACGATGCGCTGTACAAAGATTAAGTGTACGCATTAAAAAAAGATTTATGTTCGTAAAGTTAAGGTAAGAATATAGAAAAATATTAGGGGTGTCACGATTCTCCAAATACTCAATTCCATAAAATTTTCGATTATAATGTCACGATTAGATTCGATTCTTGATTTTTACTTTTTTTTTTGAAAGCACAAAAATTTTTTATTCCATTTTTAGACTAGACTTTTATGAAATATAATATCTGACCTTGAACCTGGAGATGCCCTGCCATGTAAGTCGTGCTGCCAGTGGGAAAGTATGGTACACGCACATACCTGATAAAACGAAACTTCCTGTCAGATGAACATTCCTGTCAGTACTTTGAACCTTAAAAACGCGCTTTTATTACCATCAGATGAGATTATAAGACTATACCCCAATAAGTCAGTTTCAATACTGTTTTCATAACTCTTAAGCAACGGAAATAAATAGCGGATCTCAGTTCAGAGAAACGACCGGTCCTGTCACAGACGCCGCTCTGCTGTGCATGCGCGCAAGCTCGGATTGAGTTCAGCTGAAGGCGGGAGACGCTTGCTGTTTTTTGTCTCCCATGTAAAGAGCAGCTTGTGTGTTGTCTCCTGCATCTGCCATGCTATCTTTTACTGGCTGTAGCTAGCTAAGTTAGAGGAAGTTGACTAGGAGCATCAACACGTGTTTTTTTTTCCCGCTTGGCAAGCCGCCTGTCAGACCAGGGTTGGTCCCCTGAAAACCATCAGTCTCCATCATAACTCATGTCTCTGCCTCGACTACATCAGAAAGCGTGAGTTCACAAGACATGTGAACCAAAAACCCAAAGAGGCCGATAAATTACATGAAGTTACAGTAGTTTATATAACTTTGATTTGTTTTTGTTCTCTTTGTTGTCAATGCAGCGAGTTATAGACAAAAGAAAGATCATTGTGATGTATTTAATACTCTGAATAATGAGGTCAGACTTTAAATTCAGTCAATGGCTTATATTGTGCAGTAGTGTATCATAGAAACATAAAACATGGTGTGAATTTATTGCTGAGATCAGGATAGATTTAGCCAGTCACTCAGTGCAGGAGAAAATAATTGACAGGACAATGTGATAGTGTTTACTGTACCATCTCATGTATACCATGTAAACATACAGTAACAAGATGTGTATACAGTTGCGTAGTAGGGTGAGTTTGATCTGAATATATTGTGGTGGCCCAGTTTTGGTTTTGTCCAGTTTAATAACCTGTGTTCATTTATTTTACAGATTTAGGACTAGGTTACCACAAGACAATATTGTATTATAATGCTTCCAATTGTTGATCTGTACACCTTGCTCAGGGTTTTCCTTCTGATATTAAAAGTTTATACCCTTTATAGTAATATTTTAATACAAATCCCCAGCTTTGACTCCTGCAGCACAGTTCCTTTGCCTATTAAGATATTTCATACATTTAAAATGATAAGCAATTCATGTCCATTTGGTAAAACATTAATGCTATCTAGATCATCAGCAAATTTAATTAAAGTAAGATTGTACTTATTGCATTGAAGCTCATTCATATAAATTTTACATAAGCAGCCTATGGAGACGGTATATGGAAGTTGTATGTGTTGCGTCTTGCACGTCTCTCTGTTGTAGTTTTTCCAAGCTACTCTGCGGGCTCACTTATACCATAACAGTAATAAAACTTGATTTCATTTCATCATCCATGAACATGATCTGTGAGTACCGTTGGATTGATTTCCATTGGCAGTGGAGTTGAATACTACAACTTCCATTATTCCAAGCTCATATATGGCGCTTTTCTATTGAATAGTACCCCAGGGGTGTGGTCTGGTCAGCTTACTGTTGGGGGCTTTTCCACTGGGTACAGTACGTAGTACCCAATACTTTTTTTAAGTGAGCTGAGCTGATACTAAAACATGAGGTGAAAACACTGTAGATCACTGATTGCCCTGCTGAAAAAACAATAAAACCATTACAGAAAATTCGTAATGGTTTTATTGGTTTTATTGGGAAGAATTTTGTTGGTTCTAATGGAATATTGCCCAAAACACATTACAGTGTATTGGTTTTTGTTGGTCTCTAATGGTATGTATTGGTTCTAATGGAATATGGCCTAAAACAAACTACAGTGTAGTGGTCTTTGTTGGTCTCTAATGGTATGTATTGGTTCTATTGGTTCTGTGTATTGGTTCTAATGGAATATGGCCCAAAACACACTACATTGTAGTGGTTTTAATGGTAAAAGCTAATGGTTTCTATTGGTATTTTAATGGAAACCATTAGAATTTTCTGTAATGGTTTTATTGTTTTTTCAGCAGGGTGGTCTGAGAGAATCGTCACTACCAGTGTCATCGCTAAACCCAAGATTAGCTTTACCTTCATGTTGCACTGTCTCAAGCAAACCTGTCGTCTTCTGTGCATTGTCTTTAGTTCCCAAACTCCTTTTTAGCGGTGAAAAACATCCATAGGCTGAGAATCAGGAACACAATACCAGTGTTTTTCTTGCAGTTTGTGGCAGCACATCCGTGACGTGCACACACGCACAGCATTTTTGCAACTTAGCGTTTGTACAGAAACTGTCACGTGAGACAGAGGTAGTGATAAACGTGATGAAAAAACATCTATTTGTGGTGGTAAATTTTTATTTAGTGGCAGACTGACAAATAAATACATGTCTGGGAAACACTGCATTCCAATGATGCTCGCTCCCACATTTTGTATGATGTCACAACAGAAGGCAGCACAAATATAATGACATACCTATAATCCCTCCCACTCTGAAGTGGTACTAAACTCATTGGAAAGCTAACCAAGCAAAAGTAAGGTGAGCTGACACGACCCAACCCGTGGGGTACTATGCCTTTAGTGGTAAAAATAGATGTTGTGCTTTTAAAATTTAATTGAGCAGTTTGTGATATATATTACCCAAGCAATATGGTTGATATAATATAATCACTGACCTTTTCAGGTGTGGCAGAAATAGATATTTTTCATTGTGCTTTACGTTCCGCATGTCCGGTTTGGAAAAGGTGCAACTTCACTTAAATGAATAGAAAAAGTCACTTAGATTATCATCATCAGAAAATTCAACAATCATGAAGATAGACAAGGTCATTTGTGTGCCTGTCCTCTCAATCAGTGCACCAGACGAGGCCCATAACATAAACACAGACAATCACAAGTGGGATATTTGTGCGATTTGCATTTTCATTCTGAAATTTATTTAAACCATGCTGGCTTAATCTATGGGACCCTAGCCAAACCAATGCAACTGCACAGCCTTTACAAAAATTAACCATGGTTTTACCCTGGAAAAAAAATAGAAAATAAAAAATAAAACCATTACAGAAAATCCTAATAGTTTCCATTAAAATACCAATAGGAACCCTTAGCTTTTCCAATTAAAACCAATACACTGTAGTGTGTTTTACGCATATTCCATTAGAAGCAATAAAATTCCCAATAAAACCATTAGAATTTTCAGAAGGTTATTGTGGTAAAAGTGTGGTAACCATAGATTGTTGGTGTATTGATTATGATTACTATCAGCAAAACCATGGTTTACTACCCTAACTATTCTGGGTTGCTACCTGCTGGAAAAAATATTTAACTACTGTTAAAGCTACACTGTTTAAAAAGTAACTGAACTACAGTCAAACTACAAGAAAATATAGTTAATTTAGTAGCATCGCTACCTGTATTTCACTACGCCCCTACACTGCACTTTTGGATGTTGAACGAACTCAGTTGCTCTCCAGTTCTGTTCTAGATTTACCTCAGAAACTCAAATCATTGCTTTTTGAACCTCCTGACCAGACTGTAACCCTATCCTGACATGACCTATAAGCAATAGTATGAGTCCAGGGCAGGGCTACATGTTTCTTTCACAAATGTATTAGGGGAAAACCAGATATTGCACTGCCTCTTGCTCACTTTAGGAGGCATCTGATGGTCCAATTAATTATGATGATGACAGGCCAAGAGGAATGAGAAATGGCGTCTTGAAAATCCCTTATTAAGGACTGTATGCGCATTTCAGGGAGCATCATTAATTCTGTTCTATTATTATTCATGTTTTTGGTTGTTTTGTCAGATACAAAACCGTATCGTTGATTTGACAGAACTAGTAAAGTCAGCTAAACAGCCTGTTTGTTTTGTGGCAGGACTAGCTTTTCCCACTGAAATGTTTTTTACAAAGATAATGAATTACTGTAAAAGACATCAGCGGTGGCTGAAAGAGTGATTTCAAACACAGCAACGCACATGAAGGAATATACCTTATAGCTTCCATTGCCTTAAGCAGCACACCTTTTTCTGTTATTTCCCTATCAACAGTCCTGGAATAACTTCAGTCTATGCCCAAATCAAGAGAAATCTTTCCATTCTTAGTTTACTGCTCTGCGCAGTAAAGCTTGAAGCACAATTATGCAGCTGTTTCCTATGCAACTGCTCAGATGGAAGTGAAGCTACAGCGACTGTGAGAAACAGAGAATTCAAATGAAGCCTCCCACAGGAGCTCAGTAAAGTCTTTGTTTCCCTCAGTAAAGGCTGTTCCCATTGCCGTCAGCGGCGACAGAAGCGCGCTCTGAATTTTTGCGAGTTTGGTGGTTTAATTCCCTGGAGGAGTGTCATTAGGAAATCTCTCTAACTCGCTCCGGCACTAATTAGCATGTGGCTCAATGTGGCATTTGGAGGCCCCCGTTTGAACCTGGACTCATGGGCCTCTCCTTTCAAAGTGTTGTGCAGATGTTTGGAGCCTTTCCTCGATTCACAAAAGCAAAATTGTGACTAAAAAACACTCAGCATTCATTATAATCTACACTAGACAATACTGATGGCAGACAATGACTTCTCCGTTTCAAATCATTTTCTCATTAAGGCACACACATAAGGGTCCTTTTAAAGACTGTAACCAGATACAGGGTGTGACAGTGGGGCTAAAAACCTTATGTGAAATAACATTCACAACCCATTGACTGTTGTAATGTGATTCGAATGTTGTCCACTTCTGAGTGAAACAGGATACTGGATGAGAAAAGGGCACAACAAAAAACAAAGATTACGAAGACAATTGCTGTGTTCTTTGAAAAGCAAAAACTGATGAATTGTACAGAATGAATGTGTATGATGTAAGGTTGTAACTGTAAATTTACACCGCCACCGGCTAGAGCTTCAAATGGGCCAGAAGTCATTCATTTTCAATGAGAGCTGGCAGCGAGCTTCGGCGATCATGTGAACGTCGATGAAAGTTGAAATCAGCTCAACTTTATGGTAATGAGCTATGACGCAGTTTGGCGACAACCAATCCGAGGGCATAAACGTTCAGCAGCAACCAATTGGAAAACTGAAAACATCCGCTTGAATTCCAGATAATTCATTCGAGTGTCAAACTGTCCACTACTGGGCATGTAAGAGTACATGTATACAGACCAAACCGTTTCGGTGCAGCTTATCAATTTCAGGTCCAGAACAGTGGACCAATCAGAAGCAGGGTTTGAAATTAACACCCGCCATATGCAGGTAGATTTCAGATGTAAGACAACCCTTCCCACAAGTCACTTTGGCGGGTTGAATGTAAGTTGTAGTTTTCTTAAAAGTCATGTGAAATAATAAACAATTTGCAATGCAACATTGCAAAACTCCCATGAGTGCTCCCTGCACCCAATGCAACGTATGGGGTAGAGCTCGAGCGTGCACACAGTCTGAACGCATGGTTCGGGCAAGAGCAAAGATTTGCGTTTGCGTTGAAGACATTTGTGCACACACTGTTAACTGCTTATAAGCTCTGAATATTGGCTCATTTTGAGTCAGATTAACTGTCGAGCACGTCTTATAGTGAGTAACGTGTATTATTAACGTGAGATGTGAACTGTTTAATCATACAATGAAGCACATGACATCATATTTTTCTGGATGCAGACCTACACTACAGTAATTACTGCTGTAGTGTTTTTCTAGGCTGTTTTGTGTGTTTATCTTTTCAGTTAATCTGATACCCCCCCTCTGAACCACTTTTATTATATTAATTACAATCTACTTTATTTATGCCTTAAATGTTTTTATGCAGCTAATGATATGATATTACCTGTAGTAATATACCAGGTGATATACAGCGGGGAAATAAGTATTTGACACATCAGTATTTTTATCAGTAAGGGGATTTCGAAGTGGGCTTAAATCAGAACATTTAAGTATACAAGTTGAGTCATAATACATAAAATGACACATGAAATAAGAATTTAAAGGATAATTTAACACTTTGAGTCTCATTTCTGGTTTGTTTTGGATGAACTACAGTGATGGATACTGAAATTTTGACAATGGGTCGTGTCTTGACTTTTTGACTTTTGTCTTTGTTTAGAAGCGTCTTTTGACTGCTTCAGAATGGATGTCAAGGGCCATGCACAAACATGTCATTTAAAACAACACTTAATGTTCATTTTCAAAACTGTGCTACTCACCGAGTGGTTTGTGGTGTTCGTTGATGATTAAAAACAAGTAGTGTAGTGAAATACAGTTTCTGTCGTGTTTTATTTGGCATTTTGTAAGACTCAAATATAGAGCGGAAGTATATACGCGGTTGTGAGGTATCTGAAAAAATAGATCCCCTATAGCAAATAACACAGATTGAAATCATATATTGCGCCGATATATTTGTTTTTAATCTTCAACGAACACCATGAATCACTCTGTGAGTAGCACAGTTTTGAAAATTAACATTAAAGTAACAGTATGTAAGATTGTGGCCAAAACTGGTACTGCAATCACAAAACTTGTGGCTAAAACTGGTACTGCAATCTCACAACTGGTGGCCAATACACAACATGACAACATAAACATCAGTTGAAGGCTGCAACTCCACTTTTTAAATGACAAATATCCTGGCCGGACCACTGTTGTCAGTGATATAAGTATTTGAAATGAAAATGATTTCTTAATGTATAGTGACATATCAGGGCCAGTTTATAATTAACTGATATAAATTTCTAACATACTGTTCCTTTAAGGGCCCTATTTTAACGATCTAAGCGCATCGTCTAAAGCGCACAGCGCAATGTCTAAATGGGCGTGTCCGAATCCACTTTTGCTAATTTAGCAACGGTAAAAATGGTTTGTGCGCCGAGCGCATGGTCGAAAAAGGTTGGTCCTATTTTTTTAATGATTAATGGGTAGGGTGGCCATTCGTGCCAGACATGTTTTCGGTCGCGTTGGTCAACTGCATATGTCATCAAGGTTTGATATTTCGGGTTTAATTTCAGAAAAGCAACTGTTACATTTCAAGGTAAGAATGAAACTACAATGATTGTATGTCTTAAAAGAAATAAATCTTAATTTTCTTGTGTATTTTAACTGAAATATGATGACGTATGCGGTCAAGCAACGCGACTTCGGGAGAACGAACCCGAAAACATGTTCGGGACGTGTCCGGCGGAACTGGCACGAATGGCCACCCTATTAATGGGAGTATTTTGGGCGTACGTGCAATAAACCAATGAGAGTCTCAGCTCTCAACCCTTTAAAAGCAAGTTGCGCTGGCGCTATGTCTAATCCCTATTTAGATGACAGACTTTGTAAACTGAAAAACTAAGCAGAGGAAGAAGATCACCAGTTTAAGATTAATGTTAAATAATTGTGTTGTTTTCACTTGTATTGAAATTGTTATTTTTTATTAAAACCTTTAAAAGCCGTTTTCTTTTAGTCATGGAGGTAAAAAGCAGGCTTGTAATTGCTATATGGCTATCCAATATATATATATATATATGTAAAAACAGATGCATTTGTCTAAAGCATTTATTTACTTACCAGCCTGCAGGTGAATCAGCTCTTTGTGCCTTCTAACGTCTCATAATTAGTCCTCATTTACATCCAAGAGACTCAATAATAATCTTTTACATTCAATCCTTTAATCTTTCATATTTAAAAGCGTTTTTGTGCTGCTGCGCATTCATGTATGTGTTAAGCAAACCCGCGTTGTCGTCCCATTTAGGCACATATTACTAATGCGCTCTTTAAATAACAAAAAACATATTGCCCCTCAAAATAGCAACGCGCCAACAATGCACTTTAACACACCTCGTTTTCAGACCAGAATGCCAATGGGCACAAAAGGAGGCGCAATTTGCATTTGCTATTTAAAAAACGTGGCGCTAAACGTGAAAATTATAATTGCGCAGGGTGGAAACTAGCAAAAGACACTTGCGTCACGCATTGCGCCGGGTGTAAGATAGAGCCTAATGTGTTGTTTTAATGACATGTTTAATGACATCACTGTAGTTCATCCAAAACAAACCAGAAAAAGTGTTAAATACCGAAATTATCCTTAAACACATTTTATTTAATATTTTATTAAAAAGCCTTTTTTGGTGATTACAGCTTCAAGAAGTCTCTTGTATGGACCAACAACAAAATTGTGGCCAGTGAAAATTCTGAGTGGCTAGTAACTTTGGAAATCCACCACTAGCCACTGTTACTGTGCAGAAAAAAAGTTCATTTTAAGCCCTGTGGCCGGTTGCATAAACATAGCCGTGACATTAAAACTGTGTCTTAAGAATGATTCTGACTAACTAGCAATTAGTTAGGGCTAATCAGTCTTATTATTTGGTTTTAAATTAGACCAATCTACTTTTCTATGTAACATCCTTAAAAAAGTTATGATCAGTCTTGAAGAAAAAATTCATGACTAACTTTAAAGACTAGTCTTAAAGTTTTATGCAACCGGCCACTGGTTGTAAGATTTGGTTTGCAGTAGCAAGTTGGCATGGCAATTTCTGTTATTTAAATTTGTTTCTATTTTGATTGATTTAAACCAAGCAGGTGTTTTATTTAAAAATCAGTTTCAAATATATAAGCTGTTTTTCTATATGGAAACTGTTGATGTTTACAAAGGATAATAAACTATAATAATAATAAAGTAATTTGATGTTTGGCATTTCTTTCCCCTAACTATACCGAACTCTGACTTAAAAACCAAATACGTACCAAAACTATACATTTTGTGTACTGTTACACCCCCCAGTACAATGTAAAAAGTGTCAACATGAAAATGCATTTGGAAACATACTGCTATGCCCTAAGTTAAAATTGACCATTAACAATCATGCTTGTATTTAAAAGCACTGACCGTACAGGTTAAGGCTCTGGGAAATAGATATTAAAGCTCATAAACTGCATTCGCTGGCCAGCTAGTGAAGTGAATATGGCCAGTGCTCTGTGTATGTGTCTATTAAATGAAACATATTTTGTCGATAAGTGATGTTGTTTTCTTCAGCTGCTATGCATCCACAAACACTAAACTCATGTTCTTATATTTATTAAGATGTTATGGAGCTTTCAGCCACCTGTGCAGCTTGTTTCCCTGCCTCGGCCAGAGATAAAACACTCTGTGCGACCTCGATATGGAGAATGAATGGATGTTATGGATCTTGCATCACATGATAGGTTTCTGTTTAGCGTTTCATTATCAAAAAGCCTCATTATTACAGTTTCATTGCCATAGACATAGAGCCAACAGTTATTATCATCTTTTTCTTCAATACTATACAGTAGATACGTTATTGCATGAGCCGGGAGAGGATCAACGTTTCTATTTTACACGTGCACAGATATGCATCAATATGAAGTAGTTCAATGAAATTGCGGAAACAAGATGTAGCCTACTGTGTCTGTTTTACACTTATTCTGAATAAAATGTCTGCATATGCAAAATCAGCATTTGGTGTTAATGTTAATGTAGCAGCTGTCAGAAAAAGCCACAGTCAACTTACTTCAGAAGTTACTTTAGGGACTTTAACATGGCACTTTATTGCTTAATTAGATTGTTTAATGCATTTATATGTCAAACAATGTCATGAAAGCTTTCTGTTTATGTTGCAAACTTAACAAAAGAAGATAATTAGATTCCTGAAACATTCTAATTAGTGTAAACATTTGTGACCCTGGACAACAAAACCACTCATTTCGCACTGGTATATTTGTAGCAATAACCAAAAATAAATATAATAACATATAATAACAAATATAATATAAAGATTTCCTACTGTAAAAAAACATGTAGGAAAAACAATTATAGTTTATACCAACATTTAAAAGTCTACATATACGGTTACACAATCTACTGGGAAATTGAGTGAGAATGAGCAAATTCAAAAATGAGTTATTTATATTTTAACATTCTCCATTAAAAAAAACTTTTAAAAAATTATGACAAAACATGACAAAGCTATATGTGTTTGAGTTGATAGAGTCAGCAAAGTAAATTTTGAGAAAAACAATATCTAAAGGAAAAAATATATATTCAACTTTTTTCTTTCTTTTATTGTTTGATTGACATTGAAACAGACAACTTTAAGATCTACTGTAATGCAAGGATCTAATATAATGTTACCCATCAGATGATTTTTCCCAACAGTTAACTATTAAACATTCACTCATAAACATTCAGTAAACATTCAAGACATAGCAGATTATATCTGCATGAACTCTTGTCAAAACAGATATTTTTAAAACTTGAATTCTGTGCGCATGGTTCAGATCTGTCATTCAAGAGCGAGGAAGATCGTTTGTATGGAAAATCAGGTGTATGTTGGCAGCGCGATACACATAAAGTGGTGCAGGTGCTGGGCTGTGAGCGATGGGCGCTTAACTGTTACTTGTTTTAATTGCATTCTTGTGTGAGAACGATGACTCGCATAATATTTAAGCCTTTGTCTGCTTTGAATTTTGGAGAAACGGCAGGATCTTTTGGTCTAGTTCACAAAATCGTCCTTCATTAAGACATCTAACGTTAATGTCATTGTGGATAAGCATAAACATATCAGACAACAATTGTCGGAAAAGGCAGTGTTTTAAGCTGAAAATACAACAAATAAAGTTAAAACAACCATAGAGTCCGGTCTCTTAACTCACCACTGTCAGCTCTCGCGTCTCTGAGCTCTGCAGCTCATGCTGTATGAAACAGACGCACGCGCATCAACTCGTAACTGTACGGCCCGTTGTCTAACTTACTAAATTTATTTTAAAGATGTCTTTTTTACAGACTGCATAAAGGGCCGGATCAAATTACCTTGGGGGCCGGGTTTGGCCCGTGCGCCGCCAATTGAATAGCCCTGGTTTAGAGCATTGTGATCGCTAGACGAGAGCTTAATGTTTTTATTTTTATGAAAACCTCAATTTCGATCCATCTACATTTATAGTTTTTTTTGCCTCTAGCAACAAAATTAGACAGTGCACATTCAGACTCATTTTGCCAGTACGGGTCACATACCCTACTGAAAAATCCAGCTAAAACCAGCATAAGCTGGTAGCTGGTTTTAGCTGGTTTAAGCTGGTTTATGCTGGTTGTCCCAGCCTGACAAAGCTGGTCATGCTGGTGGGCCCGCTCGTATTCCAGCATGACCAGCTAAGTCCAGCTAGACCAGCTTAAAATGTGACCAAAACACAGCTAGACCAGCTTGCTACACCAGCAAAACCAGCTTCCTACACCAGCAAAACCAGCTAAAACCAAGCTGGGGACCAGCTAAAACCAGCTCACCAGCTTATGCTGGTCTTAGCTGGATTTTTCAGTAGGGTATGAAGAGTTTGGTTCCAAAATGCAATAAATCCATTTTGACTAATTTGGGTAAAAATGTGTTTTCTATACCAAGAAAGTGACAAGATAAAACCCATTATTATCTTTCAAAGATTTATTATAAAAACTGATTATTTTTTCCACAAAATGCAATAAATCCATGAAAAGTTATTTTCAAAATCCTATAAATCTATTGAATCAATATATAAATGTGCATTCATCTTTGCCATGTTATATTCATTTAGTTGACTAGTGGTATACACTGATAAAAAAAAACATTAATGGAATTAATCAAAACACTTACTTTGTCATATTAGGAACACTGTCATTGCTGCGGTTATACTTGGGACGTCGTCGCTTAACATTTTTCATAGCGATCAGAAAGTGTTTTGGTCCTGCTCAATTTTTGTTGACTTCAAGTAAAATAATTCAAAGTTCTTCATAAGATCCCCTGGGATCAATGTGTTAGTATGATGTTGATGTTGTCGGGAGAACAAGCAACAGCTGACATTTCTCCTTCGCCCGAGTGCCTCTTTGGATGGCTTTTCTTCCCCGCCACAGAAAACCACCACAGGTTTATCAATGCCATCAAAGTATTATTTGTTTTTGTTTGTTTGTTGATCATGAAGTTCAAAGTAGATGAGGAAAACTAGGATTCTGTGTGTATTCATTGCGTGGAGTGGTGCGCTGTGATTTGTTAAGAGGATTTATTGCATTCTGCAGAGAAGAAGGACTGGTGTTTATTGCGTTTTGGGAAAAAAAGGGAGAAAAGATGACAGAATAACAAGGCGGATATTGTATTTTGCGTAAAATGAAGAACTTACTTTTTAATACTGACCTGATACAATACTGATTTTGGCAGTAACTATTTTTTTCAATGGCGTTTATCGCGTTTTGGAACTAAACTCTTCATATGTTTATTTTAAAATGCTTGCTGAATTTGGTCTGGAATGTTGGCAGTGCCCCTTCCTATACAGCTATCATCTTTTTTATTTCTCTGCAAGAAGAGATTGAGAAGGGACATTGTGAGTAGACTACTCTCGTCTTTATTTGTACAGTTTCCAGAACCACTAAAAACTTACAACTGCAATCATACCAACCACATAATTTTAAAGCATTTTCATTTTAACTAACATAATTTTCCCCACGGTGAGCATTGTCTCAACTAGCTTCGATTCAATTTGTGTCTATAGAGAATGTAGACGTGTGTTATTCAAGCATACACCAATATTGTAAAGTCAAGCAGTGCTTTAAAAAATTGTTATTATGCCAAAATGGTGATTATTCAGTTGTAAGTGAAACCATTGTAATCCTTAAAGTATTTCCATTTTTATTTGTATCCTTATTACGTCATAATCTTTACATGTAATCTGTTATCCCCCAACCCTGCCGACAAAAATGTCATATCCTAACAACCATACATCAATGTAAACCTTTTTATTCAACTCTTAAATATGGTGCTTTATGAATGGTTTTGTGGTCCAGGGTCACATTGAGTGGTATGGCATTCATTCAGTGTCTATCCAAATGTACCAAACTTAACGTATACATCTTCTAGATGAAAAGATATGAATATAAATGAGGAAAAAATAATCACACTGCACATATGAAGCTAAACAGGCATGTAATATGTAATAGACATGGTCGCAAACATCCACCCTTTAAACCCCCTGCTCCTTGACTCCTCCCTCACGCCACGAAACCACATTTATTATTGATTGGACCGCCTGTGGATTAAAACTTGAGGAAATGTATGTAGTTTCGCCTCGGTTTCCTTCCTTGTTAAAGTTTAATGAGAACTGTCTGAGAGTCTGGATGCAGTGCATGCTTAGAAAGTCAACTAAACATGCCACACACAAGTAAGAATGCCAAACATGGAAAAGCATAACCACGTGGTTGAGGATTGAGGCAGAGATGGGACTTAAGGTGCTATAAACATATTACCTTTCAGAGATGGGTTGGTTTCGCCTGATGCTTGGCCATCCCTTTCTGTGCCGACTGAATCTTCCTGATTCATTGTGAACTCGTCCTCTCCGAAGCTTTGCCCACCAGCCCACATTCCTGTTATGTATTATGGGTAACCTGTGCAGTCACGAAATTGCTTTTCTAATCGGGTACGCGGTTTGTCAGCCCATTATTTGCACACCGATCGCAATGGTTGCGTGGTGCTGTTTGCCTAACAAGTCACGTGATAAACACTTGTGCATGGTAGCGTGTAGATAACGTGTGTTACAAGGCCTGTCAGCACCCCCTGAGCACTCTTATTATTATCATCAGAGACAACCCGTACCCCCGACAGACGCTGGCTCAGACAAAGGCACAATGACATGCCCAAACTGGAAATACTGATGCTTACAGGCATTTCTACAAGCATTTTTAAAGATTGGACTTCTAGGAACAGAAATCTATTCTTTTTAATACTTCTTTTGTATGAGCTGTAATTAAACATGGAGCTTGTTTACACTGACACATATCTGTTCATTTTATACTTCCAGTGAGGACATTATTAAATATTTTATTGGTTAGTCAGTCTAACAACACAGTTGCATCATTGCACAAAACAGGTGAAGTACAACATTTTATACATATGGCACAGGAAAAATTTAACTGTCATGGTGCATATTCACAAGATTGGATCATGTGATAGTGTTGTAGCAGTAACTATATATTACTGATTCCTGACGTAAGAGAGAAAACATACAAAACGTACATACAAAATCAGATTAAGATTAAAATACAATTGGCGCAATGAAAAACCACATCATGTTCTCTTTATTTGGAGTGTTTATGCAACGTCCCCTTCCTGAAGTGCCCTTCAAGGGTGCCAAAACGCAGTTTGGAATTCACCTCATTTGTTTGATGGTTTCCCTGTTGATTGACTCTCCAGGTGTGTCTTGATTAGGCCATTAGCATTGTGTATAGAGGGTATGCACGTGACGTCACCTTCAGCGAAAATGACTGCGGTTACGCCCACTGAGTGGCAAAAGACAAAGCGGCAGCATTTGTGTAAAGTGTGAAATCAGCAGAAACACTGGGAAAACGCTTCTAAATGGGAAAAAGCTGTTGTGCGATAGACTGTACTAACAGATTAACAAGATTTCGGAGCTATCGTTTTACAGACTGCCAAAAAACACAGAAAGGAGAAGTAAATGGATCGTCCATACCAAAGTCCACTGACCACAGGTGGGTTGACAAGTTGCTAGGGTCACTAGGGTCAATGTCATCAAGACGTTAACACCAAAACCTTTTTTCCTACAACACAGACGATTTAATTGTACTTAAAATACGGTGGTTATTTTGTCAGAATTTAGCTACAAGACATATAAGCTGTTCCTGAAATCACACAAGAATATCTGCACGAATTAAGAACCCGGGTAAGTCACAATATTAACCCTTTCATTGTGTTAGGATGATTTTGTGTATAAAATCACAAAAAAATTACTGCTGGGTTTTTACAGGCAGAGTCACATGTATTAGGTTCATTGCACGCACAATCATTTTAATAGTTGTACAAAAAATGTATGCGCTGGCAAGAATGTCACTTTGCTGTTTAAATAAAAGCAATGTTTAATGTTTTGCATGCACTCATTATCTCCTGCAGCCACCGCAATGACAAAGCACATAAAAATTGTAAACGTTGTCCAATACCCCTTCTTGTCTTAAGACAACTTTTATGAACTTTTTGGATTTACAAAGATTTTCAAATGTCTGTATTACCATATAAAATGCTGTAAATATTTGTGTCTATTACTATTTATAATTTTATTGTGGATGTTTTCTCACAATTATGACGTAATGTGAAGTAAAATAAAAATCTTATGTAAAGTAATAATCTATAAACATACTGTATTATACAATCTTAAAAAACATGTTGAGTGTTTTAAGAGAAATCTTGCAAGGCTTTGGGGGTGTTGTTTTTTATGCGCCGCCAGGTGAATATTCTGTAAAGCGAAAGACATTGAGGTAACTTGAATTGAATTGCCATGTGGGACGAATTGCCGTATGCCGCGGGAGAAATGTGCGTTCTTAAAGACCACATCTGTATATATAATTAAATATGAATTTAGTGTGTTTCTGTTATGTTTCACTGTTGAGATTTATAAAAATAACCACGTCGGCGATCCAAGGCCTTTTTTGTTTTGTAGGAGGTGATGGGAGCTACGAGGAAGCGCAGCAGGGGCTATTCAGCACAAGAGGGGATGTTTGTGCAGGAACTTGATCCCATTTTGGATCAAAATACCTCCATAATGGATTGTTCGAGGTTTTTAGGAGAAGATGATGAGGAGCAGCAGTGACAAAGCGCAGCAAAAAGACACAGATAGCACATGTGAAAGTGACAAGCTTGTCAAGTATGCAACGCATACTCGAAATGTGACCTCTGCATTTAACCCATCCCAGTGAATAATGAATACACGCACTGCAAGTCGTGAACACACACAGGGAGCAGTGGGGAGCTCTCCCAGTGCCTGGGGAGCAGTTAGGCCAAGATCCTCAAACCGGCAACTCTTGGGTTACAAGCCCGACGATCTTACCACTAGGCTACAACTGCCCCATAAGTAAATTACACATGTAAGTTTCAATACCTTTTGCACTTTTATATACGTTTATCATTTGCTGTATTTGTTTGCAATAAGCAAGGCTAGGCAATGAATTTTTTAAGACTGGCTATACTCTGTATGCACAAAAGTTCTAGGACACCCGCAACCGATTTAAATGTACATGTTTAACCTCCTAAGACCCGAGCTTTGGCTTGTGATTATTTTTTTTTTAGATTTCTTCCAGCTATTTTGGGGTTAGGAAGAACCAATAAATATAATAACCAAATAATTTTCATTGAACATGAAGCAGTGTAATTGTCCACGTTTGTGTACAAGAGGTTTCAGTTACACAGAATTAAGTGTTATGGTGCAGACAAGAAAAAAATATATGTCCACATAATGTGGACATCCAGGAGGTTAATTGTGTTCATTTCCGTATTAAGGTAATAAAATTGTTAGTAAAATGAAATAATAATTTTAGTGAGAAATTTGCAGCTGGTGGAATAAATATGTTAATTATTTGTGTCATAATGTATCATGAAAAATGTCTCTCATGCATATAAGGTAACTAAAGTGCCAGTAATAAAGACACACACATCTTAAATAATGTTTTATTGTGTTTTCTAAATTTACAGATTGTGAAGAAAAGAATAAACTGTATGTGCCACCGGAAAAGCCCTCTCGTGTAGCAGTGGCTAGATATAGCCTTGTAATAAATTAAAGACCAACACAAATTATGTTTGTGGCTCCCTGTGATGCCTCATTCTCTCTCTTTAAGGATACCATAAAGAAAGCCTAAAGCAAGAGATCCCTGAAGTCATTGATCAAGTACTGTAAATGTCAAGCTCAAGTGTTTTTATTATTAGTTAACAGTATTATTAAAAATGATTTTTAAATGAACTTGAACTAATTAAATACTGAGAGTGAGTGTCTTTGAGTGTGTGTTTCTGTTTGCTTTAATAGAGATTGTTGGAGCCAACAGTGAGGCTGTAAGAATAGGATCCAACAAAACAGATGTAGAACAAAATGAGTCAATCTCTGTCAAGGTTCAAACAAACAAGACAACATGTTTTCCTAAAGCAGAAATGCGATCAATATAATATGAAGAACATCTACACAGTCACTCATATTTAGACCAAAGACAAGCAAGCAAAATTCTCAATGAAGATGAAGCCATTGCAGGTGCTGGGACTTCTACAAAGTCCTAGGAGCAAAGGTCAAACCAAGCTCTTGCATGGCAATGATTATAATGTTTGGTAGGGGTCTGCTTGTTGTACCCCTAGATGTTTCATGATGTGGTTGGCTCAATCTTTACCCTTTTTGTTTGTCTTTTACTGCCTACAGTAGATGTTCATCTCCAGAGAGCACTTTTTGTCTTCTTGCCCAGATGTCCTTTTTGCTGCAATTCTCAACCTTAGCCTGATGTATCTGTTGCTTTTTTGTACATCATGGCATAAAGGAAGCTTGCTGTCCATATGGCTGGCCTCCTTCTTAAGCAAATCAATAGCATTTGGGAGTGTCATGATGGAGGCACTGGTCTTCGCACTAATGTAGTCCAGCAACTTGAGATGATGTTCAAAGGCATCTTGCGACGGCTGACAAAGCACATCTGGCTTGAACTCCATCAGGACTGTAACCATTGTGTTTAATTGCACTTTGCCATTCATTACAAATGTTGGAATTTCTGATTAATTTGTGAACAATGTTGTGATTTGGGCCAACCATTTTTTTTCTTCTGTCAGTATCTTTGGAAAAATCATACATCAGAATCCATTTCTCAGAGTGATGGTGCATCCAAAAGCCAAAGAGTCAACCATAGTAAGACATAAAGTGTCTTTAAACATAAACGGCACTTTTTGTCTACTCTACATTGTATCGGTTTATTCACATATTCACATTACAGGTTAATACTTACTGAAAATAGTTGAAAATAAATAAATAAATAAAATAAATAATAAATAAAAGGATACCTGTAGTTTGCCCAAAAAATGAAAACTCTGTCATCATTTACTCAACCTCATGTTGTTCAAAATCAGTATAAATGTCTTTTTTTATGATAAACAGAAAGGATATATTTGGAAGAAAGTCAGTAACCAAACAGATTTTATTCCCAATTGACTCCAATAGTATTTATTTTCCCTATTATGTCAATAAATGAGAGACGAGATCTGTTTGGTTACTGACATTCTTCCAAATATATTGCTTGTGTTCATCAGAGCAAATAAATTTTATACACGTTTTGAACAACCTGAACAGGTGGGTGGGTAAATAATGACAGACTATTCATGTCTGGGTGAGCTATCCCTTTAAACCTATTCAAACCAAATCAAGATCAAATTGTGTTGCAACTCTTGTGTTTTAGCAGCTTTGTATATCGACATTGCATTTTTCCACAACATCAGATACAATGCATAATGGAGTCTACCCTTTCCCCATATGTTATATAATAAAATGTTTTGTTGGATGCTGTATACCCTCTACCTGTTAAATGCCATTGGTTGCCTTATTTTTTACACCATTGACGAAACATATTTCTTGGGATAATGTTAGCATTTATTTATATTCTTTATGCTTTTCTTTATGGTTTTTTCAAAACTGTGATTTTAATTAAAGTAAAAGTGTAGTAATTATGTTTTAAGCAGATTGATAGCCATATAGCCATATTTTTGCTACAAAAATAAAAGATAAACTGTGTTTGCTGTAGTGGCTATGGGTAACCACAGTTTTCTTGGGTTCACCATTAACTCTTTCCTCGCTAGCATTTTTTAAAAAAAAGTTCCCAGCCAGCACCATGATTTTCACAAAAGTTTAATGCCTTTCAGAAAATGTTCTTCTTAAAATATATAAATATACAATGTATCAAATTAAAGAAGAAAAGACCCTCTGCTTAAAAAAAAACAGTTTCATCCTACCTTCATTAGTTCTCTTTTTATCACCTCTCAAATATGGGTAGGTTTCTTCAAAAACACCAAATTTTTAGCAAAAAGCAGAGATAATTCAATTTTTGTGAATGACTTTTGATAGAGATCAGATGCAGAGCAATGATCAAAACATACACGGACAAACAGCTGTTTGCCCTAGGGGATACTTCCGGGTGTTATAAGTTGCGGAAGAGCGCCACCTGGTAGATAATAGCGATATTGCCAAAGCCGGAAATACTCGTAATTGGCAGCGAAGCATTTTTTTTTTACTTGTCAATGGCAGGGAAAGAGTTTACTGTTTAACTTTATTAACTGATTTAATGTATCTCGATCAATCCACAGTAAAAAGGTAATCAATTCACATTATAAGTTCATATTTACCTAAAAAAGCTGAAAATATATGTTGAAGTTGTCTGTCTTGCTTTTAAACCTATGCAAAAAGATTGATAGCCTGGCTTTGTTTGAAATTGTAGAACGTTGCGATGAATTACGTGATCACGCGGTGGTGAGATCAAAGTGTCACGGAGTGACTTTTTGAAGGGGCGGAACCGAAAGTGGTTGAAAATTGGTTCCGCCCGGACGCTATTCCCCGAACACCAGTCACTTCTGGGAACTCCGGGAGACCTAAATTTGGACATTATCGGCTACAGGTGTGTCACTGAGCGTGGCGATCATCAATTGGGTGGTTCAAGAGGAAGGAGACGTATAAAGAGGGCATCAGAAACACAGGAAGAGGGAAGTTGACATCCAGCAGATACTGCGGGTAGAACGGAGCGATTGGGCGTTTGGAGAGGAAGTGAGACGGATGTGTTGTGGATTTGGAGACTCGCAAAGCGAACCGAAGGATCGGGCAAACAGGAATATACAGGTTTGAACAACGGAAAAATGTGTTGGATGAAGAGCTTTGTTAATCTGTGTTACCTTTGCGGAAAGATCGTTTACGCCGAAGAGCAGTGAGAGGAGAGGATCTGGTGTCAAGTGGATATCATCCTTCCGGCTGTGTTTGTGTGAGTAGCTGCAGGCAAGGAGAGGAAAATAGTATCAACAGACTTGTGAGTACATTGAATTACCATCATGTCTATAAGCCTTACTTTGAATATGGGAATATCAGCATTTCTTTGAGTTGTGAAACAGTGTGTAAGCAGCCCCACGGTGGGAAGGATTTGTGGGTGAGCCAAATACCAGTTGGACTGGGAGGACGTTATCCTGCTGTGGCTGCGACGCTTACTCTGGGCCACTCGCCGTGTCAGCGATTTTCGATTCATCCCTGGACGAACCCTCAGTCCAAACGTAGAGTGCCGACCTTAATTCACTAGAGTGTGTGAAGTGTAGTGGGTGAGTCTGTTGTTGACGTGTGTACACCTGAAGATTGTAGTGCGGTGCCTTGTCCCTGTTGTCTGCATTCACTCTTTAGGCCGAGAAGGAAATCCTGTTGAGGAGAACATACGCTGTGCTGGCAGTGACCATCTTTTTATGTACGCCCGCTTATAACTCCTGAGGCAACGTCAACGAGTAAGGAACTGTGTGAATAGTGTGGGAAAGGACGTTAACGGTGAGAAGTATTACCTGCTGTATGAAGTAACAACTGTGTGACCTCTGTGTATGTTGACCTACTGTGGAGTCCTTCTAGAAGTTCGCCCCTGTCTATATCTCTTGTCCCGTGGGTTGGAAGTTAGGAGAGGGAAGCGTTCAACTCCGGTACTTGTCTACACACGGGCCTGGTATAAACAACTGACCTGAACCCACCCAGTGTGGTGGTGGCGGCGGCTGTGGCCGTGGTAGGTCCAACGAGCAGCAGTGTCCGATCCATACCGCCCATTTACCCTTGTTTGAGGTCAAGAGGTGGTGTATCTTTTCTCCCTGCATTCACTGAAGTTATATACATTGTAAACTAATGCTGTGAGTCTGTCTTCTGTGTTCCTGTATACCCACTGTAGAGCCAACGTTAAAAGCCACTTACCTGAGAGTACGCCCCTGTATGCCCCAAAGCTAAAAGTCCTTACCTGTGAAGCCACCCCTGTAAATCCAGAGTGAAGATCCACCTACTTTCGAACACATCTGTATGCCCAAGCTATAAGCTATTTACCTGTGAACCCACCCCTGTACGTCTAGAGTGAAGACCCAGTTGTCCCTACTGAATATGTGTACCTGTATGCCCCACGTTAAAAGCCACTTACCTGAGAATACGCCCCTGTATGCTTAAAGCTAAAAGTACTTACCTGTGAACCTACCCCTGTATGACCAGAGGGAAGAGTCAGTTGTCCCTTCTGAGTGCGTACCTGTAAGCCCAGATTCAGAATCACTTACCTTCAAAAACACACCTGTATGTCTAAGTTACAAGCAACTTACCTGTGAATACGCCCCAGTACGTCCAAGGTGGAGGTTCGGTTACCTCTGTGTATCTGCCTTGTTACACGCAAGCTACTTACCTGGGATACTCACCTACATAGCCACGGCGAAGAAATCCTTACCTTTCTGTGTATTCATTTAGAGTCCAATACTAACCATCTTTGCGTCCTAAAGGAAGCCCAGCTGGCTTGGAGACTCTATTTGCCCCGTAGCAGACGCGCGGGACAAGGTACCCACCTCAGTCAAACGTGTTGCTTATCGTGTCTCTCTCTTTGCCTCAGGAGAAAGGAAAGGCGCCACGGGAAGTCCACCTGCGAGACAGAAAGCAGTATCAGCTGGGAACAGTGGATAAAGTCACGTGTGAGACAGGTGTATCCCCTGGGAGGACTTACTTGAGCGTCCCCGCAACGAAGTTCCAGTGTCCCTGGCTCATACTCTCTGGCCCGAGAGTTTGTTTTTAGATCCCCTTTCCCCCCCTACTTACCTTTTTAAATAATTTAAATAAAGTTTGTTTTAATTATACTTACCTTCTCTCATGTGTCTGGTCATTGGGGTGTTCTTGGGACCTCCTCGAGGTGGAAACTGGGGAGGAGCGAGACTCACGACATCTGTGGTCCGCTCCGACCTTTGATAAAAGCGTGTCGTATCTAACAATATTTGTCTCCTGTTCATTCACCGTCATTACTCTGTCCGGTCATCCTCATCCTTCACATCTAAAATGCATATTTTCATGACTACTTGATTGTAACATGTTGTTTGCGCTGTCTGGATATAAAAAAACACTAAGGCATTCTGTTAACAGGTAGTGACTTTGTATTGCACTTCTTATAACTTTCTATTGCTTCTCTTAGATAGGTGGTTCTCAGTTACCTGTCACAAATTCACAATCTTCCCACATCTCCTGCAGCACAGTCAAGACTCTGGATATCACTTTGTTTATATTTGCATCTAAGAAATAACATGAAAACTCTTGCCTGTTTATATCCTGCAATGCTGCAAATAAAACCTCACTATAGCCTGGTGTTTCCTAACAATGTGGTTATCTGCTGCATAGAGAAGATTTATTCTGCATTTGTTCCGCTTTCAGAAATTTCATTTCAATGTAATTTAAAATATTTAGCACTGATTTACTGTAAAAGCAACTATGATATCTTGCCTTTATTTCTGTCTCCTCTGCAGAGTCAAAGATTGTAATAAAAGAGTTCAATGAAGTGAGACTGAGTTAAACTATATATTTTCTCTACCAGTGTAAAAACGACACCAGAGCTTTAAAGCCATTACACAAAGAGACTCATATTATTGAGTATTAATTTAAATTGTCTGATTGTTTATGACCGTTTGGTCAGTAATGTAAATGTCGAAAAAACTTTACAGGTCATGTTACAAATATTAAACATCTAGTCATGTATTTTTGTTTAATCACAAACTGAAAATGACCCATGATCACTAATTGTGTTGATGAGTCCCTAATTTTAACATTGGTAATGGGATTAAGGTTTATTTTTTCTAACCTAGTGTTAGTGTAGTAATGTTTATGTATGTATAGATTTTATTATTCCACTTGTGTTATGACAATCTATCCTATGATAATAATGCATACAACTGTGATGTTAATTTTTGTGAAGAGTTTGAATTTTTGTGTGAACTATCCCTTTAAGGTAAAATATGCCATTTGATTCTGGACTGTAAATACACAGCTGAACCCTTTCACTGTTTTCTACATCATCCTATATAATGTAAAGAACAAAGTGAAAACATGCTATAAAGCAGGGATGGGCAACTTCGGTCCTGGAGGGCTGGTGTCCTGCAGAGTTTAGTTATAACTTGCCTCAGCACACCTGCCTAAAAGTTTCTAGTATGCATAGTAAGTCCTTAATTGGCTGCTTCAGGTGTGTTTAATTATGGTTGAACCTAAACTCTGCAGGTCACCGGCCCTCCAGGACCGAAGTTGCCCATCCCTGCTATAAAGCAAAAGATATAGGTCCATCAGAACAAAAAACACAAAAATAAGAATTTTTATCCAAATGCAATCATCAAGCTAAACTAAAACAATCACAGCACTGAACTCAATACCTCAGGGGTACAACTGTAACCTAAAACAAATGTACACTTAAAATATATGTGGATTATATTGTAACATTCCATCCATAAATGTCCCTTATGGTTTTACTACAGTTAAAAAAACATGTTTACTGTAGTAAAACCATGGATACCACAATATAACTATGGTTCTGACAACCATGGCTTTCAAAAACCATAGTTAGTTTAATCATGGTTAGTGTAGTAAAACCTTGGTTTTGCTGATAGTAATCAATACACCAAAAAACTATGGTTACTACACTTTTACCACAATAAAACCATAGTTAACGGGTGTAAATGCCACCTTATTTACCTCAATATCCTACTGTACCACCACATAACAGTAGCTTTTTACCTCTATGTCTGTCCTTCAGTATTAACCAGCTCCACAAGCAAAATAATATCTATGCAACATACCTGTGTTTGCGTGGTTTATGGTAAAAAAAAAACCATTATTATCCACATATCGTATATTTTTGTAGCACAAGATGTGAGGATTTATGACAAGAAAAGAACCCAAATGCAGACGTAACTTAATAAGGATTTATTGCACAAAAACAGGGGAAAACAAAGACCCACGAGGGGGTAAAACAAGACAGGATCACACTACACTAAACTAACATAAAACTTAACATGAACCAACATTAAACTACAAATGACAAACTAGACTAAATATAGGCCTACTCAATACTCACAAATGCAAGACTCTGGAACACGACAGGGAAGGTAACAAGACGAACGCGCACTGAGCATCAAACACAAGGACAATAAATAGGGACAAAGTAAATTACATACACCTGGAAATCATTACAAGTAAGGTATCGGGAAAAAGTGACGAGACCCGGGAAATGCGTGGTCAAAATAAACCAATACTAAAACCACACATTTCCCACATAAAACATGGTACTGCCAGGACCCCGAACACAAAGACTAGATGTAATAAAACACATTATTTCAGACGGGTCCTGACACAAGATTTCACTCTCTTCCTGAAACGCATGGATTTGTAAAGCTCTGTGTCGCTGATTGGCCAGCTACACTGCAAAAAATGACTTTCTTACTTAGTATTTTTGTCTTGTTTTCAGTAGAAATATCTAAAAATTCTTAAATTGAAGATGTTTTTTCTTGATGTGCAAAATGACCTAAGAAAATAAGTCTAGTTTTTAGATACAATTTAAGTGAATTTGTGCTTAAAACAAGCCAAATAGTCTGCTAATAGGGTGAGAAATTTTTGCTTAAATTAAGTGTTTAAGAAAAAAAAAACTTATTTTTGGATTTTCTTCTTACCCCATTGGCAGATATTTGTGCTTGTTTTAAGTTTAAATTTACTTAAATTGTATATTTTTTGTATATAAATTAGACTTATTTTCTTAGGTCATTTTGCTTATCAAGAAAAAGCATCTTAAAGGTGTAGTGTGTAACTTTTATAAGAATCTCTTGACAGAAATGCAATATAAAATACATAATTATATTATCAGTGGTGTATAAAGACCTTTCGTAATGAAGTGTTATGTTTTTATTACCATAGAATGAGACGTTTTTATCTACATACACAGAGGGTCCCCTTACATGGAAGTCGCCATTTTGTTTCTACAGAAGCCCTTAACGGACAAACTTTTTTTTACTAAGTTGTCTCCAACGATGACATGGTTGTCTGGTGGCAGCTACCCTAGCTTCTCTATGCGTTTCGGTGAACGGTGGACTGAAACGTTTGTTACAATTTGCAACCTCACCACTAGATGTACTAAAATTTACACACTGCACCTTTAATTTAAGAATATTTAGATATTTCTACTGAAAACAAGACAAAAATACTAAGTAAGAAACTCATTTTTTTCCAGTGTATTTTGTGATTGGCCTGAATACCTCTGAAGTCAGCCGGAAATGTGACGCTCTTTACCATGTTTGAAAGATTCGCTCACAATGCAATGCTAACAGGAGTTAACTTACAGGCTGAGTCCAAGTGGAGGAATTATGATAATGTCGGTTTTTACTACATCACCAATCCCAGGAAGTAAACTGTTGCCTACAATCCGTGTGTTTGTTGTATTCCAAGAAAAAAGATTTACGTTTGTACCTTTTGCATATCATTAACATGTACTAATACACACTAACACACCAAAGGAAATTTAAAAACATGAATGGGACAATAGGTGCTCTTTAATATTGACTGAGGAAGATCATGTCAAAGATTGAACGCTCTGAATTCTGCTGGGTTATTTTTGGGAAATTATATTGGACATAGCACATGTTGGGTTGTTGTTGTAGACTGTGATTTCATCACTTATTGTGTATCCTTTCTGAACAGCTGGAGATTGTGAAAAGTGTGTTTTTAATTGTGGTCCAGGGCTGCGTTTCCCGATAACGTTGTCTCTTAGCGCGCTACGAGGACTCTTAAGTTAAATCTTAACTACAGGTTTACCTTTTCTAGGCGTGTGTCCCGAACTGTACCTTAACTGGTTTCTTAAGGTATTCTTTCTTACGTACGACGTTACCAGGTGCTGTCCATGGCGATGGAGCTGAATAGGTTGATTTCGATTGCTAAACAATCAATTGTTCACTTTATGTAATAGGTTTCGCTGCTTAATGAGATAGCGGTGTTATTTATTAAAGAAACATTTCAGAAATAGCTCAAGCTAAATTTATTAGAAATATCTGGTAAAAATATTTCAAATTGCAAACAACTAAATTCAACCTTTTATTTTATATCAAACCCGTGCAAAACCCGCAATTCATTTCCAAACGTTTCATGCATAAACTGCTCCAATGCATCCGCTATGCCTTCACTTTAAAGGATAATTTATATTAGAGTTCCAATAAGTGCGTTGCACAGGGGAATAAGTTGGGTCGCGAAAGTCACCTGCTTGGATGTGCATTAAAATTAAAATATATATATAAAAACAAACTGTTGTTCATTAATTCACACGTTTATTGTGCTTGGACACTGGATGCGCAAGCAGCGTGGTTACAATGTGGATAAGACGCATTTCTGGAGCCGCGCCTGTTAAATATAACATAAAAATATATATTATGATTGCATTAGATTTTAGCTTTGATTCGTTTTAATGTGGAAATTCTGTTGACCTTATACAAGCAGTAATCAAGTGGAGCAGTTTCTTTTGAATGTTCATAAAGAATATGGCATGCAGTTGCCTCAAAGTTAGAAAACATAAAAAAACTTCGATGCAAAGTCGAATTAACATCAATAATAATATTTAGGAAAATCAACAATTATGATTTTGTGATGAATGTGCTCCCATGGCATGCGATTTTTTACTTGATTTTTTTTCAGCTAAAATAGCCGGTAAACTAAATAATTAACAGATATGAAATGCACAAATGAAATAGTAAGATTTGCTGTATAGCTGCCTGCCATAGTTTTACCAACTCCTCCACCCAAAATCTTTTTTTTTAATAGTTTCTTTAGCCTGTAATAATAGCTCACAGCTGATGTTCCTTTGGAAAAAAATAATAAAAATAAACCATCAGTGTAATGATGTCTAATTATGTGAATGTTTTATTCTTTAAATAAAAAAATTGCCTAATTTAACATGGAGTGTACTTCAATTGTTTTTACAAATATTTAGTTATATAGACTGCAATCTACACAAGCTTTTATCACAGTCATGGCCCCTAGCGGAGTCAAGTGGGATAAGGTATAGCTAAGAGTGCTCCAAACCAACCTTCCGAACGAATGACTTACAGAAGGTATATGTAACTAAGAACGTTTCGGGAAACAGGTATTAACGATAAGGTACAGCTTAAGGTACAAATTAAGAACGACGTAGAGCTAAGAAGGTTTCGGGGAACACAGCCAAGAAGGCCCAGAAAACACGGGTAACATATGTAGCCTGAGTGTACTGTATGGACAAAAGTGTCTTCCAAAAGCATTAATGTGATTTGGAAGATGGTAAAAGGCCAGAGCCAAATGTGCCTGTAGTCAAAGAAATTTGCCTGAATACATTAGGATTAACTGAAGTTTACTTAAAGAATACAATTCTGTTATATATTATCTTAAATGTAGTGGTTTATGCAGCTGGATTTGTGTGCAGCATGAACTGTCTATTGAAGTGATAAATGCCCTATGGCATAACATTTCCTACGGAGAATGATTCTGGCACCATCCTGTCTAGCAGCAATGCTTGTTTGACTTGAAAATATCTCCCTTCATACTCTACATTAGCCTTGACTCTCCTCTCTAACCAGGACTCGGGTTATTTGTCAGTCTGATTTACATATCTGTGCACGTGGGACACAATCTGACAACCATGAAGTGCGTGTATCTGCCAAACGCTTAGCTTGCGGCTGGAAGCTACATGCAGGGCTGGGAAGCGGGGCGCCCTCTTCGTGATGTGATCTCAACATCTTCTGGATCAGTGAACACACAGCCCCGGTCTCGGCCCAAACATCTCTACGCTAGCCCTGACTGCAGGGGAACGCATGCATGTGTGCTCCCAGCATCCCGCTGAGGAAACTTAAAACCACAATCCCAGCAAATCGAGAGGGTTTATGCACATGTTAACAGACACAGCCGTATTCTTACAAGTCAAACACATTGGCTTATGTGTCCGATGAAATTTAACTCCATATATAGAAATGTACTGCAGATTTAAATAAAAAGTACAGATGCTTTCAAAACAACATTTTAACTCTTAATGCACAACTGTTTTTCCAATCAGTGTTACATATTCAGGTCTTTAGTGACCTGGTTATCTAAACAGGGTTGGATCTCTAAACTGTCCCAATAGTATTAAATGCTTCTAATATTTCATTGGTAATTACAAAACGATCAGTTAAAGAGCACCTATCGTCCGATTCATGATTTACATTTCCTTTGGTGTGTAAGTGTGTGTTAGTACATGTAAACGATAGGCAAAAGGTACATACCACAAAGCAAACGATGTTGCAAGTTATCGTCTCCAACGTAAATCTCTTTTTTTTGGACTACAACAAACACACGGATTGTAGGCAACAGTTTACTTCCTGGGATTGGTGATGTAGACAAGACCGACATTATCATAATTCCTCGCACTTGGACTCACAGCCTGTAAATTAACTCCTGTTATCATTGCAAGCTAATCTTTCAAACGTGGTAAGGAGCGTCACATTTCCGGCTAATGTCAGGGGTATTCAGGCCAATCACAACGTACAGATTAGCTGGCCAATCAGGGACACAGAGCTTTTCAAATCGATGATCTTTGTACAAAATCAGTGCGTTTCAGGAAGACAGGGATATCTGGAGTTACAAAAAATGTACGGTATGTAGAAAATAATGTGTTTTTAACCATAAACCACGCAAACACATTGTTTTATAACAAATACACAGAATAGCGTTCTTTTAAAAATGAAATAGGTGCCCTCGGTTAAAGAATGTTATACTTTGACATTGTAGTTGTCAATTATTTATGTAAAATACACACCAATAATTTAGGCACCAAAGAAGTCAGAGGATTTTTTAAATAATTTCAGTCCATCCATTTATGCATTTTCCAAAACAGCTTATCCTCTGTAAGTTTAAAGGAGGGTTGGAGTCTATCCCAGCATCTCTGGCCACAGGAAGGTTACATACAGTATACTGTAGATGATCAGTCCATCACACACACACACACACACACACACACACACACACACACACACACACACACACACACACACACACACACACACACACACACACACACACACACACACCTCTAATGGCAATTTAGTCATTTAAATTGACCTCATCTGCATGTTTTTAGACTGTGTGGGAAAACTGGTGTATCCAAAGACCCCCACGCTAACACAGGGACAACATGCAGACTCACTGGCTTAGCCTAGCACAACCCAGGAACCCTCTAGCAACAGTGCCAACCACTGTGTTACCCATCATTTTAGTCATCATGAAAACAAATAATAAAAACAATGTTTTGTTTTAATAACATTACTAATAAAGCAAAGTAATAAAGACATGTTGTATTTAATACTATTGTGGAATGTTGCTAAGTTATGAGTTGATTTGATCCATTTGATTTGAAATTCATCCAGCAAAACCTTTTCATAGCACTTATGGGTTGTCTTAGCCACATGATCGATAACTTTTCTCCTTTTCCCAAATAATAAAGGATGGGAAACCGTGGAAGTTTATGGCACAAAATGCCATTTGACACGAACAGATTGTGAGGGCCACCCACCTGATAGGTTCAGATCTTCAGAAGCATCCACTGCTTCCGGATGTGTTAACAAACAATATGGTCTCTTTTCACCTGTGGTTTTATTTGATATTTTTTTAATTTGAAGTGTTAAGTAAGCACTTGTACACACATAGGGCCCTATTTTAACGATCTAAGCGCATTGTCTAAAGTGCACAGCGCAACGTCTAAATGGGCATGTCTAAACCCACTTTTTCTAATTTATCGAAGGGAAAAATGGTTTGTGCGCCGAGCGCATGGTCAAAAAGGATTGGTCCTATTTTTTATAATTAATGGGAGTATTTTGGGCGTAACGTGCAATAAACCAATGAGAGTCTCAGCTCTCATCCCCTTCAAAAGCCTGTTGCGCTGGCGCTATGTCTAATCCCTATTTAGATGACAGACTTTGTAAACTGAAAAACTAAGCGGAAGAAGAAGACCCCCAGTTTAAGATTAATGTTAAATGATTGTGTTGTTTTTCATTTGTATTGAAATTGTTATTTTTTTATTAAAACCTTTAAAACCTGTTATCTTTTAGTCATGGAAGTAAAAAAGAAAGGGCTTTAAATTGCTTTAAATGTATGGCTATCCAATATCATCAAAAAATTATTTACAATTATGTAAAAAAAAGGTTTGTACTGTAAAAATACTTTATTTGTAACAAACAGGAGATAAAGAATTTACAAACAGCTCTCCGCACGTTTCAGCACTTGGACAGCGTCACAAGTTTTTTTTAAGAATTACTTAAAAATGTTTCTCATCTCACCATATCCACAGGTACAGAGTCATCATACAAAAAATCTGTAGGGTAGCATTTAATAACATTTAAAAATAGATGCATTTGTTTAAAGCAAAGAATTTATTTACTTACCAGGCTGTAGGTGAGGCAGCTCTTTGCGCCTTCTAACGTCTCATAATTGGTCCTAATTTATGTCCAAGAGACTCAATAATAATCTTTTACATTCAATCATTTAATCTTTCATATTTAAAAGCGTTTTTGTGCAGCTGCGTAGTCATGTGTGTGCTAAGCAAACCCGCGTTGTCGTCCCGTTTATAGGCGCATATTACTAATGCACTCTTTAAATAACAAAAAACATATTGCGCCATTGACTTTAGACCAGGCTTTTGTTGGTCAATGGCGTAGTCTATTTTAGTTGCCTCAAAATAGCAATGCGCCAACAATGCGCCTGAACACACCTCGTTTTCAGACCATGGGCGTTTTGGGGGCGCAAATGCATTTGCTATTTAAATAACGCGGCGCTAAACTTAAAAATTATAATTGCGCAGGGTGGAAACTAGCAAAAGACACTTGCGTCGCGCATTGCGCTGCCTTGCGGCGGGTGTAAGAGAGCCCAAAGAAATTGAACATACACTACCTTTGCTGACATAAAAAATAACATTAAACTTACTGTGTATTTGCAAAGCCATTTAAGGGTGCTTTTTATGTATTGTTTTGTTAAGGTTAGTGATTGCAAACAAGTTCCTTAAAAATTTTGTTTATTTAAATGTAGCTAAAATAAATGGATTGCAACCACTTACCTTTAAAAAATTTGTAAATTCAATTAATTGATTAATTTTTCATCAGTCATAAATAAATAATTTAAGAGGAAGTGGCAATTAAATAGGGCTGAAATTACTAAACTATTTTATACTGGGGTAACTAAATAAAATTGATTAAGTTCAACTAATTTTTTGTTTGTTTAAATGTAGCTTAAATAAATTGATTACAACCAATTACCTTAAAAATAGTAAATTAAATGAATCATTTATTTTAGTGTGTGTATATATATATATATAAATGTCATTTTATATACAGTTTAATGGCCACTCCCTTACATAATCTATGGCTTTAAAAATATTGGAAATACTTTGTATGTTCTTTCTTTCTCTGTGGAGCAAACAATCATCATTTATTTTCATTTCATAGTGTAGGATTAGCAATTATGTTATTATATAAAGTTACGTGGTAGGATCAGGTGTTTATGGGTAAATCTAAAAAAGAAACCAGGCCATTGATATAAGTAACCACAAAATGCAGTGAAAATATGGTTCTCTATTGTTGTGGTTAATGTTTCTGTTGCTATAATATCTTTACTCTGTGTCCTGTGTCGGTTTCTCTGCCATTACACTGACAGATTTACTCTACTGCTTTAATTCAATCTATTGGACAGCACACTTGATATATTCCAGAAGGGGGACAAAGGTTTGCATATCTTCAAGTTGTTCTATTAGGGTTGAAAACAATTAAACAAATAACCTTTGACCACAGCTTTGTGTTTTTCATTTAATTAAGTGGCTAATGTCAGTTTGGGAAAATTCTCTGTTACACTGAAAACTTATCTTATTTCTGTCTTATTCAGGCTTTTTTTGTAATAAGGCAGGATAGGCAATTTTCCCAAAAGCATTTTTGCTATGCTTGTTGAATATCTTGATAGCAATCACCATTTATATAAATATTAGGAATGTCGCAAGCCAATCACAAAGATCTCTGTCCCGGTAGTAAAAGTGAGTGTAGACAGATTTGTGCCAGCTTTGTGTGCTTGACACTACGCTACACTACCAGATCTCTCACTATACCGTAGCTTTAAAGCAATGTTTATTTCTGAAATGTCAATGGAAAGAGGAATCTACTGCCCACCAATACGACAAAGATGGGCTCTTCTTACTCTCAAAAACTCCTCTGTCAACTGTCACCTGTTCATCTGCTGTCAATCTTAAGCTTAGTTTTGGTATTTGGGCTTGGATGGGGATAGAATTATTAAACAGCAAAATAGTAATATTAAATGAAATTAAACATTGCAAAAGCTTCATTTGCAGTCACCCATGAGTTTCAGACCACTAGCACATTGTTTATGCTTTGGCAACAGATGTATTTTTGCATGCCAGTAAGACACTTTAAATTGAATTGAACTACATCTAATTTTAACTTATAATTAAGATAATTACTTAACTAGTATGAACAGTTAAGCTGATCTGCGTTCCCTAGAGGTTTGTCTGGGCCTAAAAGATCCATAGACTTGTTGCTAAATTTAGTTGTTAATATTTAATATTAAGATAAATTCTGCTCAGTACAACCATCATTATGTTGCTCATGTGGACTCTCAATTTAAATAAATGACTTCCACTGGCTTTGTTGACGCAAATTACTTTCAGTGTGAAGAACCCCTGAAAGGTCACATTTACAAAAAGTCTTTTGTGGTTTTGAGAACCGCTTCAGTCATTACATGCGGCAAAATGCAACCAAATTATAAAACAGTAAATCCACACTAACAATTTGGCAAACAAAATGTCTTTTGTTCAATAGTATTTCTGTTGTGTGCATTTAGCCAGTGATTTTATGTTTGTTACAACAGTAGTCACACAATTTTAAAATATATTTATAATGTGGCAGGTAATGGCAGGAAACACTGTTCACAGACCAAAAATCAATGTTAGTACAAAGCCTAACGCCAACGCTGATTTGACGGGGAAAAAAAAGACTTTTGACTTTGATATTTTGTTGGTTTTAGGTTGCGTTGTTATGTTACCAAATTATATTACACAGCGCCTGAAAATAGTCCCCTGCTATTGAAAGTAACCAAGGGGACTATTTTCAGGCGCTGTGTAATATCATTGCGCTTCTTGTAGCCATGTTACAGCAGCAAAGTCCTTAATTGTTACACCAGAATGAGAGTATAGTTCCTAGCCATATCTGCCTAGAAAATCACAACTTTTAATTTTCAGTTGATCTCAGTACACGATGTAACTACACAAGAGTCAAGTTTTAAATAGGAAAAATATTGAAACTCTTTGGGGGGTTTTTAGCACGATGCTGATGGTCTAATCAGATTCAATGGATTACGCTAAGATATGCTAAAAATGGTACCATCAGACACGTAGATCGGCTGAATGGATTGATAAAAATCAAATGTTTACCTTTAGGGGAGCTGGAAAATTAGCATATTTTCAAAAAAGTAAAGTGTCCCTTTAAGTAGGGGAGAGGGGGATAAGTTGTCACACTTTTCACACTAGCCATGTTTCCATCACCATGATTTTATGCACATTTTGAAGTATCGCATTAAAAACAAGTGATGGAAATGGAAAATTTCGATTAAAAATTCCTTTAAAATTAATTTTTTTTATGATTGCTTGAGGTGAGTAAAAGAGTAAATGCGAATAATGGGATATGGAAACGCATTTGCCCAATAAATTCTGACGTAGCGAACATTAAACCCACGTGACTGATCGTCTAGCTGTTTCTACAGTCGTTGTTTTACCATATATGGGGCTTGATGTAGTTACAATGTCCTTGCTGCTAGTGCCTGCATCAATAATGCTACATTTCTTTCATCTGTGCACAGCATTCAGTTTGTCAATTAAAAGCTGCACTGCTAATAAAGTAATAACTTGCCCCATCGTGACTACATGCAGTCCTGTCTCCATTTTACATGCATACCTTGTTTTGTTTATACTGTTGGTAACTAATTAGCATTTCTTTGTTTTTTTGTGTGCAAATTTTGAAAAGATTTGCTTCATGTTTGGATGGAAACCCCACTACTGTCTAACAATTACTAAGAACCATACATCACAATGGTATAAATTTTATACCAAATGAAAGAAGGAAGTCTTGGGTATTCATTACATTTTCATATCTTATCGAGTTGTAGACTGTTAAATAAAGAATTTTCACTTGTGACAATTTGCCCCATCGACGGACAACTTGTCACTAGATTTTCTAAAAAGAAGAACACAACGTAAAAAAGGTGTTCAGGGTTGCTTAATAATTACAGACATGTGTATGAGCAGAGTTTTAGGCATCTGACCCAGGGTTTAGGAATGCACAGTGCGAAATGTCAGATTATGAATACCCAGGGTTATCTCTTAATTTCTGGTTAAGTACAAACAGTGTGAAACGTGAAACAGATAACCCAGGATTCCGTTAACCGGGTGTTTAGAATAACCAGGGGTTAACTATTTCCAGTGTGAAAAGCATGTGACGACTTGCCCCATAGTCATTGAGACAAACTGACGTTTGATAATGTTGGCAAATCTCAGGGTTAGCTCAATATAGTCAGCTAAAGTATCAAAAGACACGTTAGGTCTCCTCTGTTTTGTGCAAAATAATAATTTTTAACATTCATACCCAATAAAGTTGTATTGCATTAAATTTAAAGTGCAATTTTTTTTTACTTTTAAACAAAAAAGAAAGAAAATTGTGCTAGAATGTCAGAAAATAGAGCGATCTTGGCCACATGTGAACACGAAGTTGACTATAGAAGAATTTATCACACAAAGTGTCTATTTGTTGGAGTTATGAACAGTGTGACAACTTACCAATGTGGCAACCTACCCCACTCTCTCCTAACAAAAATCCAACGTCTAGTAAAAGTGGGGTATAAAATAAGTTATTTTCATGAGAATCTCCTTTGATGGTAGCTTTTGTAAACATATATATTTCTTACTTCTACAGGAAATGAGATATTATCCCCAGATTTGATGCATTGGTGTATGGGCACAGTCTTAGGACACACCAAAAAAGGTGGTGTGACTGCTCCACTTGCTGGCTCTAAATTGCATCAGTTGGCTGTAACTGCAGTACCATTTGGTCTGATTGACCTCAAAATTGACATGCAGTGTCTTAGTCTCAGTACTCTTTGTCTCATAGTCCATCATGAAATTTTTGCACCATGATGAACTATCTATTTTAGATACACAATGATAAATATAGTCTGTATGTACAGCTGCAAAGCAGGCCATCCACAGTTCTCCATCTTTGCTGAACGTTGGTGTACTGCCTTAAAACTTGGGAATATGTCATCACAGCTGTGACTTGTGCATGCACAGTTTTAATCACAGCGATACTGCTGGTACACATACTGCTACAAAGACATGAAATTTAGCTATTTTTGCCACCACATCCCATAAGTTTGAAGGTTTAGATCAGGTGTCTTCAATGCTCCTGTTGAGGTATGGTCCAGCAGACTTCAGTTCCAACCCAGCTCCTACACACCTGTCTGTAATTATCAAGCAGCCCTGAACACCTTGATTAGCTGCTTAAGCTGTGTTTGATTGGGTCCATTCAACAAAGGTGTTTATGAAGGTGTACTTCACTTAAAGTGGCAATCCGTAAAATGTTTTCAATTAAAAATGAACAAAAATCAGTCAAAAAAATGACCCAATTCACAGTGGCAGGCTTAATGATTTATAATTCTGTGGGCCATTTTTTTTTTTCCGGGAAAATGTTTAAAAAACATAATTTGTCTTTGCGTGATGACGTCACATCCTTAAACATAGAAGAGGAGCCGGACGCTTTATCAGATGTGCTCTGGATGGGAGTTTGTAGCTTGTTTAGAAAACAGTTGCTTAGAGTTTAAACCTGTCATGTAGATGGCGCGTTAAATCTGTAAAGTTTCAAAAGATGATCATCTGTGGAATGGCATGTAATGTCAGTTTATTACCTTCTTACATTTGGGAAATAATCTGTTAAAACAGTGAAAGCTGAAACTGTGAGCTAATGCTAAAACAAAAGTTAATATCAGCCGGGCTTTTGAACATCTGAAGGGATTCAATACTAAAGCAGAGACAGTTTCATCTGAACGGGTTGAAACACTTATAATTGCAAATAACTGCAATTTTATAGTTCAAACAGAGATGGTGATATAGTGGCCACAGTTTTGGACTGAAGCTTTAAAACCATAAATATATACACTAGATGTCGCCTTGGCTATGGCAATTCATTGAAACGAATGCTTCAAATTGAGCCGCCATCTTGAAACAGGGGAGCCCCTCCTCTTTAATGCATCAGCATCAATGTAGGCAAAGGTGTAACGGAAATAAAATCACCATAAATTGTCATGAATGCAATTTTCTAGTTGTTGTTTTTGTTCCTTACAACGGTCAAACATGTATGTAACAACTGCAACTGAGTGCAGAGAAAATGTAAAGTTTTGATATTAAGAAAATCTTACAACATCAGAAGACCCCACCGGGTACCACTCATCTCCACTACAAATAGGAAAAAGAGGCTACAATTTGCGCGAGCTCACCAAAATTGGACAGTTGAAGACTGGAAAAATGTTGCCTGATCTGATGAGTCTCGATTTCTGTTGAGACATTCAGATGGTAGAGTCAGAATTTGGCATAAACAGGATGAGAACATGGATCCATCATGCCTTGTTACCAATGTGCAGAATCCTGATTGTGGTGTAATGGTGTGGGGGATGTAGTCTTGGCACACTTTAGGCCCCTTAGTGCCAACTGGGCATTGTTTAAATGCCACGGCCTACCTGAGCATTGTTTCTGACCATGCCCATCTCTTTATGACCACCATGTACCCATTCTCTGATGGCTACTTCCAGCTGGATAATGCACAATGTCACAAAGCTCGAATCATTTCAAATTGGTTTCTTGAACATGACAATGAGTTCACTGTACTAAAATGGCCCCCGAAGTCACCAGATCCCATGTTTTATATAGGAACTATATGGGGATCTAAAACATTTGGGGAGGTGGTTTGTGAGGACACGTGTTGGAAAACACTGATATATGCTGTACAGATGACTAAACATTGTAAGTAAAGGACTCTTTTTATTCCTTTTTTTCTGAAAAGGTTATTCGTTGGCTATTTGTGAACAGCGTGAGAACTTAACCTCTTTAGCATGGGTTAAATGTGCAATGACAATTAAGAATGTGTGCAACTGAATGTTTCTTACTGCAGCCTTACCTTAAATTCATCATGGATTTCAAATATTTCTTACAGAAAGTATCCAGAAGAAACAGAGGCAAATATAGCAACAGCTCTGTGCCCGGTTGCATGAAAGTCCTTAAGCTAAGAAATCTCTCAAATATAAGGTTAAGGGTGCCCTTAATAAAAAATGTCCAAAAGTCCAATTTTCCCTTAAAAACTTAAGGGACTATAACAGGTCCCTTAACGTCACACGCGATGGCTGATTGTATGGTTATTTATGAAAATGAAGTACCAACGCGCATTTCTAACGATCTAAATAATCCCTAGAGAAAAGTGATGCGTATTTATTAGGAGAATAGCGGGTTGATCGTCCGTCAATCTAAAGTGTTTCCAGTTTGAATTACTTTGAGGTTTTATACACGCGGCACTTTACAGTCTGTTATTTGCGATGTTTCATTGTACACAAATCCGCCGTCTGTCGAGCTGCGTGCGTTGATTTGTTACCGCTGTGAGATTTTGTAACCATAGCAACCGCGTCTCCGCTGCCGTGTTTTGGCAGAGACTACCGTAAAATACTTAGTATAAACACTTAGGTAAGGGTGACAGTTAAGACCTTTGTTGCAACGCTCTTAAATAAATCCCTTACCTCAGGGATTTTTTCTCCCTCAGGGAAACCCTCAAGTAAGGAGTTTCATGCAACCGGGCGCTGGTCTTCTGTCTGCAGTTTGCCCCACACACACATGGTTGGCAGAGGAGGCAGAAAACAACACTCTGAAGCTAGTTTTTTTGTGAATATTCTTTGTTTATGATCAATTATGTGATTTTTTTTTCAATCTACTTCTTTAATTTCTTTAAAAATCTTACATTAAAAGGTTTGCTTGATACCCAAACTGATTTGTTTACTGTCCTTAAAATTCTAAGCTCCATTAAGCCAGCAGGTAAATCATATTGAATATTTATTGTCACACTTTAATTCTTGTTATTTATTATATTTCCCATTATAATCACTTGTAATCACTTGTCTAAGTTAATGCTAGTAATATAGTTACACATCATATATTTATAATACTTTATTAAAACCATAATAGTACCACCTCCACTTAGTGCTCTTTTTGGTTTGAGCCACTGCCCCATCTAGCATTTAAATTTTCTAAATGACTGTTCTCATTACAAAGAAAAGTGAATGGTTTATAAATAATTTTGCCATTAATGTATAATGCAAAAGAAGTTAAATTAAGGCTTTTCAACCTAATGCCAGTGCGTTTTGTGCAGATGCAAATTTGTGTGTATGTACAGTATGAGTGTGACCTTATAATGTAGTTTTCACAGAGATGTGTGTTTCACTAGTTTTCTTGCTAATAAATTAGTTTGTTTAGTTAATTTTAACACAATTATCAGCACACTATGGTTTAAAAAAATTATCCGGCCCGTTATTTACCATCCGGCACTCAGCGTAAAATAAGTTTGACACCCCTTATATATACCATTTTTTGTTGGCATTTAGGCTATAGCACCAGTCTTAAAATGTAAGGAATACTGGAGCTTGTTTGGGTTGGTAGGACTGCTCGCGGTGGGCGCCGGAAAATTTCCCTTATTTTCAAATCCAAAACTTGACAGGTATGCATCAAAATCAAAGAAGCATCCATTAACCTGTTACTTGTCTTTTAATCTGTTTAATATGCAAAATATTATTAATTCTGTGCTGCATCCTTGTCACTTTTCAGAGATTTTTGCCATTTTGATAGTGTTTTGATCATGTTACATTATTTTATTCTGGCGGCAGCTATGCGCGGCAGTCAGTGCAGTCGCAGACGTCATTAGCGTCTGACCGCGCTCACGAGCTCCTTGCTGTTGCTGCTGCATTTTGCTATCTAAGGTACTAAAACGTGTAAGAAACGCTCACAACATTTCCAAACCCCAGTACGGTAATGTTCAGTTAACCTCCTCTGTTTAGAAATTTTTTGTGGTTTAATATGTGACTGTCTCAACGTTATATTAGTAGAGATTTCTAGATTCATCTTCTTGGTACAACGCCAAAGTTCGCCAGAGTTCACGGCGGCGCGGAATCACACATGCTCACATATGAGGTAAAATTTAACTCAAAAATTTGTTTCTCTAATAATTTTATCTAAACATATTTTTAAAGTCATTATTGAACATTAAAATCAATCACGTGGCTATAGCTTAGTCTATGTCATTTTTGATGTTTAAATACTTTATGGATTTAAAACTACATTAATTTCATAAAATAATGCAGTAGTTGTGCAAAATGCATAAACGACACAATTATTAGTCATTAAACAAAACTTAAATAAACAAAACATGCCGTTTCAGATGTAAATATGATGCCAATATGTAATTATTCCGATTGAATAGTATTTGATATGAAGTTAGTCAACACTTTTATTTTGGAGGTTTTTGCATGAAGGCAGGGACGCTCAAATTGTTAGAAATGTAAGTGACATGGAAAAGACTGAAGAATCTATAATATTTTGTTTGACGTCTGTTTATGCACAAATTTCTGTGAGCTGTGCACACTGCCCCCTTAAAAAAAATTGGTGCATGACGCCCCTGATGATAAACAATTGTTTGGGTTTTGACAAAAATAAAATTTTGATTTCCAACCACATCAAGCCAACGTTCTTTTTTAATCAAAATGGAGTTTCTGTGTTACGATAGAGCTTGCCGTCAAGCGAACAAAGTTTTGACCGATATCAGTGTGTCATTTTCAAGTAATTCAGCATTTGTCCAGCATTTTATGAGGCTTCAAGACAACGCTGGGATTTGACGTCAACCCGATATTATCATTTTCTACCAAAATGTGACATCTGCCCAACATCTTCCTGATGTTACTTTGACATCCAATGCCTGCTGGGTTGTCTCCACTGTATGCTTTAGTAATATTAATTAGTCTCTTTGTCTGGCAGCGAGGACACTTCGGAGATGAGCTCTATTCAGAAATTTTATTGTGATGAATGTAGTATGACTTGTGTGAACAAAACAGATATCTAAATGTAGAATAAGACTATTCGTGTAGCTGGCTAACAATATGACAACAGTAATGTTAAAGAAAGCCAACTACAGCTGGTTACTAAAAAACAAGATAAAGAATAAATCGGACTAGAGTCTGCCAGCTAGATTCCCGTCATTGAATTGCTGAGGATAGGATGTGTTTGAGGCTGGAAGAGGCCACACTGAGGCTAATATATTGATCAATGTGAGAGTTAGGGTGATTCCTCATGAGCTGGACTGCAGACATCAGTTCGACTTGAGTGCTGCGCTACGAGGCCACAGTCCACGTCTAATCTGTCAGCAATGGGTAAAGTGGAGACAGTCCTCTCGTAAAGCAAAGGTGAGTAAATAGACACTTAATCATGATGTCTGTCTGTTAACACCGCAAGGACATTAAAGCAACAGGACACAAGTGCCACACTGGGACAACAGTTTATCTTTAACGTTACCTTAGAAGATGGAGGACGCACTGGAGCTGGATTATAAGTATGTAACGTTAACAGTTAATTTATACCATTTATATTTGCTATCATGTAACTTAATATGCTCATGGCTTGTGCAGTTCAGCCTACATACAGTGCAACCTCAGCAGACTGCACGCTTCGGATTGAAAAACTTTCGCATTGTTTACAAATGGAAGCGATCTCACGTAATGGCGGATTTCACGGTTGCATGCTGTAACAGTGTTAAACACAGTTATTCACTTATATCCTTCTTATATATATCCACTTATAACTTTCAGTAAGCCTGAACTGCTGTATCTTTTAAGTGTGTGCTGTAATATGATTCCATGTTTACATGCTTATTTACAAACAAATCCGCGTGTCCTCCCGTAATGGCGGATATCTTTTACATGTTTTACAGCGTTAGACACAGGTATGCACTTTCGTATCCTTCATGGCAACTTTGACTAATCCTGCACTGCGGGATTTGCTGTAAAATGATTCCATATTGTTTACATGCAAGGCAATTCCATACATTGCGCTTTACACGCGACACCGTTTTTATGAGCGCCGCGTTATACGGAGACGCGAGCTCGCGCACATGGACGCGCCATATGCGATGTGTTTTTAAAGTTCATACGTGCTTACAGAAACGCGTTTAAAACAGAAGCTAGACGATAAGGGGATGGGCATCTGAAAACAGTCATCTGAAAACAGCTTTTTATATAACTAATCGCTGCAGATGTTTATCTGAGATGTAGTTTATGTACAAGATGAATGTAGTATCAGTGACATTTACCCATCAGTTATGTATGTAAGGGTATTTCTGTGGACAACTTATGCTAACAGCTGTTTATAACTCTCTTAGAGGTCTGCATCTCTCTCATCAGTACAAAACTATGAAGTGGAAAAACAAAAGGTTATATGGTAACATGAGCCACATGAAGTTTACAGCTCTGTTGTGTATCAGTTTCTTAGTTTATACAAAGTTTTTGAATAGGGTATGTTTCCAAATAAACTGAAAATGTCCTACTGACCATCATTTCTATTTTGATTATATTGTTAACTTAATAAACCTCAAACAAACATGTATACATTTGTCCTCACATTCTTTTCTGTAGTTCACTCTCAGATTCCTGCCTAAAGGCTCATTATGCAGCTCATTATGGGAGCCTTTGTTTGCTAGCTGTCAATCAATCCTTCTCGCATACAGCCCCTCTAAACAAAAAGTGTCTTACAATTTCTAAATCAATACATTGTTTTATGTGAATAAGTAGGCAGGGTGATTTTCACATCATTTTAAAGAAAAAACTCTAGACTACTAGATTCTGTTTAGGAAAGTATTGTTAAAACATGTTTAGTATGGGTTTTGTGGACTTATATCAGTGACTTAAAAATTGCATAAACCGTTTTCTCTCAAAAATACAAACATTTACATACATGTAGCTCATATAATATTTTAGCCCAGTTTGTGCTGAACGCAGTGGTATGAGACACTTGCCATTATTATGTTTTAAAGCAACTGAAAAAAGACCAAATGTAAGAGCATGTCAGAACCTCTGACAGTGTCCCGAAATGGTCGGACCCCAGAGGGTTAATAGCAGAACTTGTTTGGTATTGACAAAAAGTGTTTTAATCTTAATATGTGAGGACAGTTAAATTCAGACAGCAATAATATGAACAGAATAAAGTGATGAAAAACACAAGAACAATTTTTTAATGTCAAATTTTACATAATGTTTTTTTTTGAGCATCTGCCCTTTTCCTCCTCAAGAAAGTGGTATTTCTTTACATGTATGACTGCATGGCATTGCACAAACCAATCAGTACGACTATGACATCAAAGTGTCGCGTGAGCTATTTGAAAGCTTAAAAAATGTCTCAGGTTACGTATGTAACCCTTGTTCCCTGAGAAGGGAACGAGACGCTCCGTCAGAGCTGACGCTATGGGGAACGCCTACAGCGTGACGGCGTCTGAGTATGTATATCAAATTCGACCAATGGTTGGGCATGACGTCATAGACGGAAGCCAGAGAGGATAAATACGGCAGAAAGAAATGCCCACTTTATCTGGCATAAGCCCAAGCGGGTATTCAGGCACGTCGGAAGTATGGCCAGGAAGACGCAGCGTCTCGTTCCCTTCTCAGGGAACAAGGGTTACATACGTAACCTGAGACGTTCCCTTTCGAGGGAACTTCAACGCTGCGTCAGAGCTGACGCTATGGGGAACGTTATACCCAATCCCCCAGACTACAAGTGCCTGTCTGTGTGTAAAAAGCACAACTGAGACCAAAGCACATGATCACCAGGAATAGAGTTGAGATCCAACTCAAAAGTGAGCGGTGAGGACCTGCCTGCCGCATCACAGATATTCTGGATCGAGGCCCCTGCCCACAGGGCCCTATATGCTGCCATACCTTAAGTTGAATGCGCTCTGACGGTTAAAGGAAAGGGCTGTCAAGAGTAGGGATGGGAATCGAGAACCGGTGCCCAGTGAATCGATTCCTTTGAACCGTTAGCATGGCTGCTTAACGATTCCGCTTATCTTTCCGCTCGTTGCAAATGTGTCATGACGTCACACGCACGCTGTGTTGTTTTGGTTTAGAAAGCAGCAAACATTGCATCGAAGCAGCACGATCCAAAGTTTGGTTATAATTAGTGGTGGGCAGAGCGAGGCTTCGTGAAACACTGAAACAGCTGAATCAATAACTTATATTTCACACGAAAATACGACAATACGGTCGTGTTGCACGAGGTTGCAGGACTGTCGCGTGTTTGATACACTATTACACAACAACACCAACGAGTCAAGCACCAGCGGAGCTAACGGGACACCATCTGTTATTAATGCCGAAGGTAATGTGTTAATGTTAGCGCCATTTCATTATGTAAACTTTCACAATACGGATAATCTCTGTTGTCATTGTCCATCAAATTGATGACGGCCAGTCTGGCTGGCTCTCACACCGGCTCAGAGGCTGCAGAAAGTATCTCTCGTGCACCTCTAGCTACTCCGTTTACAGAGGCAGGGAGGAATGAAATGACAGAGGAGAGGATAAACAAATTTCACCGAGCAGCAGAGGCGGACATTCTACTTAAAAGTACATTATCAAGTATTTGTATTTTATCAGTGTTTTTTATTTTTTGAAAACATACATTCCAAAGCATACTATCATAATTTTAACTACACCACATTTCATAATTTCAAGTTTTTGGTTTATATTTAATATTTAAGTACATTAAAATCTAATATGTTTTTTACTTTAGTAAAAAGTACTTTTGTACTTTTACTCAAGAAAAGTAAAAGTACACACGTGTTATGTAATTAGGTATGAAATAAATTTTAATATGCAATATAATACAAACTATGATTCGATGCTTTAGAATGTAGTGAACATTTTTAAGTAAAGTAAATTTTTTCCCAAGACAACACTCTGATAAAGCACAGATGCTTGGAAAATGAAACTAAAATACTCAAGTAGTGTCCACCTCTGCCGAACAGTGACTTAGTTTGTGGTAAAGGGTTTGCATCCGTTTGCCACAGTAGATGCCTCTGCATTTTGGTAGGTTAATTTGCTGTATTTTGTCCAGCATCATGTCTTTTCAAAAGAAAATGACAAATGCATGCATGACCAAAAGTTGTATGTTTTATGTCAGTCTAGTTCTGTTTTATTAATTCCTAGTCCTATCACATATTTACTGGTTGAGAAACACTGCCCTAGGCTATAGGTCCCTGGACTTTATGAAGTAGCTCACCTACTTTTAAGTTTGTTCTGAGGTTGCTACACATAATTTGTGTATACTCTATTCTGTGTATTCTGAACAGATATTAACGTGAGTTAATACAAACATACAAATTTGTACTTATTCCCTCACCCAATGAGAATTGATAAGAGAATCGATAAGGAATCGGATCGATAAGCAACATCAATAATAAAATCGGAATCGTTAAATTCTTATCAATTCCAATCCTAAGTCATGAGGCATCATAAGCACATGGGATAGCCTCGGCTATCCATCTACCTAAAGGCTGCTTGGTGGCCGGGAACCCAGTCCGGGCCGAACCAAAGCATTTAAATAACTGCTCTGTTCATCTGAACTGGACAGTGCTATGCACATACATGTCAAGTGCATGCACTAAGCATAGCAAATTAAGCGCCCTCTGGCTAAATCCTTGAAAGGTGGAGGGCTGAAATCCTGCAATATTATGGGCCGTGGAATATTATTCCAAACCTTAGACCCGTAATCCGACCTAGGGTAGAAAGCCTTCACCATGCCTGGAGCGAACTCGAGGCAGGTGAGTGAAACCGAGAGAGCCAATAAAACTCCTACCTTCTAAAGGGAGGTAATAGCTAGGAGAAATATAGTTTCCAGAGTAAGAAGCTTTCTGAAATGGTATCAATGGCTCAAATGGTGCCCCTGATAAGTCCTCCAGGATGACAGACAGATCCCACGCAGGGATCCTAAAATGACTCGCAGGCCTTAGCCTTCGAGTGCCACACAGGAAACGCATGAATAGATGGTCTCTACTTAATGAGGGACCCGCCACTAAGCTATGAAAAACAGATATAACTGCCACATAAGCCTAAATGGTCAAAGGAGACAGCCCTGCTGCAAACTGCTCCTATTAAAAAACTCCAGAACTGTACCAAGGGGCAGTTAACTGGGTCATATAAGTGCTCTTGGCACCATGTGATAAAAGTCTTTTTTAAAAGCATATAATTTCCTGGTGGAGGGAGCTCTGGAAGTAAAATAGTCTGCACAACCTCAGTTGAGAGACCTGTTTCTATGAGTCTGTCCCCCTCAGAGGCCAGACACAAAAACTCTAGGCGGTTGTAAAACGCAGAGCCCCTTGCCTGAGACTACCATTCCCTCCAGATCAGCCCCTGAAATGGGGAGCCGTCTAGGAGGGAGACCAGGTTCGAAAACCACACTCGGGTCGGCCAACACGGGGCTACGAGCAACAGCTGTGCCTGTGATGCCGGACCCTCTCCAGAACTCCCGGGAGCTGGCAAAAATCGGAGGCCCTCAGACCCTTCCTGTGTCATAGCAATCAATCCGAGTGGGACTGGGTGAAAGAGAGAAAACCAAAGAGTACAATGTGAATTCTCTTGAATTGCAAACAGGTCAGCTTTCGCTTGGCCGAACCTGAGCCAAATTTGCTCCCCCATGTGTGGGTGGAGTCTTCATTCCCCAAGCTCAACGCCTGCCTCAGCAGAACGTCTGCTCCATGTGGACTTACATAGATTTTGACTTTATGGTCTTCCATAGCCACTTCCCGGCCTTAGAGGGATGCATCCGTCGTAACCCTGATGTGATGACCCTGAGTCCCCAATATTGGCCTTCATGGGAAAGAAACCATGGTTTCTTCCATAATACTGAGGCACAAAGCATCTGCGTGTGACCTTGATCATGAGAAACGGGGTGCCCCTCAGGGAACCCCATAGTTAAAGGATGGATTCTATACGAGCAGGAGACAACCATACCTGCAGTCGTTGAAATCCATACTACGCCCAGAAAAGAGGTCCTCTGTACTGGAGAAGCACACTTTTCCTGGCGTTTAGCTGATTGGACATTTTTGTCCTTTTGTCCTTCCATAGCCGATCCTCAGCTTAACAGAAATGCATCTGTCATTAATGTCATGCGACAACAGACCGCACCTAACCCCGACCTTTAGACAGAAACCCAGCATTTTTCCATATTCTTAGGGCACGAAGACATGCACGCATAACCCTGAACATGGTGAAAAGGCCAACACTGGCCGAAAGGAACCATTGTTTCTTCCATAAAACTAAGGCACAAAGCATCTGCGTGTGACCTTGATCATGAGAAACGGGTTGTCCCTCAAGGAACCCCATGGTTAAAGGATGGATTCTATACGAACAGGAGACAACCGTGCCTGCTATTGTTGAAAACCATACTACACCCAGAAAAGAGGTCCTCTGTACTGGAGAAGCACACTTTTCCTGGCGTTTTAGCTTATTGGACATTTTTGCCATTTTGGCCTTCCATAGCTGATCCTCAGCTTAAGAGAGATGCATCTGTCATTAATGTCATGCAGCGACAGACCACACCTCTCCTCAGGCCTTGAGACAGAAACTCGAAATCTTTACATATTCTAGAGTACAAAGACATGTGCGCGTAACCCTGAACAAGCAAAAAGGGTTGCCCCTCGAGGAAAAACCCTGATTTTAAAACCACCACTTGGTGTGCGATTGACCTAGCTTCATCTCATTCACTTATGTGAAAAATGGACATGACACGAGCAGGACACATCTGTGCCTGCATCATCGTCGAGTTCCATATTATCCCCAAAATGCGATCACCTGTGTTGGGACTAACATACTTTTCTTGTTGTTCAGTCTCAACGGTAGGTATCTAAGATGTGCAAGCACAACATCTCGATGCTCTGTGCTGACTGGGCTAATATTAGCCAATCGTCAATATAAATAGTATGCAAATGCCTTAAAGATGCAATAGCGCCAGGGCAGCATTTACACATTTTGTAAATGTGTGAAGGGATAGAGCTAGGCCGAAGGCAAGGCTGATATTGGTATGCCATGCCCACAAAGGCAAACCTGAGATTCTGTGAGCAGGAAAAATCCATTAACAAAAAACAGTCCTCGGATCTGATTTGAGATTAATGTGAGTGACTGTCAACATCATGAACCATAATTTTGTGACGGTTTTGTGTAGCTTTTGAATAAAAGGAATTCCAATTCCTACTCTAAAATTAGGGATTTAGCCCAATTTTTTTTGCATAACACCCATTGAGATATGTTTAGAATGTTTTTCCATGGTATTATAAATTTTATGAAGGGAACCTGATTTACTGTGCTCTGTAGTACGAGAGGCAGTGTTTACAGTTAATAGGCTACAGGAGGGCACTAAGGGCGCACTCACATCATCCAAACCAAACCAAACCATGCCCCAGCGCGATTGTTACCCCTCCCTTCTCCCCCATGGTGCACGCACTCACACTGTACTTTTTATCGATCCGAGTCCGGGCGCGCTTTCGTCATTAAGATGCGTTTGTTTTGAAAAAAGCAGGAAGTAAAGCTCTCCCTTAACACTGGAACCCACCATAATGATAAGTCTGTGTTTTTTACCCGGAGTCGTTTGGTGCGCGATTACAGACAGCCCTCTCACATGTCATCATATTGCTTAGTTGATCTGTCACGTGCGCAGCTCGGACATTCACGTAACCCCGCTGCGCGCATCAAAAGGTTTTTACAGCGGCAGATGAAGGTGAGTGGTCGCGCAGCTGACGTCTTCACCTTTTGAATCGCGCTCAGGTGCGGATGCGCTCACACCACAGCCTTCCGCGCCTGAGCCCAAGTGAACCGCGCTCCGGCCCACCTCTGCAACCCGGCCGTGGCGCGATTAACCAATCCGCGCCCGGGCGCGGAACAGAGCGATCACACTTGTCAAACAAACCAGGCTTTGGGGGTCAAACGCGCCCGAGTGCGGTTTGGTTTGGATAGTGTGAGTGCGCCCTAAGAGGTGTGGGAACCCATAACTGGTGGATAAACCCACACTCCCCAGGAGGGCATACCCTGATAGGGCTTTATACATATATTTGACAATGTTGGAGGCTTTTGGGATGAAGCCACTCATGGCAACATAAAAACATTCTCTAAATATAGCCTAAAAAGCTAGCTGAAGTGCTTGTGTAAACATGGTCAGAGAATGGTCTTTTCTATGACTTACATAATAATGGAGATCAGGAAAGAAAGGAAGCCTCTGGTGTTGAGATTGCACTCATTTTGTAAGAAATTTATCATCTAACTTGCTGGATGATATAGTTTCTTTCTTATCTGCTGGTTCATACATATTAAAACTAGCAGTTTCACGAAAAACAACCTCGATAAACTTTTCTTATTTAATAGACCGGTTGAGGCGGGCCTCGAACCGCGAGTCACGCGAACATTGTCTGACACAGTCAAACAGTGAAGCACGGGCTACCGATTGGGGACGGGAGAAACCAGCATGCGGGCTCTCGAGTCCCTCCCGGCAGCAAGGATAAGTGCACACCGCCTTAGCGGACGCGGATCTTTGAACCGGTCGGTGAAGAGAAGGGCTGTGTTTACAACATATATCTCCTCAGAGGTAAAACATTGCATAGGGCTCCCGTTCGGGTTGGAAGTGACTGCATGCTTCCAAACCCTCCCGAGGCAGAGCTTTCACGGTCAAAGTACACTATACCAGTGGACGCAGGACTTCAGCCGTGAGAGACGCGGTCATTGTATTGACTCGTCAAAACAATGACACACAGCCCGAGTGGTGTGTGGCTGAGTTTCAGCATGTAGGAAGGGCTCTAGCAGCTTATTGTGCGGACGCTCTTCCGGCCATTTGGATTAAACTTCGACACATGCAGCTCGCATATTGAGCTTGATTAAATCATCATATGGCGGGGGGAGGATAGTTGTGTGTCCTCACTACCCTGTACTCGAACAAATCAACCCCCTTGGAGGAAGATTACACAATATCAGGTCCCTCTCACTGAGGGGAAGTAACTGCAGTGCAGGCTTCCACACCCAGAGTAGGAACAACGGAGCATTTTGAATGGTAAGTTATCATAATGAACACACCTCACACCGCGCCCTCAAGAGCGGCGTGAGCATGCTCAGCTCCTAAACTTTCTAATTTCTTAATTTCCTTCATTATCAACCACACAGTTAAACTATTCAGTCACACAGTTTAAGCTATTCAAACCCTCTTGATACACACACACATAGATAGCCGCTGATGCGATAAATATAAAGTGGGCGTTCCTTTCGGCGGTGTTTGTGCTCTCTGGCTTCCGTCTGTGGCGTCGCGCCCGGCCATTGGTCGAGTTTGATGTGCATACTCAGACGCCGTCACACTGTAGGCGTTCCCCATAGCGTCAGCTCTGACGCAGCGTCGAAGTTCCCTCGAAAGGGAACTTAAATCGCTCAAGTTGACCGGTCTGTGCCATGTCCCACATGGGTCAGTCATAGGCGATTCTCCTTTATACTTGATGGGCTCATCGCTGTGCTATTACTTGAAATCACTGAGGTGACTGTAAGTAATTGTGTCTGAACCAACACAAAGTTGAAAAGTACTAGTTTGTTGAAACAACACCCAGCCCTCACGCTAAAATATACCATACTTTTACTATATTATTTGTAGTGAAACCATAGCAACCATACATTGTCCCACTACAGGAGCCATAGTTTAACAAAGTTATTTCCAGTGAATCTGTAATAACTGAAAATTCACCAAATAGCCAAAAAAAAAAATTTAATAGTAAAACTATGATTAATTTTACATAAAGGATACTTTGGAAAATACAAATATATAAATTATAGGAGCATGTGTATAAAATTTGGTTAAACCATCTCATATTTTTTTATTATTTGTAAAACATTTAATAAATATTAGGGGTGTAATAATACATAGATATGGATCGATACATCAGATTTATTTCAAAAGACCTGATGCATCGATGCCACACATAAAAAACTTTTTTTAGGTACCTTCATTTTTGACACTCTTCACGTCCTCGTTCATTGACGTAATGTCCATCTACGCATTCCCGCTAAAGCCCGTTTTTCAGTTTATTTTCATTTGCTAGCGTCAGCAAGTGAATGCGATGCAGCAACAAATCAGTTGTAGCAGCGAAAACACAGCGAAAGAGACAGAAGACGAGCGTGTGTTTAACACTGCAGGTGATATTGTCCATGCAAAACGCAGTATCCTCTCTCCTGACATGTTGATCTGTTGAATTTTTTTTAAGAAAAATCTCTCAAAAGAGACCACTGCAGCACGAGTTTGACTGTTAGATCTGATGTTGTGTGACAGATCAAATGCTTAAGTGTAATGGTGTGCTTGTGAATCCATGTGCAAAAGGTGTTTATTTGTAAAATCCCAAAAGGGCCAGCAAACAAATCCAGTAAGGGCAAAACCAACAGACGTAATCCAAAATACAGGCAATGTGTCAGGGCAGGCGGCAGTACAGGCAAAATCCAGATAACAGGCACAGGTCAAAAAACAGGCAGATACAGATACAGATTAGCAGACAACAGAAACAGATTCAGACAGGTAACAGGTTGTGCTTACTATTGTAATATTCAGCAGTGAACAGGTATACAGGAAGTGCTTAAATACAAAACAGACAGGAAGTGTGAAGCGTGACATGGCAAGATGAATTTCAAAATAAAAGTCAGAACAGAGCAGAGAATCAAAATACAAGTTCAAATGACAAAAATACACAGAAAACAGAAAAGCACAGAACAAAACCTTACAGAACCCCCCCCTCTAAAGGGCGACTCCCGGAGCCCAAACAAACAAATAATCAAATCCAATAGAGGGTGGGCGGGCGGGCCAGGACCTCTTGGCAATGGCAGGGCAGTTCAGGAGCGGTCCTGGGTCATGTGGCCAGGATGGGCCTGGGTCATGGGGCAGATGTGGGCCTGGGTCATGGGGCAGATGTGGGCCTGGGTCATGGGGCAGATGCGGGCCTGGGTCATGGGGCAGATGCGGGCCTGGGTCATGGGGCAGATGCGGGCCTGGGTCATGGGGCAGATGCGGGCCTGGGTCATGGGGCAGATGCAGTCATGGGGCAGATGCGGGCCTGGGTCATGGGGCAGATGCGGGCCTGGGTCATGGGGCAGATGCGGGCCTGGGTCATGGGGCAGATGCGGGCCTGGGTCATGGGGCAGATGCTGGCCTGGGTCATGGGGCAGATGCGGGCCTGGGTCATGGGGCAGGCTTGGATCCGGGTCATGGGGCAGGCGTGGACCTGGGTCATGGGGCAGGCGTGGACCTGGGTCATGGGGCAGGCTTGGAGCTATATCATGGGGCAGGAATAGACCTGGAACACAAGGAGAGGAAGGGTCCGAGCACACTTTGGCCTCCGCCTTGGTGTCCTCTGCCTCCTCCCTGTGTCCGGGTACTACTCCCCCCCCAAAAAAACTTGGGAAAGCTTCCACTGTCCAAGGTGGCGATGTCCCAGATGGTGAACCAGATGAGTCCTTAGAGCCAGGTGAATCGGATGAATTGGACGGGACCGGTGAATCAGGCAGGACAGACAAATCCGATGAGTCGGGCAGATCAGATAAGTCGGGCAGATCAGATGAGTCGGGCAGATCAGATGAGTCGGGCAGATCAGATGAGTCGGGCAGATCAGATGAGTCGGATGAATTCAGTGGTTCGGATTCAGGGCCTTGATGAACACAGGGGACAAACGAGCAGAAGGCAGACCAAACGCACCACAGGGCCATGGCAAATTCAGGCAATATTGAGTCAATGAAACATACCTCTGTGGTTGTTGGTTCAGGCAGGGTGGCCATCTGGACGTCAGGTGCTGGGTGAGTAGTAGCCCTCATGAGTGCAGGTGTGGTGGTGATGATGGCTCTCTGTAATTCAAGTGCAGGGATAAGGGTAGCTCTCTCAAAAACAGGTGTGGGTGCAGAAACAGGCAGGATGGCGGCCATTTTGGGAACAGGCAGGATGGCAGCCATTTTAGGGACAGGCAGGATGGCGGCCATTTTGGGAGCAAGCATGGTGGCGGCCATTTTGGGAACAGGCATGGACAGAGCAGGCATAACTGGTACAGGTGTGGGCATAACAGGCAGGACATGGCGTGGCGTGTTGGGAATAGCCTCTGGTTTGCTATCCGCAACACCCACCGTGAAGGGAGAGCCACACAACAACAGTGCAAAGTCAATATAACTCTCCAGGGACCAGGCAGACATATCATGAGGCATACACAGACGCAACCATTCATCCAACGCATTGTAAAAAATGGGTTTCAATGTTTCCTCATCATAATGTACTTGATTAGACAATTCCAGAAAATCACTCACATAATCCTCAATACGGCAGTGGTTCTGGCGGAGTTCAAGTAGTGCGAAAATGGGTTTCATGTTGCTGGTGGGAAGTTACTAACCTTCGCTGGATCCGGGTTATGGCTGATTATTCTGTAACGGGGTGTGCTTTAAAGAAAGCGATGAAGAGGAGAATCCATGTGCAAAAGGTGTTTATTAGTAAAATCCCAATAAGGGCCAGCAAACAAATCCAGTAAGGGCAAAACCAACAGACGTAATCCAAAATACAGGCAATGTGTCAGGGCAGGCGGCAGTACAGGCAAAATCCAGATAACAGGCACAGGTCAAAAAACAGGCAGATACAGATACAGATTAGCAGACAACAGAAACAGATTCAGACAGGTAACAGGTTGTGCTTACTATTGTAATATTCAGCAGTGAACAGGTATACAGGAAGTGCTTAAATACAAAACAGACAGGAAGTGTGAAGCGTGACATGGCAAGATGAATTTCAAAATAAAAGTCCGAACAGAGCAGAGAATCAAAATACAAGTTCAAATGACAAAAATACACAGAAAACAGAAAAGCACAGAACAAAACCTTACATTAAGTTTAACAGCTTTATTTTTTATATTAATTTATTTTTCAGTTTAATATTTTTTTCTAAAACTACCTAAGTGATTGTCACTATTGCACATTTTGGCAAAAAAAAATACTGAAAGACTTTGACTGTTGCCATCATAAGCTTGATTTTAGGTGACATTTTGCCTCTCCTTTTCATTTTTCTTTATTTAATTTTTTTTTTTTTAGTTTGTTGTTGTAAATGTTCCAAATGGGACAGGGATTGTGCCATTTTTTAAAGAGTTTAATTAAATGTTCATGTTATATATTTTGGTTGCATTTGTAAGTAAAAATGTAACTGCTTAACTAGGCACATAATATAAAATTATCGACAAAGTAAACGAATCTGAATCGTATCGAAGAAGTCTTCGATGTATAGAAAAAAATTGCATTGCCGGCGGAGAAAATCGATTTTGTATCGAATCGTAATGAACTGTGCGATTTACACCTCTAATGAATATACAGATATACAGATGTAAAACCTTTGTTTCAGTTGTGTTTTGTAGAAATCTTTTAAGTATGAAACAATTGCATAGATGTGAGTGAATAACGATAAATTGGTAAGTGTAACGTGTGTCCAAACATAAAGATAAGGCAGGATCTATGTGCTGATAAAAGCCTTTAATTAATCCAAACATGAGTAACCTGTAATCATGAACAAAAAAAGCACATAACACCTACAACAACCAACAAGGCACAGTGTAAAAACACTGGGCTATTTATACACAGAATAATCAGGGAAACAAGGGACACCTGGAGGGACACAATTAGGGAAGGGGAAACTTGACAGGATTCCAAAGACCATTCCTGCGTCTAAACTGCCGTTTTTGGGTTATATAGTATGAAACTGGGATGTGTGAATGAAGTTCAGACGTATAACACCTGCCATGTTGATACATTGTGTGACATACGTCATCATAACAAGTGAGGTGTTAACTCGGATGCTGTTAAACAAATGCAATTTTTACCCTATGTATTTACATTTGAATAGAGCTGTGTTACCGATTTCCAGTGTTTTTGAACATGACCACGCCTCTCCTTCTTCTTTGTTGCATAACTCCTCTCTCGTGGGCTCACGGGATAGTAAAGTGTCTATGGAATGCGCACTTAAGAATCATTAGTACTGTAGGTCATCCAGGTAGTTTTTGCCTATAGTTTGTCTATAGTAGTATGAATTCGGGCATAATACTTACCTTGCCTAGTGCTATCTGTCTACTATACTCTTAAAACAATTGTGTTAAAACAACACATTTTGTGTCTAGTTAAGTAAGTAAAGTGTCCTTTATTTCATTTAAGCTCCTGCCCCCCAAAATGTCTGTGCTCATCCCTGTGGCCAAGTATTAAATCATTTTAGACAGACTGTTGGTGTGTTTCATTATTGACAAAAAAATGGTGGACAGCAATTTTCCTATGGAAATATTTTAAAAATGAAATGTTAGATGCAAGTTATTAAACATGTCTACTTTAAATGACCTACCTTGATTTCTCTAAATATGTGTCAGTTAATTAACTTATTAAAAAAGCTAAAAACAGTGTGCGTTGTGCTAAAATTGTGACACTGTCATTTTTAAACAGTGATTGTTCCTGTCAACACGTTTGTTTGAATTTATTGATTCATATCGAGTAAACTTCTGTTGAGTAGACTGAAAAGACTGTACGTTGTTTAAAAATGGGGAAAACACTTCAAGCTAAAACGCAAGCAATTATTCCTTTCAGAAGCATGCCAGTGAATGACACTCTATTGACAGTCACATGAAAATAAGAGAGCGCTTCACTTTAGCCTGCTCTTGTGGTGAGGCATTTTATCCCAACATTATCTTCGGTTGGTTGGAGAAGTCTTTTCTATTTTTCTAAGGAGGAAAATAAAAATCGATGGGAATTTTTTTTTTACTGGAATTGTTTCTGTGCCCAATACAAGCTCCACTATTTCTCTAAACAATAATGAACTAGCTCACAACTACAGAGTCGTATCTCCCACTAGCCGATTACAGGGCAGCCGGCAGGTTCGCGCGCAGACTTCAGGACAGCTATCATGAATTGATCGGTTCTCTCTGTTCAGCTGCAATTTCAGGAAAAGAAATGAAGCCTGCTGATCAATCCAGTCAATTAAGTGCAACCTGCCAGTGTTTCAGGCTTTACAAAGAGAACTATGAGGTCAGCGAGTTATTTACTAGCACACGCTGAGATCATTAACACTCACACTCTTGTGTTCATCACATACAGGAAATTGAAAGATGTCTTAAACTCTCAATCACCTGCATCTGTCTTAGCATTTGAAATAATAAAAACATTTTTTTTAGATAACCAGTTAACAAGTAGAATCAATTAGGGCTGTCAGTGTTAACACATGCGATTAATGCATAATGAAGCTGTTGATTTTATTGTTTTATAATGTTGTCTGAGGTCTACTTATAATGTTTGCGTCGTTTTTACATTCAAAAACATCAAAGTAACATTAAAGAGTTTTTTTTTATCTTAAAATAATGTTTTCAAAAAAGTTTCAGTCTTTCATCCACCCGAAACAGGGTGAACAGCACCTACGATCCAATCAGAGCCAGCTATGCTGCAGTAGGCTAAATTATTTACGACAGTGGTAATGGACAATTCCGCTTCCAACCTGTAGGGGGAGCAAAGAGCAAAAACTCTTTAGTGTTGCTTTAAAAGCAATAAGTAATAGGCTATTTTGTAACATGGTCCTGATGCTGTCTGGAGAAATGGTTCATTTAAAGGGGTGGGCCACATTGAAGACCTGGACGTAAACGCCCACTGCTATGATTGAATAGCTTCTTTCTCTGTCATTACATGTGGGGAATTGTTTTGAAAACCTTAATGTCTAAAAATAGCAGCTGAACACATATATGTTTGAGCCACAAAAGATTCTGGATGCTAAAGATGATACATATAAATGACAATGCGTATAGTGAATTAGAAACAAAACCTTGAACTCGACGTGACTAAATTACCGTATACAAACATAGTCAGCACACATCAGAATCTATATCGCGGCTGGTAAGTCCTTCCTTATCACTAACTTTGTATATTTCTATCGTTATTTTACAGTTGTACGGTTAAGGGTTGCACCTTTATTAATTGTTTAATGTTTTTAGTAAATTAATGTGAAACATACGTGGCTAGACACAGATCTTACACACAATCAGGACATATCAAGCGACAACCAAATTTTGGTTACATTTGGCAAAGACATGTTTACTGATTGTTGAGACACTGCATACGTTTGCTTTCCCCACGTGTGTCACGCGAAGCTGTGGGCAGGGCTACAAAAGCAGTCCTTGCAATCTGAATTTTAAGGTGGGGATAAAAATCTCATTGACGTCACACATTGGCACATTCCTGAACCGACTGTTTTCCTAGCTTGGTGCCAAAAACTGTTATATTTCAGTAACGAGGACATTTTTATTTCTGAAGCTTGCAGGATGTTTATTTAAGTATGACGATCTCTTATATAACATAATATCATGTTAAAATTGAAATTTAATTCACTGCCCCTTTAAGTCTTTATTCGCCATTGTATTCGCCATTAACTTGTCAATTAAGAAAAAATGCTTCCTTGCCATTGACGAGTTTTTCTTACAATCCATATTTCCGATAGGTGGCACTCTTACCCAACTTATAAAACCCTGAAGTATTCCCTTAGGGCAAACAGTTCAAACTCTGTGTATGTTTTTGATCATTGCTTTGAATCTGACCTTTATCAAAAGTCCTTCACAAAAACACAATTATTTGGTAATTCTGTATTTTTGAAGAAACCTACCCATATCTGAGAGGTGATAAAAGAAAGGTAGGATAAAACATTAGATTGAGTAAAAGATTACAAAATTTACTTTTTTGGGTAAAATATCTTTTAAGGGGGGAGGGGTTAATGCTATTCCATGCATTCTGACATCTTAACACCGTTTACGAATTATAATCATCATGCTAAACAAATGTAAAGTGTCAACTCTAGACTACTAGATCATGTTTTGTAAAAACATGGTTATAATGAGTTTTGTGTACTTAAATAATTGACTTTTTCAAAAACCATGCATAAACATTTTTCTCTAAAAAATACAAACATGAACATTCATGTTGCTCACATAATATTGTAGCCCAGTTTGTGCTGAACACAGTGTTATGAGACTTTTCCCATTATGATGTTTACAAGCAACTGAAAAACACACAATGTCAGTGCTGGTCAAAACTTCCACAGGGCCCTGAAAACCCCTTAGACCTCAAATGGTTAACGTTGGATTTCATTGAAAAGTCCCAACTGGATCATGAGTTGCAGGCGGTAAATAAAACTGCTTCTGTGTTATGTTGGCAAATAGCGCCCAAGTGCAAATAATGTAAATGACACGAACATGTAGTGAATCAAAAGTTATCCAGAGATAGTGTTTTGTGTTTTGCGTGCTCGTGACTCGCTCCCGCTGTACGCCTCAAGGAGGTCGTGTTTTTCTGAGAAAAATTTGCTAAAGCTGATTTTATAAATTATTATTTTTATATATCTGATAAAATTAAAAACTCTTCTGAGATATGAAGGATGTAATACTACTCTATAGGTACTCAAGAGATGAGCAGAAACAATGTGTGTTATTGGAGCTTTAAGTGTTTGTTCTGCACCTTAGGTTTTTATCCAGTTTCGTTGTGCTGTGTACAATGATAATAAAGATTATATAGTTTGTTTTTCAACATTTCTGCTTTTGGTTTTGACAGAAGTTTGGAAAAACACGGGATGGGTAGTGACCTAACATTCAGTTATAGATAAACTGTTGTTGGATGAAAAATATGTGAACTTCAGGGGCATATGACTGAATAAATTAAATATGACATATGACCTGTAACGTGCTGTAGGTCCAAACATGAGATGATGCAGGATCTTAATACAGATAAGAGTTTAAAAGGCCCAGACGTGAGTACAAATCCAAGGCATGAACCATGAAATCCATGAACATGAACATAAAACAAACACACAGCAACTACATACAATAACCAACAAAGTACAATGGGAACATGAGGGCTACTGTATATACACTCACCTAAAGGATTATTAGGAACACCATACTAATACTGTGTTTGACCCCCTTTCGCCTTCAGAACTGCCTTAATTCTACATGGAATTGATTCAACAAGGTGCTGAAAGCATTCTTTAGAAATGTTGGCCCATATTGATAGGATAGCATCTTGCAGATGATGGAGATTTGTGGGATGCACATCCAGGGCACGAAGCTCCCGTTCCACCACATCCCAAAGATGCTCTATTGGGTTGAGATCTGGTGCCTGTGGGGGCCATTTTAGTACAGTGAATTCATTGTCATGTTCAAGAAACCAATTTGAAATGGTTCGAGCTTTGTGACATGGTGCATTATCCTGTTTGAAGTAACCATCAGAGGATGGGTACATGGGGGTCATAAAGGGATTGACATGGTCAGAAACAATGCTCAGGTTGGCCGTGGCATTTAAACGATACCCAATTGCTACTAAGGGGCCTAAAGTGTGCAAAGAAAAAATCCCCCCACACCATTACACCACCACCACCAGCCTGCACAGTGGTTACAAGGCATGATGGATCCATGTTCTCATTCAGTTTACGCATAATTCTGAGTCTACCATCTAAAAGTCTCAACAGAAATCGAGACTCATCAGACCAGGTAACATTTTTCCAGTCTTCAACTGTCCAATTTTGGTGAGCTCGTGCAAATTGTAGCCTCTTTTTCTATTTGTAGTGGAGATGAGTGGTACCCGGTGGGGTCTTCTGCTGTTGTACCCATCTGCCTCAAGGTTGTGCATGTTGTGGCTTCACAAATGCTTTGCTGCATACCTCAGTTATAACGAGTGGTTATTTCAAAGTTGCTCTTTTATCAGCTTGAATCAGTCGGCACATTCACCTCTGACCTCTAGCATCAACAAGGCATTTTCGCCCCCACAGGACTGCCACATACTGGATGTTTTTCCATTTTCACATCATTTTTTGTAAACCCTAGAAATGGTTGTGCGTGAAAATCCCAGTAACTGAGCAGATTGTGAAACACTCAGACCGCCCCGACATGAACATGAGAAATTTAAAATAAAAGGCATGAACAATGAACAAGACAGGAACACATCACATAACCATTACATGACCCCATAAAACCAGCTCTGTAACCCAGTTCTTAGCCCACCATTAAGACCACCATAAAAAAAGGTTTAAGGTAACCTATAATGTGCTTAATCTAAACATATTACAATTTAGTCAAAATATATTTCTTACTACTGAATCAACCTACATGACTACAAAATAAATTTTTATTGGTTAGATAAAACAGCATGTTTCACTTTTTAACATTGTACTAAATATATTTTGTCTCTTTAGAGATTAGATTTGGGAGTAGCAAAAGTCGCTGTTATTAACACCACAGACCGCAACTGGGTAGCAGCAATATAAATGATTACTTCCTCTCCATAATAGTTTCGCTGTAGTCGCAAATATGATAGAGCATATGCCTAATAGTATCTGCTCCCATGGGGTAACGCTTTCATAGAAGAACGATATTAAGTCCCCAGAGCAGGTCTAAATGATGATAATGGCATATTTCTCCTTGTGTCCCTCCTCCCAACATCAGCCTGCCAAAGTCACTGATCAGAATCATTGATCACTTGCATTTATCTCTCGGGCTAATGGCCGATGCGGGCCTCTTTACAGAAGGGCCCGGATCCTCGGAATGATGTTTTGTTTGCCAAAGCAGTGTACATTTTGTATTTCTGAAAGTGGCAGTCAATGAATCTTGATAATGTGCGAGCTTCGGGCACATAACTCACATTGATAGCCCTTATATTGTGCCAGGCGGTTATAAATCTGGTCTGGGGACATGAATATGCATTGACAGTTAACTCCAGTGGCCGTGGATACTGTCTAAGATACAAGCTGTTTAATGGCCAGCAAATGGACAAAATAAAGATAGGTATAATATTGGATTCCACATATCTGAAAGGCACTAATGTGTGACTAAGGATAACAATAAAATTAACATTTCACTGTATGCATCAATGTAAACCATAATCAACAGACAATGTTATATAGCTGACATTATATAGTGCCACAGTAAGGAAAAGGTTTTCAAAAGGAAAGATAAGACACAAACAAGATTTTTCCTTTATTGCTATGGTTCCATGTAAATCGCAAAGAAATTTAGTGACAAATAATGAAACTTTTCTTGTAAAATACATACCCCTCACATTTGTCTACATTTGTAGAAAGAGAGCTTAACTCATTCCCCGCCAGCCATTTTTAGAAAAGTTGCCCGCCAGCAATTTTTGAAATTTTTACAAAAGTTTCAGAAAATGTCTTCCAGGAAAATGTTCTTCTAAAAATATATAAACATACAAATATATCAAATGAAAGAACAGACCCTCTGCTGTCAAACAAACAATAAACAAACAAACAAACAAAACGGGAAAAAAAAAACATTTAATCCTATATTTCGTCATCTATATTTTTTCTCTGCTTATAAACTCTTAAATATGGGTATTTTTCTTTCTTTTTTTTGTAAAAATCTGAAATAATTGCATTTTTGTGAAGGATTTTTGAAATCAGATTCAGAACGAATATCAAAAAATACACAGAGTTTAAAATTAGTAAATAACGTTTTGGCTTCAGTTTTTTTCATAAATCAGGTAAGTGCGCCATCTAGTGGATCATTTCGGTATTGGAGATTAACATAAAATTCATCATTCCTTTTTTTATGCAAATGTTTTCTTTTAATTGACAAGATAACTAGTCAATGGCGGGGAAAGAGTTAATAAAGTCTTAAACTGTGTTCAGATTTTTAAAAATATTTAAGTTTGCAATAAAAAATTCCAATATGAACTCAATAATTTCTTATTTTAGCTTAGGGAAGATAATTGTAAGATAAAAGTTAGAAAGTTTAGGTTACATATGTAATACTGTTTTCTGAAAAAAATGGACCGCAACTCTGCATCATAGCGTTGATGCAATGGGGAAGTTAATATTTATTACGCCACACTAATGAAGAGCACTTGCGGCACAGACAGCAGTTGTTTGAAGACATAAAGAACAATCAACGCAGGAGGACCTACATAAAATCTACTGTTCCTGTAGCTCAGTTGGTAGAGCATTGCATTAGCAGCGCAAAGATTGTGGGTTTGATTCGGCATAACACACTTACTGATAAAAACAGTACAACTTGTACAGTCACATTAAAAAAAAACATAAATGCATAAGGCATAAATATGTATTATATCTAAATACTGAATGTATGTTCCTAGTGCAACATCATAGTCTAAATCCAAATGGTACTGTTATGGCCACCAAAGCAGACCAAGAACTGAGAGGTCTTATGCCAAGCAGTGGATGTAGATCCTCAAAGCCCTGACTGTACACAGAAGGTGCATACTCCCATGATTTGGTGATCCATGTAGCGGAGATACTTGAAACAAAACTGGATGTCCAGTTGTAGAAGGCACATTGGGAATCAATTCCATCTAGCAGGTCTAAATTATGAAAATGGCATATTTCTCCTTGTGTCCCTCCTCCCAAAATCAGCCTGCCAAAGTCACTGATCAGAATCATTGATCACTTGCATTTATCTCTCGGGCTAATGGCGATGCAGGCCTCTTTACAGAAGGGCCCGGCTCCTTGAAATGATGTTTTGTTTGGCAAAGCAGTGTACATTTTGTATTTCTGAAAGTGGAGATACTTAAAACACAACTGGATGTCCGGCTGTAGAAGGCACCTTGGGAATGCAATCTCGTCTAGGGTTTAAAATGCTTTGATTATGCTAGTGGCAAAGTCTAAACAGAAGGAGGCTACTAACATGGTCTGCTAATTTCCTACTCTTAAAAACAATGCCATTTCTAAAACAAAGCCACTTTGAGAGCCAGAAACTTCTATGAGACCAACTCTATGGGCTCAAATGGAGTGCCTGATAATCCTTAGTCCACAGATGCAAGTAGAAGGAATGCCAAGAAGGAATTAGTGCCTGGCAATGCACAAACATCTAGACACTGGGGTTTCTCCTTAAATAACTTTTACCAGTAGGTTCATGGCAAGCAGAAAAGGGAAGCTTTAGGGTAGCTGGAGCCAATCTTGTTGAGTGGTGATCTTGAGGAAATTCCAACACTGTACTGTAAGCAGTGGATTGGGTCAAAGTGGTCTTTTACACCATGACACAAAGAGCTGCCATTCCAGTGCATACAGGTTTATATCGGAAAGAGCTCTTGACCTTAAAATCATCTCAACATCCTCAGTTGAGAGAGTAGAACCTAACAGCTGGGGAGCCTACAATGTACATTTCTATAAGGAAAAGTAGATTGGTCTCTGCCTAGATCTTTTGCACCTGCCTAAACATGGGGTGTGAATGCAGTCAGCCCTGTTGATTTTTATATGAGACCTTGGTGGTATTGTCTGTGCAGACTAAGACGTGTTAGCTTTTGAGATGTGAAAATAAGTGTTTCAGAGCAAGGAACACAGCTCTAGCAAGTTATGTGCTCTCCATGGCAACATTTGGTGTCCGAGAAGCCTCTGAACATGGGCTGGTGCCACACTCCATCAGCATCTTTAAGCACAGATAGGTGGGAAAACTTGCAGGACACTGCTTCTCTCCAAAATACCACAGGTGGCGAGGAGGAGAAGACACAAAATATTGTGGTGTGGCACATTCCCCCGAGAAGGCATCAAGGCAAACATCTAGATCATTTCATGCCTAAATTCTTCAAATGAGGCACAGAAGGGCGCAAGGAATTTCCAAACTCACGTGCCGCTCTCATGAGCTTGTCCCTTCAACAACGTCAAGACATATGTGAGTTTAGCTCCTTTAGTAGTAGATTAGCCAGGTTGCAGAGAGCAAACATCAGCAGACACAGAGACAAAGAGTACCATACGTTGGGATCAGTGTCATACGGTGATGGATTATTGATGCAGGCCTCTGACTCATGAAAGGAAGGAGATTGCAGGGATCTGACATCCGGTCTGTCAACGGATGTGTCCCGTTGGGAATTGGGAAAACAGCAGTGAACTCGGGCCATCAAATCCTCAACCATGATAGTGAGATGAGTAGTTTGTAGGCCCAGGAGAATGCCTTGATGTGTCACTGCTGTCCTGACTGAATCCTTGCTTGCTGAGTTCATTGTTGGCCAGTTCATTTTGTCAGAAAACCTGAGGATTCAATTTGCAAGGACAAAACAGTATGATGATCAATTTCAAGGCAAAAATAAATGGGAGAACCAATTAATGACTTGCAGGATCAGGTAAATGGGATGAGTTAGTAATAAAAAACCTTATCAACCCAGAATCATGAACATTTTGAGATTATTATAAAAACACATCTAACTCAAAGTCTTAAATTAAGTAAAAATTACTTTTAATATGCCATAGAAAATTTATATTTTTCTTTCTACATTTAACACTAAATTAATGGTAAGCTCTATACTCTTACTGTATATCCAACACTAAAATCTTACTGGGATATTACACTGTAAACAAATTCTTTGCTGCTTTAAAAAGATTTTGTTGAATCAACTTAGATTTACAAGTCATTTGAACTTACTAGTATTAGTATTAGTAAAGTACTAGTATCTTGACTAGAGATGAGTTGCTATACCTACAGATGAGTTGACATATTATGAAGATAAAATGAAGTTGACTTTTTTCAATTATATTTTATAATTTGTAGCAACGATGAGTTGTTAAGCAACCCAGTAACACAAAATTACATACCTATAGTCACGTAAATTTGTATGTTTTGTGTAACACGTTTCTGCCTTTTTGCGTGAAAATTTCTGTTTACGTGTCACTGTCACATATTTGTTACTCAACTGTTTTGTCCTATTTTCTTAACATTGTCACTTCGGTTTAGGGTTAGATTTACATAAAATGACATCCTTACCCAAAGTCAAATCTAACCCTAATACCAGGTGACAATGGTTTAAAAAATAATCATGAAAAGAAGGTATAAACCAATACTTAAAGTGACTTCCTAACACAAACACCAAATCTATCCCTAAACCGAAGCGACAATGGTTTAAAAAAAATAGGACAAAACTTGAGTAGCCAACGTGACAATAGTCCCTTTCACACATACAGTCTTTACTGGTAATTTACTGGTAAATTGCCGTTAACATGTCATGTGTGAACAGAACCTTTCCGGTAAATCAGTGCTCCCAATTTACCAGTAAGACAGGTTGTAAGATTACCAGTAATTTACCGGTAAGCGCTGTGTGTGAACGAAAATTATAGGATTACCGGCATTAAGAACGGACGACGTCAGACGTGAAAACAACAAAATACAGACCGTGGTTATGAACGACGTGGATTGTTTACAAATACAACACTGAGCTCGCCGCGTGCTACAGGTACTTCCGCTTTCTCAACGAATTTACCGGTAGTTTGATACTGATGTGTGAATGATGTCTTACTGGTAAAATAACGGAACGCCACTGCGTGTGTGAACAGCACATTTTTGTATTTACTGGTAAATTCATTCTGGTAAATTCATGGTAATTTACCAGAATTACTGTGTGAAAGAGGCTATTGACACATAAACAGAAATGCGTGATACAGTCACGTAAAAACATGGAAAAACGTGAAAGTGTCACGGAAAATAATCAAAAATTTAAGTGACTATAGGTACATCATTTCGTGATACAGGGTTGTGTCTAGATAAATAATAGTAAGTTGACATGACTTGTAAATCTGGGTTGATTCAACAAAAAAATTAAGGCATCAAATAATTTTTTTTACAGTGTATCTAATTTGACATATAAACAACATATGAATAAGTACTATTAGAAGTCCATGTCATTAATGAAGCTCACATGTTGCTCATGGGAGTTTTAAACACTTCTTCTTCACTCTTAGTCTTACCTATGGCATGCACATAAAACATGAGAAATGGAGGGACAGATAAGCTCAATAAGCAGTTATGTGGGCCTAATGTACTCACTGACACAGATCAAGTAGCACAAATAAAGACGGTAAGTGCTGTCCTCTGACAACAGCTTCTTCCCTTGTAGTCATGTATCGTTCTCCATCATTTTAATGGTTTGCAGTATTTCTTCAGTCCACTGGCCATTCACCTAGAATTAATCTTTGTCTCTGAGAACAGGCTGATTAGTGTTTAGCGGGGTTTTAAGAATGCTCTCTCTCATCGAATGCCTTGTTATGAGGATTCAAGAGAAACAAGGGCTTTGCAAGGGTTTTGGCAAAGGTTATGCAACCCATATCTGGTCTGGTTTATTGCTTAAAGGTATTTGAACTCCTAATACATGACACTGGTAGTAAAGCAATCTAATTTCATGCCAGAAAATAAAAACATGGTGAAAATAATAATTTCATTAATTTGGCCATCATTAATGATCTCTGAAAGCCAATGTTGACATTTGAAATCGCCTAAACAATCACGCCCCTACCCCAATAGAATCTGGACCTTCTTTTGATAGACCCGCCCCCCACACATACACAACCCTGACAACGATGGTGGTTAGTAGACACGCCCCTTACTACTTATTGGCTACAAGTGTGTTTTGGTACTCAGCCCGACTCCCTTTTCCAAAGTGTATTTCAAAAATCATTCACCCCACCTTTAATAGCTAATCACGGATCAAAATTCTTTTGAACTCTTCGGCTGCAACTTAATTGCTTCGGTTAGCGTTTTTTTTACGTCTTTTTAACTATATATAGAGTGTTTATATTCTGGATAAAGGATAATAAGCAATGTGATGTTCACAGATGTCCTAGCATGCCCAGTGCACGTGTGGATTGCGTAAAAGTTTTCTGCTCATCTTTGTTACTTATTAATTTAATAGCACAGTGTATTTTATGTTTTTTTAGTTTATTGTTTCATTTAAGTCATATCTATTTGTCACTGTAATTGTGTTTTATGTTTATATGGCTTAATCGAGCTCTATTATAATTACATTTTTGCATTAGGCAATTCAAATGTCATTTAGATAGACTGGGTGAAGTCAGGCCAAATCATAGAATTACATCTCGTTTTTAGTCAAGGCATACATGAAAGATTTGTAATAGATATTAAATAGGTAATTCAGGCATCGTACAAATGGATCATTTGCGTGATAACTCACAAGCCTTAGGTGGCACAGGATGGATGTTATCACTGCTAAACGCTTCCTGCAAAGTGTGAACGCCAGAGGCTATAATGAAAGCTGCTATTTAATCCAGGCTTAAGAAAACTCGATCAAAACAAGTTAACCCAGCAAATAGTATTAAAACAGCCATTTCTCAAATGCCAGGGCTTTTCAAACTCAACAGTGTACAGTAGATGAAAAGAATCCACTGTGCACATATCTGTGCTATACTGCTCTTAATATGAGTCTGTGCAGTAAACATGCTACAGTATGCTTTGCTATCAAGTGCTCTGCTGACACTATCCTCTAGAGTCACTCTTTGCACTTGCGTTCATGTTACACTGTACTGTAATTACTATGTACGAAGTAGTAACTAAAAACTACTGTATGTACAGCATGCATATCTATTCAAAATAATAATAATAATAATTCATGCAGCTTAACTTATTAACTTAATGAATCAATAAATGTGTTTGTGGATTTCATTTAAGGAAGTATTGCAAGCATATGGTATAGATGATTATATAAATTTTTGTGTTTGGCTGAACTATCGCTTGAACTCACCCTCATGTTGTTCTTCATGTTGAACACAAAAGATGTTGTTTTGATAAATGATGGTAAGCACACAGTCACACAGGGACCCTTTGAATTTTCATGTTTGGGTGAACTGTTCTTTTTATGGTTATGCTCAGGCACATTCACGATATTAATTCGAGTTTGATATTTAGTGAGAGCAACTAGTTTACACAAAACTCAAAACACCACAGAATTGATCAAATCTATAGAGGGTCAGCAGTGTGGCCCTTGTGATGCAAATTGCGTCATCAGAATATTGTACGCCTCCCGTAGGATATTTGTAATGTTGCATACTTTGTCCGTGTAGGTAGCTCATGCGCATACAGGAGTATGTAGTATGCCAGTGTCACGAAATTTTGTTATATAGTCACGTAAATTTTTGATTCTTTTTTGTGATATTATCACGAATCTCTGTGTTTTTTCGTGATCGTATAACGAATTCCTGTGTTCGTGTGATTATCACATATTGGTTAATCAACTGTTTTGTCCTATTTTCTTACCATTGTCGCTTCGGTTTAGGGTTAGATTTACATAAAATGACATCCCTACCCAAACCCAACAACGCCAGGCAACATATAAAAAAATAAATCAGAAAAAAAGTATAAACCAATACATAAAGTGACATTCTAATGCAAGCACCAAATCTAACCCTAAACCCTGTATCACAAAATGACGTACCTAAAGTCACATAATTTCGTGAGTGTTTTCCGTGACACTGACACGTTTTTTCGCCTTTATGCGTGAACATGTCACATATTTCTGTGAATGTGTCACTGTCACGTATTTGTTACTCAACTGTTTTGTCCTATTTTCAAACCATTGACGCTTCGATTTAGGGTTAGATTTGGTGTTTGCGTTATGATGTCACTTTAAAGGCGGAGTCCATGATGTTTGAAAGCCAATGTTGATATTTGAAATCACCTAAACAAACACGCCCCTACCCCAATAGAATCTGGACCTTCTGTTGATAGACCCGCCCCACACATACGCAACCCGGCATTTGATTTGATTTGGTATAAGTGTGTTTTGGTAGACGGCCCGTCTAATTTTCCAAAGCGTTTTTCAAACATCGTGGACTCCGCCTTTAAGTATTGGTTTATACCTTTTTTCATTATCTATTTTTTATAATTTTTGATTTTTAAACCATTGTAGCCTGGCATTAGGGTTAGAGTTTGTTTAGGTGAGGATGTCATTTTATGTAAATCTAACCGCAAACCGAAGCGACAATGGTAAGAAAATAGGTCAAAACAGTTAAGTAACAAATACGTGACAGTGACACGTTCACAGAAATACGTGACATGTTCACGCAAAAAGGCGGAAAAACGTGTCAGTGTCACGGAAAACACTCACAAAATTATGTGACTATAGGTACGTAATGTGGTGATAATGGGTTGAACCGAAGCGACAATGGTTTGAAAAAAGGAAAAAGCAGTTGAGTAACCAATACGTGATAATCACACGAAAACAGGAATTCATTATACGATCACGCAACAAAACGGAAATTTGTGATAATATCACAAAAAAGAATAAAAAATGTATGTGACTATATCACGAAACCTTATAAGACTGGGTAGCAGGGTATGTAGGCCAAGTAAGGTATTGCAATGTCAGAGTGCACATGCGTCATCTGTGTACAAGTCAAGTAAAGCTATGCTTTGCAATGCTGTATGTTCGACCATGCATGTTCCATCGCGTTCCCGTAAATAAACAAACTACATTTCAGGCTTCAGTAAAAGTTATTTTATAAACACATTAAGGGCAAAACATCTATACATTTTCCAAGAAAACATTTTGTTTTGTTAGACACTTTTTTTGCTTCATTTGCCAAAATGGCTTACATCAAAGTAGTAAAATTATTTAAAGTTATCCCCATGTTTACACATTTGTGAAAAAACTAACTAATATTACTTTCATCTTAAAAAACATACTTAATGTTTCATAAAATAGTAAAATTGCTTCTGTCAATGGTGACATTCTGAGGTTTATTCTCAGTAACACTGGGTATTGCGAGTCCTTAAGATCTTGACAGATGCAGTTGAATATTTCATATAAATTCAATATAAATATGCAGAATTATATATATATATAATCATTGAATATGATACAAGTAATAATAATAATAATAGTAACAGCAACCCAACTATTATTATTATTATTAATAATAATAATGCTTGATAATTAACAAGCTATATGGGATTTTATTTACAAATAATTAAATCAAATGCATTTTCGTCTTGGTTTAAAGAAGTTAGAAAACTGTTTATCCTTGCAGAAGGTTTGTGAAAAATAAGCTAATAAAATATTTCAAATCTACATTTTGTGTCCATATTTTTGCTCACATCACCTGGCAAGTAGCTGTTTAATAAGTGGATTATAATACAGCCAGCAAGTTGCTTCTAATGTTCACCCTGTCTGCTGGCTGTACATTATCCGCACCATAATGAGTAAAACATTTATATCTTTTAACATATATCAGTATTTGGTATTTCCATTTTTATATATCAGTATTTTGGTAGTTTCATTTCATGACAGCAGGCATACACAAACCCTGATGATCCATCTGATTTGACACGATTGCGCAGAGCATCATATGTGTTGTTTTAGTGAAAATCTGACATTTTGTGCAAATCAACATGCTCATTTTAACAAATCTGATTGCTTTTATTTAACTCAGAATGTGCAGAATTTGATGCGCCTTGATTATTTTTCTGATAGCCATAAAACTTATTGCTTATTTGCATGTTGAAAATGAAGAAAATTCAAAATCTTGAATAATTAAATGCCGATTCGTTGGTTCCTCACAAGAGTTTGTTTATGGGAGTGTGTGAAGGAGGAGACTGGAGTGTAACGTGAAGAGTGTTGCTCCTCATCCAGAGTGACGCGTGACTCCAGGCCGGTTGTTGCGGCAGCATCATCTGTAGGAGGAGGAGGAGAAGATAGAGGGGGGATACAGGGGGTACAGAGGGGTACAGGCACTCCTGCAGGCTCATTCCAGTAGCTCACAGGTACACGCGCACCGATCCGGAGCTTCGTCTGACTCGCGCAGCGCGCGCGCACGCACTTACTCACCGAAATTAATAAATTAAATAATGAATAGATCGAGCGCGTGTTGAGACCAAGTAGAATGAGAGTCGATGTGTCGCAGTCACTGAAGATTTGATGTTTGGACTTGTTTGTGGAGGTTTTCAGTCATGACGAACAGACGGGAATATGAGGAGTACTGGAGCGCGAGGATGCTCGTGTCTCTCCTCTGGATTCACAGCTCGGTCGGGATGCCGCATGTCATACGGATCGGTAAGAGAGTTACTCAAATCACTCATCTTCATCTGCCCTGGATCTCATACCTCTTTTATACGTCTACAAATGTTATTCTTTTCCTAATATAAAGTCTGTTTGCTGGGAGTGAACGCATATGCATTTGATGCACGAGCTGTGCGTCTTCATGTGAAACTTCACACAGCAGCTGTGATCCAGTCAACAATGAGCTGAAGTTTGTTTGTACAAAATATGAGATTTCTCGCAGTCTGACCAGATCATGGAGACAGAAGCCCAATATAGATCAATAGAGTTTTATGTGCACGCAGATGACTTTTGACAGGCGGTTCGATATCATGCAGAAAAACGCAGATATGAATGCCATTAACATGTCCAGCAACCCACTAAAACAAGCAACAGATGTGTGATTTTACACTCAAACCTGTTCAAATGCGCATATGTTTACTTCAGTTCTTTAGTTTAGCACTATATGTAGGTTTGGAAGAAATGCAAATGACTTTAATGTTAAGCTGCTTAAGTTTGTACTGAAATGTTTGTCGGTGTTGGTCAATGTTTTAGGTTTTCCCCCCACATGTTCTGCTTTTTATGTCAGAGCGGCTGTGATTGATGACTGTGGCTTTGACTTCAGTGACATTGTGCTGAAGATTTGTGATTTTTGACAGCTCACATCTATGTTTTTGTTGCTGCGGTGTAAATGGAAATGTTTTCTTAACAGTTGCTTTAATATTTCCACGGCACATTTGAAACAAACAGAATGTGACAGGTCCTGTTTTTCAACTGACACAACCGAGTCAAATCAGCTCTTAAATGAAGTCTTGCTGTGGCATCTCTCTCTCTCTTTCTCTCTCGCTCCCTCAAACAAACATACATGCATACACGTTTTGCAGTTAAATAAAAGCCGAGCACATTTGGCGTACTTTTGAAGTGCTGCCTGTGTGAATGGCTTGTGTTTATTTGTTTTCCTTCCATGCGAAATTTGTGCAAGAAATCAAACAAAAGGCTTCATGCACGATGGCATGTGTAAAGGCTTTCGGGTCCACCTTGCGCCCACCAGAGGTCTCACTGTTCACCGATGGGCCGGCATGTGGTTTTGTTAGCTCTCTACTCCCCACATAGTAAGCATCGCGCCATGGAAATTCATTAGGGGAGGCTTCTGTTGAAAGCGAGAGGGGAGACTGTGGAGGAGACGGAGAGTTAGTTGCTATGCATCCACTGGCTCAAGTGTTACACCATCAACATGGCTTGTGTAATGGTGGGCATCCACGGTGGACGGGGCTCCATTGATTTCACTGTTTTAACAACGCGCTACTCAGAGGCCAGATGGTCGATCAAACTCACTCCACAAGACAGTAAATGTCGAGGGAAAAAGCGTTTCTGCTGTGCCTGTGTGTGTTATTAGCTGTCTTGCCCTCCTGCTATGAAACCAAAATGGGAACTGCTTTGAAAAGCACATTGCGGTAGCTCATTACAGCATTCTGTTGTATGTTTGTGCTACAGTTTTGGGTGAAATCTTTGTTTCTGACTGCTTTGACGTGAGTGAAATGTGAGAATATTGTTTAGGGTATCAGGAAGGCTGGACTATATACAAACGCATCACCAGAACTTGAAATAAGAGAAGAATGTCTTATACACCATGTACACTATTAGGACTGAAATGACCTTCACCTGGTTTCAATGTGGTCACATTTTTTCGTGACATTTGACATGACAGTCGTCCTATCAGTGCAGAGCTCTGCAGGTACAAAAACTTAAACCCTCAAAATGTTTTGACTTTGGGTCTCGTTTGTATTTAGTACTGTAACTCAAATATTTTACCATTATATATTTTACCTCTCGGGTGTGCTTGAACGTCTCTGCAGCCAATCGCATTTGGCTCATATGTGTGTGTGAACATCTCAGCCAATCGCATTTGGCTCTCACGCGCTTGCGTGTGTGAACGTCTCCTTAGCCAATCGCATTCCACTCGTGTGTGTCTGAACCAGAGGTCACGTTAACCGAAAATCTTTGACAAAATATCTCAGAAATAACAGAAACTAATTAGAAAGGTACAGACAAGAAATCTAATAACAGTTAATCTGCCTTGATGCGTTTATTACACACACAAATTTAGTTCAATGCAGATTTTACGTATTTGTTGATTTTTTTAATTGCAATATTATTTAGTGATTTTGATTTGTTCATATTTGCCTGTTCAGGCACAAAGGTCACATGTTTTACCGCCTCCGCTGTCACATTCATTCATCTGCTTCATGTGATGTTAATCATGTAAAGTGATGCACAGTGTCTGTTCATCTTTTCACAAATAACATAGTAAGTGCATGATTAAAAATGTGACATGTGAAGGAAAACAAAAGCTATTAGGTGTTATCATTAAAATATGAAATGATGGATAATGATTGATTATGATTTTACAACCCTGTCCTTCAAAATGACAGAGAACGAAAAGTCTAACTCGACCTCAGGCCTCAGCGTCTGCGCAGCCAATCGCATTCTGCTCGCGTGCGCCTAAAAATCTCTGGATGTCACATACTGGATGTGTCTTGAAAAATAAAAACATCTGATTGACTGCCAAGAAATTTTTTGTAATCCTAATTTGAAGGAATTGACCTTATATCCTGTGACCTTCAGAGTGGATTGTTTTGAATTAAATTACTATTTGCTTGTCTTGTTGTGAAAGCGAATTCAAACAGTTACAAGCATAAGGAATTATTTTAACCCAATATGACCTAAAACAAACAGTGAGGTTGGCTATAAAATCCTTTTTTTTAAATACAATAAAATGTCTTTATTATATATGTTTTTTATTTGCAAAATGAAGTTATTTTTAAAAAAAGGTTTGCTTTTAAGCCTGTGTCATCTCCTGTTTCGTTTTCAATGAATTAAATAAATTGAAGGCATTTAAATGAGAGAATCAGCGCCAGAGAAAGATTTATTGAAAAATCAATTGCTTTATCTACCTAAGAGTTACAATCGCTTCATTACAGCCAGTTAATCATTCTTACACCTGATTTTATGGCACTTGTATCTGTTGTTTTTTCCCAGTTACAGTTTTCACTCTATTTTAATTAGGATGTTATTGAAATCCCTGTATTTCACACATTTTTATAATGCATAAAATCTTCTTTTACATCATATCTATTAAAAAAATGCTTTTGACATAATAAGCACATGCTAGTTTCTGATGATGTGTCTCTTAAAAGCGTATACGATGACTGAATTTCTGCACCACAGGAAGCAGAGATAAATTTCTAAAGAAGCTGACAACAGGAATCGCGTCAGTTCTCCCGCGTAAAGATGGGCGTCAGTTGCTGAGTGAAAAGTAATTTTTCATTTTTGTGCAAATTTGATGTATAAGCTGTCGTGTTTGTGAGCTCGAACCGAATTTCCTGACAGCGACCCGGGGCTGGCGAGTCGATGCTCAGCGTGCGCGACAGGTCACAGAAGGGTTCAAACACGCATGCACACACACACACAATGAATTGTGTATTGTGTGCACAGTGCACATGCAGCTGTGTGATTTCACTGAAGCTTGTTGTACGCTCTTCCATTTCCCGAGTCAGCACACTTACGGCCTGCCGATTAGCTTCAGTGGTGGTAATGAGAGCGAACAGATGTCGGTTTTGTTGAAATCAAATGCTCTGTACTTTCTTATTTCAAATCAGTGTCACTCGGTTATTCTGGAGCTGACATCTACACACACACACACTTGCCGCATAAACTCGATATATGTACACAAAAGATTGTAATGAAAAGGAACCAAATGGTGCATAGTGAAATGCACTACATAGCATGATTTGATTTCATGTTAATACAGCAGACAAACTGAACCTTCTTCCCACACAACATTGAAGCATAAATTTAAATCTGTAGATTGAGCGTAATTACAAGAATCTGAGGGCATTGACATCTGTAAAGGGGGTTGAGAGTTGCTCTTAATAGCAGACATTGAGTTTTGCAGTGATTACCAGTGTGTTATCTCATCACAGTCAATCCTCATATCTGCTCGAAACAGACAACATTGTGACAGCATGAAAGCTTTACATTTACTGTTGTTGTTTATTAGTGCACACTTTCCTCTCTGGTTGATCTCATCTTGGCCAGAAATCATTTTCACCAATAGCCGAATAGCTATTTAGGCATTTGTAAAAACAATGGCTATTTTCCAAGTCACACATCAGATGATCTCGTCCCAAACTTGCCATTGGTTAAAGGATTAGTCAATTTTCTTGAAAAAATCTAGATAATTTACTCACCACCATGTCATCCAAAATGTTGATGTCTTTCTTTGTTCAGTCGAGAAGAAATTATGTTTTTTGAGGAAAACATTTCAGGATTTTTCTTCATTTTAATGGACTTTAATGGACCCCATCACTTAACATTTTTAATGCAGTTTTAAATTGCAGTTTCAAAAGAATTTAAACGATCCCAAACGAGGCATAAGGGTCTTATCTAGTGAAACGATTGTCATTTTTGACAAGAAAAATTCAAATATGCACTTTTAAACCACAACTTCTCGTCTATCTCTGGTCCTGTGACGCGGCAGCGCGACCTCACGTAATTGCGTAATGACGTGGAAAGGTCAAGTGTTACATATATGAAACGCACACTTGCGGACCATTTTAAACAATAAACTGACACAAAGACATTCATTAGTATCATTCGACATACAACAACATTGGAACAGTCCTCTTTCTCAACACTTGTAAACACTGGGGCGGAGTTTCGCATACGTCCTCCGTGACCTCTTGACGTGATGATGTATTACGTGAGGTCGCGCTGGTGCATCACAGGACCGCAGATAGACGAGAAGTTGTGTTTTAAAAGTGCATCTTTTTTTTCTTGCCAAAAATGACAATCATCTCGCCAGACAAGACCCTTGTGGGATCGTTTAGAGTCCTTTGAAAAACCTTTTGAAACTGCAAGTTTAAACTGCATTAAAACTTGGGGTGTTTGGGGTCCATTAAAATGAGAAAAATCCTGGAATGTTTTCCTCAAAAAGACATAATTTCTTCTCGACTGAAGAAAGAAAGACATCAACATTTTGGATGACATGGTGGTGAGTAAATTATCTGGATTTTTTTAAGAAAATGGACTAATCCTTTAAGGCTTTGGGGTTGATTAAAAAACGTAAAGACGGTGAGCGCAATTCAAATGCTACATATTTCAACCTTTAAAAGCTTATAGTTATTTCTCCGTATTATGAATTTAAATCATCCAATCACAAACTAAAATGATTATACTTCATTATTTCTGTAATTTAATGCTGATAATTTTCAATAATATTTAAGTCAATACATTGATTGTAGTAAAATCAATTATAGCGCATATTGCTAGATTTTGTAAATACCACCTGTTCAATTCCCAATGACTTCAGCAAGAGACATTACTCTTATAAACATACATAGACAACGCACTGGCCGCTGAATCGTACAGCAATGCCACATTGCACTGCTCAAACCACCCTCCCCCCTCCAAAAAAGCACCACCGTTCACTTCTAAGTGTTTTAGGATAATCTTGACCTTCACGATATAGTGGCACCATTGGCAGGACACAACGACTCCATGTGGCATCTGTGTGTGTCTTTGCATTGTTAATATGTTTAAAGGAAAACTTCTGTACCGTAACATGTAATATTTAAGGAAAACACCACCTTTTTTCAATATTTTACTATGTTCTTACCTCAACTTAGATGAATTAATACATAGCTATCTTTTTTCAATTCATGCATTGTACAGCGCTTCATGAAAGTGTTAGCATTTAGCCTAGCCCTATTCATTTCTATAGCTCCAAACAAAAGTTTTATTTTGTGCCACTATACTTACTCGTGTAACTACTCATGTAACAGTCTTTAAATAGAAAAAACATGGAATTTTTTGGTGGCTTTTAAATTCATCCCTGTTTGGATCCTAAGGAAAGAATGGGGCTAGGCTAAATGCTAACACATTCACGAGGCACTGCACAAAGATTAAGTGCACGCATTGAATAAAGATAGGTATGTATTAATTCGTCTAAGTTGAGGTAAGAACATAATAAAATATTGAAAAAAGGTGGTGTTTTCCTTTAATATTACATGTTACGGTACAGAAGTAATTGGATGCAGTCCTGTTGACTTAAAGACGTGTCTGTATGTAATCGCACGATTATAAAGATCAAGGCAAAATGCACAAAATTAAATGGAAATAAATGAACAAATATCCCACGACAGAGACCTAATTCACTGACACGCAGGGTCTTCCCTTTCACCGCGAGCCCTTTACTGTTTTCAGAACAGATGGTGTTTTCATATCACACTACAACACGTGTGCTCGTCAGCGTTAGGTCTTACGGGAACATATGTTCTTTATACTAAATAATAAGATGACTAATCTTACACCGATGCAAACATAACTCTCCTTGGATGATGGCCAGTGGGCCAGAATCAAATAACACTCTGTACTCAATGAGCCCGTCTACAGAGACGCTGTGCGGTGTCCCTGGATGTGTGACCTTCCAAATATGACATAGTTTGTCAGTGTAGTAGTTTTGTGTGTGTGTGTCTCACTCAGTTTTTGTATCGGGAGGTGACACACCAACAGACAGAATCAAATTTCATGTTCCACCATTTGTCTTTATTATGTGCATCCGATTCCCACTCGCTCCCGTTAGACGGCCTCTGCTGGGAAGTCAAATAGAATTAACCCATCCAATTGGGAAAACTCTTGGCTTTTTCCTTCGCTGTCATAGGTCACATCGACATGCAGAATGCCGGACAGCCAGGATGAGACTAGACTGCATTACATCGTTTCTCAGTCATTCAAGTGACAAAATAAGCAAGCAAACGCCGCCGCGTCCGGCTCAAACGGCAACTGAATAGCTGCCGCGTCTCGGCCTTTGAGAAGCTCTGAAAGGAGAAGGCTGGGCCAGGCAAAGCTTGGGAGATTCTTATTTAGTTTGTTAATTAGCTCGAACCTTTTGATCCCAATTTAAAAACCTGCCACGTTGCTGCGCTCGCCTCTTTTGTGCACTGCCCCAAGCAAAATAAAACTGAGCCTATTTCCCCCTTGCTTTTCAAAAAGCGTGCCATTCAGCTCTTCACATCCCCCCTCCCGTTTGATGAGAGCCATTTATCCTTCTGCAGACGTAGCCGGTGCCTCTAGAAACAAATGTAAGGGTACGGTCACCCGCTGCAATAATAACACAATGGCATTTCATCAGGCATTGATAACATTAAGTTATAAGCAATTATATGCAAATGTCAACCTAACATGAGAAATATTTTACTTTATTAATGTACTATAATAAAAATGTTTGCCTTGTTTATCCACCACATATGAGGTAAGCAACAATGCTACATATATATATATATATATATATATATATATATATATATATATATATATATATATATATATATATATATATATATATATATTATAGGCTATAGATAGTGTCTTTTTTTAAAATAGTTTTCAATAGTTTAATTGAGCACTGCTGGAACTCAGTGTGCCAAATTAGTCATGCATAAATAGCGTGGCACTCCTTTATAGTCTCCATCAATCATTAAAGATATTAGATGTTCTTGTTTTTCACTGTATCCGCAACAAACCCAATAAATTGAGCTCACGTGGTGTCGTTTGCATACACAAGTAGTGAAAAAGGCAGTATTTCTTTTCAAGTATGAACGGCATCTTGATCTAAGCAATAGCTTCCTCGCTTAACTCGTCCCGCAGCATCTTGTTTTCGTCAAGAGGGCCTATATATAAGGTATGCGTTACTGTCCCATCAGCAAAAATTATGATCACAAAATACATATTTTTCAAATAATACAAATAACTTATTTAATATAATGTAATGTAATGTAATGCCATAACATAACATAACATAACATAACATAGCATAACATAACATAACATAACATAACCATATTATGTCCATGCTAAATATGATTCTTTCATTTAAAAAATTTTAATGATTACATACTCTTTATGTTAAATTATGTTTACATATGACCAGCTCACATTTGTTTATGATAATTTTTGATCTTGACCATGATTTTTTTTCTCCTCTTGATAAGTTATATCCAGATGGCAGACATTATTAGATTTAAAACATAATTACCAAACTGAAGCAACCATTTTGACATAGTACGGCATAATTGAACGATATAAAATAAATAATACTGCATCAAGGCACTGAACTGCACAAACATTTTAGCACAAAACACAAAAGTGCCTGTACTGACAGACAATCATTCGCACAATGTTATATCTCAAATTTATGGGAGTTTTTTTCTGCCAATTTAAAGTAAATTAAAATAATGATAAAAATTTAAACCAGATTCACCATTGCATTAAAGAAACTGTATGTTCAAAAAATGTATTTTATTTACATGGTGATAATGGATATTCCCTGTCAAATTGAAAAATAAAATGCAGTTGATGATTTGACATTTTCTTTTCACTAAAATTAAAAGGCAAACATGACAAAGAAACAGGAAATTAGGGTTGTGCCGATAGACCATACTACCAGACGATAGTCAGTTATATGGCCGATAGGCGAGCCTTCGTGACGATAGTTTGCATGTTTGCACATTATAGTTTTAAATTATTATTATGCTATTATTATAATCATCATAGTTTTACACTAACATTCCCGCATAACCCACACTTGCAACACCAATGTGCACTGCATGCTTTTCCTCGCATGAGAGAGCTTGTGGGCTTCTCCTCGCACCTGAGCTTGTAATGCACGCAGCTCCTTGCATTAGAGAGGTTGTTATGCACGCCAGAGTTTAAAAACAGTGAGTGAGTTGGTGCCGCTCTCTGCAAGCAAGATATTTCAGAGTGCTTGGCATCAATGACGCGCTCGAATTAATGGCATTAGGTTTAAGAAGGTTGAGGTTTTTACAGTGTTGCCAGCTGCCCTTAATTAGCTTCTGTTTTTTTATCAACCAATCCAGTGGCTTTTCATAAATTAGTAGAAAATGAACAAATAAATAAATGAGTAAACTATTGCCCACCAATCACACCCCCCCCCAATATTATTGTGTATCAGCGATCTCACATGTGGGCGATAGGATGATCTCACTATAGGGCACCCAACACAACTGGAAATACATCTTAACAAATCTTAATTGAATAACCATGCCTTATGTTGCGTTCAGACCAGCCACGGTAGAGGCATCAAGCGCAATGTTAAGTCAATGTAACTTGGGAGGGCTCGCGGCGCGAATGATGCGTTTAGTGCAGCGTAGTAGACGCGATTTCGCCTCATTCCCGCGTCTCGTTTGTGCGAATGGCGTGATTTGAGTGTTGCCGCGGGAAACGCACAAGTTGAACATTTTTAACTTTGGCGTTAACCAATCAGGAGCTTGCTCTAGTAGTGATGTGATTACAGGAAGCAGGTTGCAGAAGCCCCTCCTATGACGCAAATTTCTGCGTGAATGTCTTGATGACTAGAGTTTCACACACGGCTTTCACGCGCAAATGAAGAGAGTAAACTCAAACTGTTCAAGAGGCAAACTAGACGCGTATTTGACACCTCAAATGTAGCTGGTGTGAACCCACGGTTAGAAGAAACATTTTTGGTTCCTTAAAGAATCATTCAGTCATAGGTTCTTGAAAGAATAATTTCTTTCATACCTTTTTGTAGTGTGAAGTACCTTTTTTCTTTGTATGCTAAGGGTTGTTTATGGAACCATACAGGTTTATCTATGGCATTTTGAAGCAAAATTATTTTTAAGATTGTAAAAAGTTCAATAAATTGTGCTTAATAACTGGTTTAATTATAAGGGAGTTCTTGGAAATGTTCCTCCCCGTAAGGGGTCCCTGGCCCCAAAAAGTTTAAGAACCCATGTTTTATGGTATGCTGTAGTTTGCTGTTTACCAAATAATTTAGTCTAGTAAATACCTAATGGGGGGTTTCCCGGAAAGGGAAACTAGTCCTAGAATAAAATAAATGTAAGAGCTGTCCAAACTGAAAACAACTTGCACTGACATATCTTAAAATACATCAGGGCCCTTTGTTTTGCCTCAAAATGCACACAAATGATGTTTTAATTAAGGCATTTTTATTAAAACTAGTTATATTACCTAATTAAACTAAGGTTTAGTCCTGGCCTAAGTTAATCTCTGTCCGGGAGTGTCCCGTCTGTACCATGATAAAGATTTTACTCTATTATTATTGTAATAGGGATTTTACAATTGAGCTAATATTTAAGGAAAACATAAAAAAGAAAATGTAAATGTGTCCTGAGCCAGATAAAGCAGCTTTTAGGTACAGAAATGTCCCTCTGGAATCTGCCATAACCTTCACCGTCTCTGAATGTATAGAAATGCTGTGTGGTCTGAAGAAATGCTGTCCCATGAAGAATTGCTCTCTTTTGTTATTCTGACAAACAGCCCGTTGGCTCGGGGAAACTGGGCACTCATGAGCTTCATTGGAGGAATGCTTACAAATACCTGGCGGTCAGTTTGAAGTTGTTGGAACTTATCTCCGTGTGAGTTTTCTTAATTGGCTTCGGTTGGTAACTGCTAGCTTGTGCGCTAGAGGCATGACGTGAGTTATTGTGCTCATCAGTTCATTGGCTCTTCGAGAGGTCTGTGGAGGTCAACCACAACTTAGCTGAACGAGAGGCACCTTTGAATTCCTCTGAAGTAACAGCTCTTTTCTCCAGTGTCTCCTTTGTCCCTTTGAGACTCTACAAGTGCTGTAGAAAATTTCTGGTTATGGAGGCGTCCACTCGATGAAGAATATAACCATTCAACTTCAACGTACCCCCACTCAATGAATTTGGCACCAGCTCACCTGTTCCCTCTTCTCCTAAAGTATCTTCTGAAAGATCTACACACGACAAATATCATACAAGGCTTGCTTTATAAACTAAATAAGTCATTGCCAAACTTATCAAGTAAATAAGCTTTTCATGGATCCATTAAGTATGATCTCTTTTTACCTCTCTGTGCTTGTGTGAGACAGGGGAGGTCAGGGAAGGAGCAGAGACTACTGACATTTAGTTTATTCAGTGGTTGTTAACCACAAAAGCCAAAAGAGCCACTTGTTCTGGAAGCATGTCATCTGGATGTAGATCTGCAGCATGGCTACAGAAGTGATGTGTGATACTATATGTTTTATGTATCTCAGGTTTTTATATTGATCTTGCCTGAAGGAGAAAAATAATTGAAGCATTAAAGATCGAATGAAAAAAGGCTACGTTTGAGAATAACGCTGAATGCACGACAATAGTGTTAAAACAGATTAATTGGCTGAATTAATTACCACACAGTTCATTGATCGACATCAAATGCTAACCTGAGATCATGAAATTTGCATGAATAAACACAGTTATTAATCAACGGGTATTATCCAGCTTTAAAAGCTTGATAAATAAATATTCATACTTTTGTTACGAGACGTTAACACAACTCTGGTTCCCACACACAAAAAAAGGATTTCACAATGAGACAATTGCTGCTAATTAGGCAGAAATCATTATGGTTTCAATGATTCTACATAACACGTGTTCATTGCAAATTGCGACACTTTAACATTTTAGCACTTTATGAAAAACATATTTATTCCTTTGAGAGATGCTATATTTGAATCTTGCCATATAATGGCCATATAATGTGCATTAGTATGTAAGCCGCTAACACAAAAGCATTGCTGAAGCGTTAGGGAGCCGCTACTATGGGAAATGTCAGGGGTGGTGTGGAGTCGTTCAGGCAGAAGATGAGAGCAGAGGTGAATTCTGATCTGTAGAGCTCAAAGATTACCAATAAACATGAAAACCAAGAGCTTTTTCGGGCGCCCTTGACAACAATGCGACGTCTGGACTTTGAAAGGTGCTGCATAAAGATTGGGCCACCATAAAACAACAACAATGTTTTCAAATGTCTATTGATCAGTTTTAAATGTCACGGACAGTCAGCCGAAGGAAGAATTTCAGTTGAAATAACCCAAAACGAGCCTGTTTATGATGTAAGCAGTCCTGCTGTCAAATCGATCATATTCGTTTCTCTGTTGTGGCGGGTATTCGTTTTAGAGCCGAGATAGCGATGGCAAGGTCACCCACCAGTGGCACTGTGTCTGCATTTCCGCGCTTAAAAGTCACGGCGCACACATACACGCATGAACGCGATAAAGTTTCAGTGATAAATCATCGCGTTTGACATGGGTTCGCTCCAGGTTGATGGTCTTAAAAAGGATGAATGAAACCCTGTGATTGAACAACATAAAACCAAGCAGTGATTGAATAGAAAGAGGCACGTCTAGGCCAGGGGACAATCAGTGGGTCTTTGTGCCGTTTTCCCAGCCGGTAATGACATCTGGAACGCCTCGTGCATAGAAATAGGCATTAGCTCTCAGACAGAATCCGGTGTGGCTGCAACTTCACAAAGATGACAGAATCCACGCTGTGAGCGTCTGCGGGATGGGGCCTATTAGAGGCCGAGGTCTGTTTCGGCTGCCGGCAGACTTGAAAAGACAGACTCGAGAAGATATTACCTCCAATTATGGGGCTTCCTGACCGGTTAGATCGAGTGGAACTGGGAAGGCCGTTTGCCTTTAATACTCTCGACGCGTCAGCCTCGTTTTCCAAGACCTTAGGATGATACAGAGAAGCTGTCTTACCTCATTCCTTTATCCCTAGACATCCACGTTGTCCTCCACATCGTCCCTCTCATCTCGTTTCCTTAAAGATCAGCGGGACAGTGCTGAGCAGGAAACCTGAAACCTGAAATAGAAAGTGATTTGTCAGGGACTCGGAGGCGAGGTAGGCCTCGTCCTGTCAAATTGCAAATTTAATCCTATCCAGCGTAAGCAAATGGTTATAATCCCCACTGGGACACAATGGGGAGTCTGTTCTCTTCTCGTCCAAGCCCTGCCACATCTGCCTGGATTATACCATTTCTATTTGAATAATGATCACCAATTACCAATCTTTATATAATGGCACTAAATCTAATTTGAGTAGACCTGTTCAGGTCTATCCCAGCCTTAACAAAACAGAATCCAGTCAATTCTAATAGATTTTATCAGCAGATTAAAAAGGAAATAATTAGGATCAACCGGTCAATCACTCAATCGACCGACCAACCTGTCAAACGACCAGTCAATCCAGGTTACTCACACGCTCATGTCAAAGTACATTTTCTGTGATTTTCAAGTAACCCGAGTGCCTTGATTTGTCTCAGCTAGTGGGAATAAAGGATGATTGGCTTCCCCAGCTCCAGATGATGGCGAGGCAGAGAAGGAACGCTCTCCTCTGGGGACTGATTGACTTCATGGCCCTGACGGTGTCGCCTGACACGTTAGCTGTGTAGCGCTGGAACACCTGACAAAATCCGTATGATTGGAAGACTTTCTCTGGCCTGCTGGGCCTGAAGTATATCAATATTCTTCTGTGAATTTGCCCCGGTTCGCAAATACTGCGTCAGTGCTATGTTATCAAAGGGTGATAGATGTTTCACCCAGTCAACTCCTGACAATATTTGGAAAGATGAAGAGATGAGTTGGTGAGTGAAGAATAGGATAGGAATGACCTGTCTTGGTTCAATGCCATGTTTGTCAGAGTTATTATTATATTTACCTAAAACTATTTTAAACGTGTTTGTTGATTCAAATTAAATTAAATATGGAACTAAATATTAGTTGAAAAGTAAACGAAAATTCGAAATGGTTTTAGGCATTAGAAAAGATAATGCACTTAAATTACGAAACTGAAACTTAGGTACTGTAGAGGTACTCTGTTGTTGTCTGTTACGCTGTAAATGTGGTTTAATTACGCAGTGCATTCAGTGTTCGCAACCTGCCGGTCATGAGACTCAAATTGGTGACTTTCAAACCCAACTCTCTAACCACTAAGCCACCAATAAGCTTCAGCTTCATTTCAGTCACAACATACAGTAGGTCAGTATATACTATATGCAGTTCTTTGTTGATCAAGTCAAGTTCATTTAATGCCACTTGCTGAATTAATGAGTAATATTCTTGTGCACAATACTTTTTCAGCAAAGTCAGCTGATGAAATCTCAACGTTCTGCCCTGTCAACACCAATATATGTGCCAAAGTCAAGGCAGAGCATTGTGGGAACATACGGCTGAAACAGATAAGTGCTAGTTGCTATCTGCCTGTCAAGTTTTGACCAATGAATGTAAACCAGTCTTTCTCCAAATGGGCCGTCCACAGAAAATGGAGGTGCAGTAATGACTTTTTTAGCAAGGCAATTTTAATAGAATATCTCTAATAGCATCCACAATAATTTCATTTAGAGGCATGATTGAAAGTAAGAGAAATGAAAAGAAAAACCATTTCCTCTTTCATTAATCTGTATGAAGGGCTGAGTGGTCTTTTTTGTTGAGTACATTATTTTCACGAGAGACTGCATTCACTGAAGTTTCATTTCATTGTGATATCTGCTGTTGCCTTGAATCTCAGACTATCCATCAGAACACTGTAGGCATTAACCAGCACATAGAGGAACACATTTTAAGATGCCAACAGCCATATCACCCTATAGCCCAAGAGTGGTTGCCCACTGAAGCTAAGTAGGATTGAGCTTGGTCAGTACTCGGATGGGAGACCTCCTGGAGTTTGCTGCTGGTAGAGGTGTTAGTGAGACCAGCAGGTGGTGCTCACCCTGTGGTCTGTGTGGGTCCTAACACCCCAGTGTAGTGATGGGGACACTGTACCATAAATAAGGACGTCCACAGGATGAAATGTTAAACTAAGGTTAAACTAAAGACCCCTCTCTCTGGTCGTTAAAAATCCCAGGATGTCTTTTGAAAAGAGTAGGGTGTGCCCTGGCCAAACTTGTCCATTGACCTACTGATCATCCCCATATATATTGATTGGCTATATCACTCAATCTCCTCTCCACTAATAAGCTGGTGTGTGGTGGACATTCTGGTGCAATATGGCTGCAGTTGCATCATCCAGGTGGATGGTGCACATTTGTGGTAGTTGTCAGATTTGGTAACATTGGTTTTATTCAGTTCAATTCAATTTTATTTATATAGCGCTTTTCACAATAGTTAATTGTTTCAAAGCAGCTTTACATTAATAGAAGCAGTGAAAAGCACAGAAAAACGGCAGATAGCACAACACAATACACGATAGCATAAGCAGTTAAATTTGCTGCGGCTATGACTCAACATTATAAGCGAGCGTATTACTAATGTAACGTCAAGAAGAGGAAGCTAAGTTAAGTCCAAGAAGGCTGCCTCCCCGGGTTAAAAAAAACCTAGGAAATATATATATATATATATATTTATCATTAGGTTTTATGTTATATGTAGCTACAATTTGTTGTTGGGGGTAAATCAGCCAGTACCTGTGATGTGACTGGGATTTAAGGGCATTTTTGAGATTACTATATCCCGCAGGCCTAAATTGGTTGGTTGTCTTAGCTTTTGAATAAAGCAAAAAATAAATGTGAATGAAGTAGCAAACCCTCTGACAGCAGGAATCAATGATCATGTATGATTTTGTTTCATTTTGTATTGTTACCGTGCATGGCATTTCTTATTAGCAGGCATGCTCTTTTCTCCAGTTTGCTACAAAAAATGAAAATTAGGGTTTTCATTATATCTGATGGTGTAAAATTGCATATTTTTTAAAGTTACCCTCTGTCCCTTGATGTGTGCAATTGCATTTAACCGGCTGCCAGCCATTATCTAATCTTTCTCCTAAATGAAGTGCTGAGCATAGCCACAGGCAAGTTCGTGTTCAGTTGAAAATGGAGTCTTGATTTTTTTCTTCGTCCCACACTCCACACGTCTACTCCACAGCCCTTTGGCTAGAAGCTAGAATTGTGTCTCGCTGGATGTTTTTCGTCTGCTGTAGCTCTTCGCCGGGTCTCTTTTTCCATTTCCAAAGAAGAGATGAGCTCTCTTTTCCCGCAGCCTGTCTCTCCTTCTTCCCCTACAATTATCTAGTTGTACATTGTTCGTACATTTGCATGCAAGTCTTTTTTCTGGTTTTGCTGGCTTGGCCTGTGAAAATTTCCTTCCTATTGTCCCCTCAGAGAAGATTACAATGTGACAATACTGAATGCGTATAATTAAACATGCCGGCGCTGATGATAGACCTGTGAGCGGCTGTAGAGAGAAATAAACCTCCATCCGTGCATTTACATAAGAGCTGGAAGTCAGATGGGAATGTTTGTTGGGTGAGACCTTTACATCAGATGTAGACTGGTGAATAGTGCATTAATCATAGGGACATCATATGTTGGATAACAGACGGGTGCGATAAAGCTGCTGAATGTGAGATTTGATTTTTCTGCAGTAAATCACTAAATGTCAATCAGGTCTTTGGACACAGCTATAGCTGTATAGACGCATCTAATGTGACTGAAAAATTATCATTATAAAGACAAAAGCTGAGAGTTTTGACTTAAAATGTCATTTTAAAATGCTGATAAATGAATATCTGTGATGGCACATTTTACTGTTAACAGCTGTTCAACTAACCTGACAGAAGATTTGCTGATATTTATTATTAATTTAATCATCTTTAATATATGTTTTTTTATCATTGGTGTTGGGCTAGTTACTCAGAAAATGTAAAATATTACTCATTACTAGTTACTCCTTTCAAAAGTAATATTATTACTTTATTTATTACTCCCAGCCAACAGTAATTAGTTACACTACTAGATACATTACTTTTACATTACACCCCAAAAAATGGTAATTTTCATAATTTTTGCACTCTGTTAATCTGAATGAAGAGTACAACTGGCTCAAAATATTTCTTGTGTAATTTAATAAAGCAGTAACATGTTTACTAAAATCTGCAATAGGGCTCAAGCAGATAAAACCAACAAAACATGTTGGCAGAACGAAAATAGAGCTAGCTTCCTGCGTTGGTGACGTTGTGACAAAAAATAACTAACTAGCCTTTTTTTGGATGTAACTGTAATATAAAAAAAATTAGTAGTAAGTTACACTACTAGTACCAGGGAAAGTAATATTATTACAGTAACTAGTTATTGAAAAGCACTGTTTATATTCTTGATGTCTTTATTTTGTTAAAGTAACAAACAACCTGTAATTTCAGCACTGTAACTGTGCTTTTTGCCATGGTACATCGTGTCTTATAACGCTGTTATGCTTATTGCTGCTTTTTTATATATCACTTGCTGTCCTGAAAATACATTTATTTGTAAATCATTAAATGATACTACATCAAAACTTGATGTGCTCATTTTACTGTGATTTTGACTCTAATGGTGTCCATCATAGAGACACTGAGAGATCCACTGACCGTCACATTTCAGTTTCTGCACACATGTGTGTAAAGCTCAGAAATTTTATGAACCTTTATAGAATATTAAAAGGCACAGTAAGTAGGATTTCCCCCCATCTAGTGGTAAAATTGTATTTTGCATTCAAACGAACAGTGCTCTCTAGCGCCTCGCTTTTCCAAATGCATGTTGCAATTACAGTACCCTTTATGTACTCACTGATCTTCTTGTCCGTTTCAGCTAGTTCACATGATCTGAATGAAAACGCATTGTGGAAACGCGTTGGTAGGCTAGTGCTTTTTGTCCCTCTCTGCTATTATAGTTTTTCAATATGGCAGAACGACATGGAAGCCTCTTTGGACTTACCTGTTCAATGTAAGTAAAGAGAAGAAATTCTAAGCTTACAAAGAAAAGTCAGATCACTGGCAGAGGTCATTTGACACCAACGAGGACATATTTATGAATAAGGACATTGATTTTTATAAATTCTCTTTTCCCGCCATTGATGAGTTATCTCGTCAATTAAGAGAAAACATTTCCCTGCCAATGACGCTTTCCTGATGAGTTTTTATGGTCATCTGTAATACGGCTATTATCCACTAGATACCCAATTTATAAAAAAAGAAGCAAAAACTAATTTAACAACATTTTTAACTCTGTGTATGTTTTGATCATCGTTCTTAATCTGATCCCTAACAAAATTCCTTTACAAAAATGCAATTATTTCAGCTTTTGCTCAGATTTTTTGAAGAAACACACCCATATTTGAGAGGTTATAAAAAGAGAACAAACAGAGATAGGCTGAAACTTTTTTCCTGTTTTGTTCTTGAAAGCAGAGGTTCTGTTCTTTCATTTAACATATTTGTATGTTTATATGTTTAAAGAAGAACATTTTCCTGGAAGGCATTTTGTGAAACTTGTGAAAATCTTTTTTAAAAAGGCTGGTGGGAAATAAGTTAATGTTGAATGGAACATATAGAAACATACAGTATTTACTAATGTTGTTGTAAATGGTCTGACATGGCCGCTTGAGATTCATGTAATTGTATATGTGTCGTGTCATTTGTAAGTTTTCCATTTTAATTGCATTGTTGTATTATGCATAAAATGGTTCTTTAATAATAATAATATTAATACAGTTTTTGCCTATTGCTTACACACTAAATCCGAATGCTTAGACCAAAGCCTCAATACCTAAACTTCTTGTAGCATATGCTTAAACACAGTGTAACCATAGCTTAAACACATTGTCAACTTTGCACTTTGTTTGCAATTCTGTAGCACACTTATTGCGAAACACTACACACGTTTTCTTACATTAGACACATTTTTCAAAAACGAAATCACCTATTATCATTGGGAAAACACTCTGTTCAAAATGCAAAAGTCATCTGGCAATTATAGGCACTTACATACACACCTGAATACACTTGTACAGAAAACAGAACACCAATCGGTCTGAGTCTTAGCACTACAAATAGGCCTCAGGTAAGACATTCTGAGAACTTTGCAAGCATGGAGGCAATGCGAGTAAGAGTAAGAGGAGGACAAAGAGAGAGAGAGGAGTTGGACGTGGACGTGGACATGGAAGAGGACAAAGACGAGGACCAGTGCGGAGACGTGTATCGGATGACATCAGGGCTACTCTGGTGGACCATGTCATAAATCATGGCCTATCTATGAGGGAGGCTGGGCAAAGAGTCCACCCTAACCTCAGTCGCTACACAGTAGTGTCAATACTAAGAACATTCCGACTGGAGAACAGGTATATCTTCAAGTTTCTACTCCTGTACCTACTGTATGTGTCACATGATTCTGTATCATATTACAGTATTACTGTACAGTACTATTCAAAAATAAGTAGTGCTGTGAAGTATATGTCGCCTGTGATGTCGACGAGGTCTTGTGGCCAGATCCGAACAGAAGGAGGGATCCATAAGACCCCCCAGGCCCCCACCACACACATACATGCGCACACAAACACAAAACAAATGTGTTTTTCCCCACAATAGCAGTTTATCCAGTATTTGTTTTGTTTTTTACTTTTGTTTTGTGGCTAAATGTGATGACTTGTGGTTCTATTTTTCTTTATTTCTTTAAGAATGTTTTTTTTTAGGGTAAAAACTCTTGTTTGATTACTGAATAAATTTAAACAAATAAATATATCTTTAAATAAATCTACTTTTGAGTTTTACTAAAGACTGAGTCTAAGAAAATTATGATAAAAATAAAACCACAAAGACTGCAGTGTTATATATAAAGCGGATCAGTGTGTTGCTGGTGATATGAAAGAGTAATTCAAATGTTGCTTGTGTGTATGGTTTTGTTACAAGAATTTCATTTTTAGAAAGGAGTGCTAAGTTTTGATTGCAGTGTTTCATTTTGGCATGGATGTGAGTTGTTAATCTCCAAGTGCTATATCTGTGTGGCTTGTGTGTAGAGTTTTGACATAATGAGCCAAATTTTGCAAAAAGTGTGTAAGCAATAGGCAAAAACTGTAATACGCCCTGTGAAACGCCATCATTCTCTAATAAATGAACCATTGAGCATTTTGCACGAATAATTGAAGAATAAGTTTTATGTGACATGTTTATCCATTAATGGATTTGTCTTGATTTAAAAACAACATATTTTATGATTCGGCTGCTGTGCCGAGCAAAACTCAGCCATGCAGATCTTATTTTATAAATCTGAACTGAAGAGTGATTTCAGTGATTTTATTTATTTTGAAAAATGAAGTTTTAATTTTTTGTCCTTTGTCTGATTAAGTGTCAATCTGATACCTGCTATCTGATGTAATGTGACATATGTGTTATCTGACACCCGTAGGCAAAATATCTGTGTGTGTGTGTTCATGCCTTTGTGTGTGTGTGCGCGTGCATGCGTCTGTGTGTATGCGTGTGCATCTTTGTGTGTGTGTGTGTGTGTGTGTGTGTGTGCGTGCATGTGTCTGCGTGTATGCGTTTCTGTGTGTATGCTTGTGCATCTGTCTGTGTGTGCGTGCGTGCATGTGTCTGTGTGTATGCATGTGCATCCGTCTGTGTGTGTGTGTGTGTGTGCTTGCGTGCATGCATCTGTGTATATGCGTGTGGTGTGTGTGTGTGTGTTGCGTGTGTGTTTATTTGTATGTCTATTAAAAACATTTGCAACCATTTTATTCTTCATTGTTATTTAGAGTAATTACATATATTTATATCTAAATATTAATATTAGATAAATAAATAGACCTAATAAACATAAATCTGAGGCTTGCCATACTATATTTTGTATTGCTTCTATTGTTTCTCCAAACATGACAATAAATAATAAAGTCAGAATTGTCATTCTTTCTGTGCTATTATTATAGACTGTGTATCTTCTGTTGATACTAATGTTACATTTAATTTACATGTCATTGCTTATTTATTTATCCTCTTTGATTTTGGAGAAAAGATAAAAATAGTATTGTTAAGCTGAAATTTTGAAACTTTCTTAAACCTAACATTACATAATTATATTAGACATACACACACTTCAAAGTCTTCAATGATGTTTTATTTTTAGCAGCATAAACTGCCCTCTGTCATCTTGAGGTTAACTATAACATTGTTAATATTAATGTTAAGCATAAACACCCACACACACACAGTATATTAGCTATATTGTTATTTTAATCAAACGTGTACTTAAATATGTGTGTATGTACAGTATTTGTTCAATAAGCTCCTTGAAATGACATTATTGTTTATTCTAAAACTAAATTCACAGAATTGACACGTCAGTCATCATGTTATGACTTATTTGACATACACGTTGACATGCTGAAATAATGCAGGTGAAAACATGTGGTCTTGTTAGCTGTGGTCATACAGTAACTGGTGATGTGTGGGTGCTTAACCTTCAGTGCCTGAACGATCACCTGGAGAGTATGTGATCTCAAAATGACACCCGTTCTGTGTTTGTCATCTGCCTGATGCTTGAGTGGCCCATTTAAGGATTAGGAAGGAATGACCAAATCTAATATTTAAAACAATATTGATCGTGTTCTCATTCGTTTTCCATTCACTTCCCATGGCTGGAGCTCAAGCCCCAGGATGTGGAGCTGGCCGACCGTGCTATAGCAGTATTGAAAACGAATTATTAGATTTAATGGTATGTAGAGGGAGAAAAGCAATGAATAAATAAGAGGTTATACAGTGGTGGAATTCAAATCAGTTGCAGATTCAATTTTAGGACAGAATGGTAATGTGGCGGCCAGGGAAGAGAAGTCAAGAGAGAAGCTTGTGATTGTAGACGCACCGCCGCCGTCACGCCGCGATAATTCGCGTTTCACGCTCGGCAAAAGGAGGCCAAACCACTGGGTTTTTTTTTTGGCCCGCCTGGCCCTCGGGTGCCAGAGATTTTTTTTCCAGGCAGGCCATATCTGCTCAGAGGTGTATATTACAAAACCCATACCTTCTTTAAATATTACCAGCGTTTCTGGAGTGCCGGATGGTCGTTTGAGTGGCTGGAGGCCTCTTTTTACGGGCAGAACATCTCTGTGGAGTCTTCAAAGCACAACGGTAACAAGACCGCAAATGTCTGTGGGTAAAAGGCCTGGCGTAAATGCTCTCCTAATGACTCTCAGCAGGGTTACCCTCCTATCTTTCATAAAGAAGAAGAATAAAGCCCGGGACCATTATGCCGAGCCCGTACGAAATCTCGGAGCGGTGTTGGGACTCAACAAAGAGAATATCCATTCTGCCAAATGGGGTGTAATGGGATACATTAGCGTGTTATATGCCTTCCGGTGTACCTGGCAGTCAGATGCTGTTTTGCTCTTTTTTTTTGTCGTAGAGATTGTCTCTCCAGATGGTAATTAATGTCATTTCCGAACAGCCGAGCGTCAGGACGAGGACAAGCGTATGCTGCTGATCGTGGATGTCTGTCTGGCTTTAAGAGAGATCGATGACAACTGCAGTTAAACTCTGTTTACACTGGTAAATCATTTAGGACTAGCTCACAATGCCTGTGCCATTTTAGAACGAGCATGATTTTCATTTGTTTTGAAGAAGACAAAGTTTATTTCGCAATGAAAGGTTATTTTACTTCTACGCATTGGCAGATGTTTTATTAAAAAAGCGACTTACAGTACATTCAAGCTGTACATTTTATTAGTATGCACAGTGTTCACCACGGATGAAACCCATGATCTTTGCGCTCTATGAAACAGAGCTACAGGATAAGGTCATACAGTTATCGTCCAGTGAAAAGCGTACACATCACCTAAACTTATTTCTCCTATCTGCAAGCTAAGATGACTTCAGTAATGGCCATTGATCATTGGTGTCTTCCAGTCAAGCTATAGGAACTGTCAGGGATGTGTGTATATGTAAAGAAATAGAAAGAGAACGGGATCTGCTGCAGGTGTTATATGACCACTAGCGGACAATGACACCTTTGAGACTCGTACAGGAGAAATAGATCATCGTTCCCCTGGCAAGCAGAAGACGGCATTTGCTAATCAGAAAGTCATCTGTCTGTGGGATGAGCATCAATTAAGGCACTTACCCAGCTAATGATCAGGAAAAAAACCCTAATGGGTCTATTTAAAGGTGGGGTCTCACCTCTATCTGTCCAGCTCATGAAGAATGCTAATTTCATCTCGGTGTAGAAAAGTCCTCGCAGCAGTCCAAGGTCACACCACCTGTTACCTTAATCAACCTGCAACATCAGCTTGTGATTGTCCGTCAAACAATTAAGACTTGATTAATGCAAGGGAGGTTAAAATGCGTATTCATAAAAGCGAAGAAGCCATAGAATAGTGTGAGGAAACATTCATTTGGTATTCATTGGTAGCCGTACCCGTCACAGGTTTCACATCCTTCATAAACTTTAGAGTTTTTTGAGGGATAGACCAACAAACAATGCCAGATCAAGGGAAATTCAAGAAGTCCATAAAAATCTGCTCATTTTTTTCCTCTTGAATTTGGGATGAAATATGAAAGGCTTCACAGCGAGATTGAGGCATTTAGAAATGCGGGTGGGGTAACGCTTGGAAACCTGTCCGATATTACTCGGTCACCGCAGCGTGCAGACGTTAAGCTTGGATGACATTATCAGACATGAAGCATCACAGCTCGATTTTCACTGCAGCTAAAAGTGACCCCACTGACAGGTGACCTTATTCAACACCTGCTCTCCTCTGCGGTCGATCGATCTCCAAAACTCGTGCCCGATCCAGAGACAACAGCTGGATGGAACTTTACTCCAGCAAACCTTCCAATATCAGTCGCGTTCGGTCTCTGTCCCGAGACTCCCACTCGCTCGGCCATCGGAAACATCCCTCTCGATTTGACGTGACACGCAGCTGTAAGGCAGGGACTCGCTCGAGGCAAGATAGAGGCCGTAGTGTGATATTAGGGCTTTCCTTTTTGAGAACACGCCGGCGTGTTCCTGCCAAAGGGGGCGACTTACCCACAGCCAGGGGTTAATTGCCCCACCGGGGAAAAATGCCTCCTCCGATAGGCCTCACAGATGATTGGGTGGTCGGTGACAGGCTGCGGCGCGTGTCGCGGGAACGATGTCTGGAGGAGAAGGAGGCCGCTGAGAGCATGAGCTGAAAATAAGTCGAGCTGACAGGATGCGCTCCTCCTTTTGGAGGCAATTTCACTGTTGTATCCGCTTTGACTTACTAAGCTGTTATTAAAGAGAGAAAAGGGGGCAGCTGTTTTTAGGTGAAGCATCAAGCTTCGAGATGCATCTGCGTTTAAATGCGTGACTGTAGACTAAACCCCACTGCTACAGTATGTTGGGTGTTTCATTGATGGAGAACAGGAGCTGAGACAATAGAGAAGGAAAACAGCCTTTGGATATTTTTATGCTCATCCGTTTAATGTTTTGGACAGTGAAATTTCAAGTTTACATTTCTAATATCGCATATAACAAAATACATGCATTCATTAATTAGCCCGAGTAAGACAAACAGAAAAATCTTATTAGTGTGTTTCCAGAGAACATCATATTGTGGAGTATAGCCTGAGGTCACATTTGTTGTTGTGTTATTAATTTTTAACAACACAATTTTCACATCTAAAGGCTAAAACCCTCAGGCCTAGAACTTGACTGAATAGCTTCTTAATTAATTTGATGAAACAACAGAATATTAACGAAGAAACTAACTGTTATAGTGAGTTTATATTTACCTTTCTGCTGCCTGCTGTGATGTTGGCGGATCGTGGTGTTGATGTTTGTTGTCACTAAGGTATTTTCATCCATGTTAAGTTGTTTTTTGGTCTTTTTGTAAAGTTGTGAGATTGTGCTGTATCAGCTGTATGTTTGGGAGGTGCATGAACCCGATTCTGCCCCTCATGTAGTCACTCGTGATGATAATGGGGGTGTGGGCAGTTCTCCTGTCATTGCCCGTTCTCCCCACGGCTGTAAGGCGGGCAGTAATTAATTTTCACATTTAACTGGGAGGCAAAACGCTGGTGTCCTGGGATGTGGCGCATGCCACCAACTCACATCCTGGATTCCGGGGATTAGGATAATTAGCCCCCGGAAGATTGTGTAGACAGATGGACCCCCATCCCTCCACCCCTTTCTCTCTTTCTCTTTCTGTTAAATGCTGGAGTTTGCGCAGTATGCATCTCCTGTATTAAGGCTTGCGAGTTCAGTTTCTTCATACTGGATCAAAAGAATCACTAGAGTATTGATTGGTTTGATACACTAACGTTTGCCTTGAAGCTTCTTATACAATGTGTGCGTGTGTGTGTGTCTGCATGTGTTTGTTCGTGTGTGTGTGTGTGTGTGCGTGTGTGTGTATTATGTGTGAGAGTTTAGGTTTAAGGGTTGGTTTGGGAGTAGAATATACTGTTTGCACAATATAAAAGTTATTACATCTATAGAAAGTCCCCACAGTCATAATAAATCAGACATAAGCCCAGAAGACGTTTTTCTTTGTATGTAATTATTTGTCTGTTTTAGAATTAATTTAACCATTTATATGCTGTCTATATATTATGCCTAATGAAATATGTACAATAAATATGATATTAGAAATTTTGATTGTTAATGCATTCTAATATTATTAATGTATTATTATAGCTTGGGTTTCCCTGTGCTGCATTGCGCGCAAATTTATTCACGCTGCAGGTCTAGCATGGAAACCATGGACCTAAAGAACCAATCAGAGAACGGGAAGCAGTTTTGTTTATCCAACACAGCAGCAGACGCGAAGTTTCTTTTCAATGCAGCCTTAAATAGTGTTCTAAGTAGTTTTGAACGCAAGTTTATTTAAAAAAGAGCAACTTTTGGCGTTAAACAATTTCATATCCAAGAAGGATGTTTGGATATGGCAAGACATGATAGCCGCAGAGTTTTATAGGACCAACCTGCTAGGCATTGTTGTAGACAAAGTACAATTAACTTGTAAATGGTAAGTGGTATTTTTTAATATCATATTGTCATTATGCCTGTACTGTGGTTGTCACAGTTTCACTAAATTGTGTTGCTTTTCAATATCAATATACAGTTACCGGTTTAGTTGAATAGCTTTCAGCTGTGTGCACCCGTACCAATAAAAGTCATTACGTTTGAATTGATGTCGCTCTACATACGTCATCTGGTATTATTGAAGCGATTGTCTATGAGCTACTGTACGTACAGACGCATTTGATAGACATTCGTAGCGCCCAATAAACGGCTCTGGGCATTCGTAAACCACACCTCAAATACGAGAAAATGAGCATATGGTTTCCAGACCACGTCTCATTCTCTATGAGACTGGTCTTGTGTTAGCCAGGCTAGTATTATTACTGTATTATAAATATTTTTGTTTTAAAAATTATAATGCCTTACCATACCTTACGTGTACATTATACATTTATTACATAAATATTTGCAGTTACATCTTAAGCCGTATTAACACAATTTCTATTAATAGTTTTGCTATTCATGGTTAAACTATTTATATCTTTAAAAACACGTTACTGTTTAAATGTTTAACGAGCAATAATTAATGTTAACAATGTTGTTACAATAAATTGTTTAGAGGATTATAAGTGACTGTCAGGTGTATTATAATAAAACAAATGGCTACGATGACAGTAATGTTTATGTGAGGACAAGCTTTAAAATCTGGAAACTAAGGCTCTATCCATCACAACATCAGCAGCACAAAGATAAAGTGTGTGTGCGTGTGTCTGTGTGTGTGCGTGTGTGTGTTCAGTTGTGTGTTTTACAGCAGACTCTGTGATGGACGGCCTGAGTTGTCCGCCGGCAGTGTTACTCAGTCTTAGACTTTCTTAGGCTCTTAATGAAAGAGAGAGTGAACTGGTTTCTAAACCGCTGATGGAGAAAACAGATGAACTCACCCTGACAGAGAGAAAGATAGAGAGAGAGAGAGAGAGCCCAAGACAACAATAACAAATACCGTATTATTTAATTGTGTACTGTGTAAATGTACTCTGTTGCTATTGAGTCATGAATAATGCAGGAGGATATTATTATTATTGATTAATTTTCCCAACCCCTGTCTTCTGTTACATTCAGAGACATAGCATAGATGTACAATAGAGATGCAATGAAATTCCGGCTGATGGATGTGGCAAAAAACATGTCAATCTGATAACACACAGTTTGACATGGAGAAAGAAAGAGTGTCCTTGTGAAATAATCCAGGTGTTATCATAATAAAATTAAACACGTGTACGTGCACTTCTATACGGTGTGTTGATGGACACAGAAATGTTTTATAATAATTATGCATGCATTTTTGCGCTCACCCGAGCTTATAAAGCGGCTGTTTAACTTCTTATTTTACCTCTCTGGCGAATGAAAGATTTCGAGCATATTCTCATCTCACATTGTCTGAAGCTCTGACAGTGTCATGATGTTCCTGTTCACTCATGTGAACAGAACTACACGAGAGAGAGAAGATTTGGTGGCTGTTTCTCAGAGCGTGGCACAAAATGGAGGCGCTGGTGTGACAGCAGGTAACAGAGTTCGCTCTGAGCCTTTAATGTAGCTGTGTGACAGATGAAAGTCGCTGACTGCCAATCTGCAGGAATAAAAGCACAAAACATGTTCGTGATACAAGAAAACAAATTTAATGCACTTACACACTGCCACGTAAATCTGATTCCTGCGTCATCCAATTCTCGATAATTCGTTGAATTGAAGGTCGTTGAGAGGGGAAAATTAAGACGCTTTTGTGATAGACACGTTATTGCACTTCGGATATCTGTGCCGAATGCCTGCTCTGTTTGGACACTGTGTAATGGATCTGTCTTATTTCACCGGCTCTGGAAGTTTGAATTCTGACTCAAAAAGAACTTTGATTCGGTCGTATCCTCTCTGTGGTTTTCGCCCCACACCACCTGACCAGGTAACACAGCACACCTGACTGTTGAGAGTTATTAAAGAGTAACCGCGTCTGGGTGTAGCGCTGTCAGTCGACTCCTTCTCAGGAGATGCCGATAATGAACGGCCATCCTTGAAGCTTTCTATACAAACTCAACACTTGTCACCCATGCATTAGAAGACTGACGTTCAGACAGATGGTGGGCTTCAGCTGCTGAGAAACAAATGGAGCGGAGAAGAAAACACATGCATGCCATTATGTCTGTGATTATCAGATCTTTTCAACAAAGACAATCGATGCAATTAAAGAATGTCTTAACAGTTTATTTAATTAAATCAAATTTTTTTACTCTTTCAGATTTGTAGAGGCATCACCATTATTACCTGAAATCTTGAGAGGTGTAGAAGGGGTACAATGTCCACAGAGTTATTTTCTTATTTATGGAATTTGTCTGTTGGTATCATAGCTGTGCTCCAGTATTTTTGGATAAAGTGTGAAAGGACAGTTATTTTAAAGAGCAACTATGGTCCAATTCACGCTTTTTACATTTCCTTTGGTGTGTAAGTGTGTAATTAGTACATGTTAACGATATGCAAAAGGTACAAACCCAAAGTAAACAACCCTATATCACGAAATTATGTACCTATATACACGTATGGACCAACGTGACAATGTCACGTTTCGCCGCGTTTGAACGTGAGCATGTCACCCTTTTCCTGTCACGTGTTGGTTACTCAACTTTTTTGTGCAACCTGATCTCACAAAGTTCCGTGGCATTCTCACGGATCTCCGCATATTTCCGTGGCCCTGCCAGGGACTTTCTTTTCCGTGGCATTCTCACGGATTGGTTACTCAACTGCTTTTTCCTATTTTCAAACCATTGTCGCTTCGGTTTAGGGTTAGACACAGTATGATTTTATGCTTCAGAATGTAGTGAACATTTTTTAGTAAAGAAAAGTAAATTTTTTCCCAAGACAAACATTCTAATAAAGCATAGATGCTTGGAAAATGTAACTAAATATTTAATCCTCTGAATATAATATGTATAACTATATTATCAGTAGTGTATAAAAGACAGTTTCAGACATATAACTGCTAAGTTCGGTTTTACACTGTGCATACGTGAATTGTGTGTTTGCATTTCCCAAGACTTTTTTAAGATGTCAAATAAATCTTTGGTGTCCCCAGTGCATGTATGTGAAGTTCTAGCTCAAAATACCCCATAGATATTTTATTCTGACATGTTTAAAATGCCACTTTGTAGGTGAGAGCAAAAAATTTGTGTTTTTGGGTGTGGCATTTAAAATGCAAATTAGCTGATTTCTGCACTAAATGGCAGTGCTGTGGTTGGATAGTGCAGGTTAAGTAAGAAATGATGACGGGTCATTGAATTATAAGAAAATAATGCACACCCAAGGTGCAATGCGGCACGGCGTGAAGCGGAGTGCCGTTACACCGCGGGTGTGCATTATTTTCAAATAATTCAAAGGACCGGAGTCAATTATTTAACTTATACCACGGTTACCACAAACATTGCTCTGGTGCCTATTTTCAAGACATTTGACAAGTTAGGTGTGCGGTTATCAGAAATTAATGCATACCCACGGAACATTTCTCAGCCAATCAAAATACAGCATTCAACAGACCCGTGGTATATGGGGCGGTATTATCCCCTTCTGACATCACAAGGGGAGCCAAATTTTAATGAGCTCTATTTTTCCACACGCTTGCAGAGAATGGTTTACCCAAACAAAGTTACTGGGATGTTCTTTTATCACATTTTCTGGGTTGATAGAAGCAATAGGGACCCAATTACAGCACTTAAACATGGAAAAAGTCAGATTTTCATGATATGTCCTCTTTAATCTTTAAGCACTGATGTTAACAGGTTACAGCAGTCACACTACACGTGAGAGCATCACAGAAGCAGTGCTGCAATCGTTTCTGCTCTGAGTCTATGCAGCATCCATGCAAAATATCTATGACTCAAACTACTGATCCACTCATTCGACTGTGATAATGTGATTGGTTACATGTTTGTGATGTAGAAAACCAAGATGATTTCAGACCGTAGGAATGAGACGGCCTCTGGAAAACTAAAATTTTATAGAGAAAATACTCAACACCACACTCCTGCAAAACTGTATAAATAGTGACGTCTTTAAGATTGTAGCCGAACCATTACGAGAAAAGCTAGATTAACAGGCTTGTTGAAAGAAATAACCACAGTGTTTCATGCACAAGAACCTGTTAAATCTTTTTTCAGAAAACTCATTTCAAATGAGATTAATTGACAACAGCCGCTTAATTTCTCCTGTTACAGTAAATGAGAAACTAATTCATATGCCTGGAAGGATTCTGCGAGTAGGCCGAGTATCATGCAGATATGTTGATGGTGGACGACTGGTTGTGAATCAAACTGTGAAAACACTACATAACATCAACATCACATCAAGCGTGTCAAACCTTGTCATCAGACACCACAAGAGCCCTACTGACGCTCCAGGAAAAGCGTCTACGAAGAAAGATGAAAAATGAGGGTCGGATGAGTTATCTCAGAGGCTTCTCGAACACCAGCGTTGGAAAACGATCACAAACATATGCGGAGCACGTCAAATGATCGAGTTCTCAGGAATACGGGTATCTTCACAAGAATAGGAACATCCCCCAACATCCATTTGAAAAGGGTAATGCACAGTATCAGCTGTGACACGTGTGTCGTTGAGGCAGGTAAGGCGTGAATCTAGAGCAGGCAGCGCTCAGGAACAAAGAGTGCCGAGAAAAGCGAGCGACGTGCCACTTTGCCTTCCATTCAGCTGGAAAATTGTAGGCATCCAAATGGCTCATAATTTCAATTGCAAGGCGCACCCTAATCTTCCCTGATTCAAACACAGATTTCTGATGCTTTTGTGCGATTCATTTCATCCCGCTGTATATTTCAACCTGTGCTGGCACAAAGCAACAAAGAGCCCTGATTGTTGAGCAGAATAGCAGGCTTTGTAAAGGTGTTTTTCTTGCCTTTTTCCTCATTGAATACTTCAATTTACACCACAGCCCTTTACACTATACATCAGGGCTATACGGACGCCAGTTTATGAAGCATAACAAGCCCTAGACCAGATTTCTCTTGATCTCTTAAGGAAATGGGCTTCCCAGCTGTACACCTGTCACGTAACGGTTTGAGATGGGCAGGGCGAAGAGTTGAATCTTCATGGTGAGTGGACATCATCCATCGAATGAAGTGTTTTATAAAACAGATGCTCGCTCGGTCATGGATGCTGAAAAACACACCATGTGAGGAGTATCCATGATAAAATCACAGCTATTACGGCTGTTACTGTGGAGCACGCACAGAGCCGCTTATATTTACCTGAGCATCGTGAAGCCGACATTTACATAGGACAAGAGATGACTCTAAATGTAGTAAATATAGCCTAACAATGCCCTGTCACAATATAGTGTGGCTCTGAATTATATTCCTCAACTAAATATCATAGCAGCGTGGTGCATTGGTTGCTTCAATTATATCAGACATTGCAGTTTGACACTGATGCAGGTGATGCAGGTTTGAGTCCTTAAAAAACATTTAAAATGAAAACCTGGTCCAATCCGAAGATCTGTGAAAAGGTTATCTGTGGTATAATCAGTCCCGGTGCCACAAGGGGGCAAAAGGGGCATTGCCCCCTCAGATCTGAATTGTGCCCCCTAAGTTTATTTTTGGTATTTAGTGCAAGGTTTAAAAACGAGGCTCTACAAAAAAAAAGATTCAAACTGTTTTGTGTGTAAACACTAACTGAAATAAACTAAACATATAATGAAAATTCCATTAGGTTTCATTATTTTTCATTTATTTTATATGCAACTATGCGTCTCCAACTGGCTAATGAAGTATAGATGAATAATCGCACTAAAAAAAGGAAAAGATAAAAGTTAAGATAATATTTCTGTTGGCTGGATAACAATTTCTTTTGGGTGCCTGTCATGCTAGGTGCATGAGTCTCAGGTCAGCTATGAATTATGTGATTCTCAAAAAAAAAAAAAAATCGATGTAAAATGCAAAACTTTTCTAACTTTGATTTATATTAACATTTATTATGTGTAATACAATGATAATCTTTTGTTAATGAGCTACGTTTTTCTCCATAGGTGCTTGTGTACAGGCAGGTGAACAGCACACAACCTGTAAAATTAAAATTATATGCAAATAAATTCAAATCAAGATGAAAACCATTATTTTCTGTTACAAACTTTCACATAGCATCTTTAGGTTATAAAAATAATAAAAAATTAAAATCCATAATTTGACTTTCAAAGATTTATTATAAAAACAGGTTTTTTCTATAAATCTATTGAATTAATATATAAATGTTCAACTTAGTAAAAAAGTTTGTCTGTTAAGGGTTTCTGTAGAAACATGGTGGCACAAAATGACGACTTCCACGTAAGGGGACCCTCTCTCATTCTAAGGTAATAAAAACTAGGGGTGTGATGAGATCTGAAATAAACCTTGATGACGTATGCAGCCTGCATATGAGCCCTCCGAAGGATGCAGCTTTCTGTTTGACCCTTTACAGTGCATGCATTACATTTGTCTTTTACTGCGTTTGCTTTTTTGTTTAGGTTTCCAATAATGTTCGTTTGGGAACTCGTGTGAAGTCTAAGACGCGTTGTGTTTGTCTGTTGATCAGTGTCAGATGTGAAGTCTCAGCAGATTAAACCCTCACACAGAGTTTACATGATTTAATATCTGCATGTTCTTGCTCAAAAAATGACTGTGGCTGTATCATTTCTAGTGTAAAGAAATGGACATATATTAAATATTAATATGGATTTAAACATTGTTTGACTAAAAATAAGCATTTCTCTCCGTCTAAAGTGAAAGTGAAAGTGAAGACAGCGTCCGCGAGACGAGTCCTCTATCGCCCCCTGCAGGCATTTGTTATAATATGCTTTTTATTTATAGGCCACAAAATGTTGTTTAATGTAACTTGGTTTTAATACTTTATTTGAACCAATTATTATTGCATCTTCGTTAACATGTAATTTTAAATGCTACTGCTCACTTGGGTCTATTTTTATTACCTCAAAATAACAAATTACTTCATTATCAGTTAGCAAAATAATTGTTAGGGCCAGTCCTTGATTAGTTAAAACATATAAAAATAATGTGATTTCAGTTTCTTATTCATTTATTTTATCATTGAGGGTTTCTTAAAAAGTGTAAAAATATTGTCTCGTGAACATAATCTTGTGTTTCGTCTCGTCTCGTGGATTAAGTGTCTCGTCACACCCCTAATAAAAACATAACGGTTCATTATTAAAAGGTCTTTATACACCCATGAAAATATAGTTTTGTATATTATTTAACATTTCTGTCAAGATATCCTTACACACCTCACCTTTAATGAAGAAATTCAATGCAAAAACAAGCAGATTACAGCTCTTCTAAAAAGATAAGATTTATTAAAATGATGATTATTTTTAGACTTAAATTTTATTAGTTTTGTATGTTTGGTTAGCTGTGCAGTATACTTGTGCAAATATTGTGTTTTAGAGAATGCTGCATTCAAAAATCTGCCGTTTTTTGTTTTAAAGTTAAGCCCCCTTAAAAATGAAATGTTCCCCCTCAGTCATTTTATTCTGCAGTCGGGCCTGGGTATAATATAGTGCAGCTTTCATTACATATTGTTTGCAAGAGAATTGTCATAACATGTGGCTTTTTATTCACATAATGATTACAGATTTTACCAGGAGATGTTATCTGCCCAATGCATGAATCTCCATATTCAGATTTGTAAAAAATAAAACAGAAGAGCTTTGAATATTATACGATTTCTAAAATGACTGCATAAGTAGATCTGCGCTGGTAATTCATGAAATGCATTTTGTTGAGAGTTGGGGTTTGGCTCTCACATTACCGGATTATGATATTTGTGATATTGTTTTGTTACTAGGTGAAAAATGTGAGCCCATCTTTCTGCATTTCTCAGCGGTGTCGGTGGCTCGTGTGCGGCTGCACACAGAGCAATTTCAGAGGATAAAAAAGCAGTAATAGTGTTCCATCAAAAATCCTACAGCAGGCGACTTCCAGCGGTAATGAACTTGTCAGCCTTGTGCCTGTAGAGTTCGGAGCCTGTTGTGGCTGTTATTATTCAATTCAGCGTTGTGTTCAACCTCCATTCCCACCGCCGATTTCTCAAATGCCACACTAGGCCCCTTGTTTCCCCACAATCCCTGTTTTCAGCTCGCTCCCAGTAGACCCCAGGTATTTTATTGGCCCTTGTTTAAAACAAATAATGTTTGCTGTTTGCCGCACCGCTGTGAATTACCTCAAATGCTAAAGCTCCAGAATAAATGGTAGAGGAAAATTAGAGTCGCCGGCTTGCTTGAAAATGATTTACAACGGCAAAAGCTCATTGTTTTCGTTTTGTTTTTCTTTCGCCGTCGTGAGATTAACGCTGATATTACGTTATTTCAACCCAAAGGGGCTCAAATATGAGAGGATGGTGTGTGACAATGGAAGTAAAACGAGCGTGTTGTTTGTGATAAGCTGGATGTGTTTGCAGTCTTTCTCGTGGGCTCGGTGAGCCGTCTGAAGATCACAGGCTGTGATAGGAACAGACGCACTCGTGTTCGCTGTTATCTGACTCTCCGCTGAACCCTTTATACCAGCGGCGTCCTTCATTACATTCACCACGCCTACAGCAACAATTAACTTCCTTATTATCTCAGAGGGAGATGCACAAACTTTCCATCACTTTTTCACGGGGAGATAACGTATCTGCTGGTATGGTGCACAGATATTAGTTTGAACTTTTCTGAGCTTAAGCAGCGCAATATGTCCCAAGTGTTCAGAGAAGAGATCCTGTGGTCGGCAAACGTCCAAGCTTTGCAAGCCTGCTGTGTGTCTTAAGATTACAGACTGAACGATTTGCTTTGCAATGAGCAGGACCGCTCGAGCCGAAGCCCTTACGTTCGTATTGTATGGTGTACAGTCATAATAACCTTTAATTCAACTGTAAACCACCAGATAAATAACCTGTACACTGCTAGAGATGCTTGAGTTTGGGTAAACTGTAGGTAGGTAGTTTACAAACTTTGTGCATTATCAAAAAATTATGATCATATTTATAATGTACTACTTTACATAAAAGCTATTTTATGCTTTTAACTATTAAGCTTTTTATAAATGTTCTGGAATATTTTAATCAAAGTAAATGGATCACTGAAAGCTCACTGAAACGATCATTAATTGTTCTTATTAATATTATTATTGTTGTTGAAGTTATTGTTATTATTGTCAGTCTCTCTCTCTGTTATTTCTCTCTCATGTGTGGAAACAAAGCTTTTGCGAGTTGGTTTCTAATAAATTTCCAAGCTAACAGATGCGTCTCCTCTAAGTGGCCTAATGGTGTTCCTGGTTGCCGTCCAAAGTGCGTTCAGCGAGGCATACAAAAATAATTTCAACATTTAATGTTGGACTATATTTTACACCAAGGGCAAGGGTCTATTAGTATTACCCTCATAAGATGCTAGCAGCCGGGGGGAGGAGGGCGTCCCGTGTTATCTTGGTGCGCTCATTTCTCTCTGGTGTGCAGCAGAACTCTTCCCTTGAAGAGTGTTGGGTGCAGATAAGTACGACACTTGTTCAAATTGACCTCAACAGGTAATGAAACGTGTCTCTGAGGACTCCTGTCAATTGTGTGAATCCCTGTGAAAGTAAATATTAAATCATGTCAAGTTAAATTAAAATGCATTAGGCATGCCTAAATGACAAGACTAAGACATTTTTTTGCAAGCCTGAGATCAGTCTTAAAGGGCCATTTCATAGATAGGAACATTAATCTTTATTGAAAGTGGGTCATATTTGTAGGCGAAATGTAACATAAATTTAGAATTTTGTGCCTATTTGACTGAGAAAAACTCACTTTAGAGTCAGACGTCCGTTTATCCCTGCATCCTGCACACAAACCCGTCCACCACACAATATCTCCACAGACGCCTGGCTCAGGCGCTTGGAGCTTGTGCTCATAAGCCGAAACACGTCTTTGAAATAAACATGCGCAGTGTCCGGGAACATTCACTGAACAAATGTCCATATGCTGATCTGATGCGGAAATGTTATACAGAAAGCACACAGCGAGAGTACAGGCACTACTAGTCCGTCCAACAGTTTCTCTACGCAGCAGAGGCCGAGGGTTGTGGCGTCTTCCCCGGGCTCCTCTACCCAGCCGAAGCCCAGGCTCCGGCCTACTCCACGGGCTTCTGTTCCTCCATCTGCCTGAGCTCTTTGCTGTATTGTGGCTCATGAAGGTGCAATTAACAGGGGATAAGAGCATCACGCTTACGAAATCACCCTCTTCCATATCGTATCGATTACCTTCCGCTGTCTTTCCCGGGCTCCTCTACTCAGCCGAAGCCCAGGCTCATGTCTACTGCTCGGGCTTCTGTTCCTCCATCTATCTCAGCTCTTTGCTGTATTGTGGCTCATAAAGGTGCAATGAACAGCGAATTAAAGCATCACGCTTGCGAAATCACCCTTCTCCATATCATATTGATTACCTTCCGGTATTATTGTAACAAGTCTGGCTCACTCCACAACGTCTGTTAGCTTAGCATAAAGATGGCGGCTGTGTTCGTATATTTTCGTAAGTCCCACCCACTGATCTGTAATATGTCTGTAGCGTGAGTGGGTCCCACCCATTGCCCCCACCTTGAAAAAATGAGGAATGAGTGTGTAAGGACAACACATTTAATGTTATTTTTGGAACAACACACTTTGTGCTGTTTTAACCCACCTTGTGTTGTCCCTTTTATTTATTTGCACACAAAATCAACATGAAATGACATAAAATAACACATAATGTGTTAAATAGAATAACACAAAACAATGTGTTAAAAATTAACACATCCTTTCTTAATGTGTAGCATGTAGTGTTAAAATACCTTAAATGGATAGAAAAGAATAGAAATTTGACCAGAAGATAAAGTGAAGTCATGAAAATTCTAGATTTTTTAGCGGATGTGCCAAACTGTACGTTTTGAATGCTTATATGTTCTGTATGCAATTTTTTCAGCATTTTAGGCTATATACCGTTTTGGAATCCATTTAGCCGATCTCCGGGTCTGGCGCTACCATTTTAGCATAGCTTAGCATACTACATTGAATCTGATTAAACCATTTAGCATCGCGCTCAAAAATAACCAAACAGTTTCAATATTTTTCCTATTTAAACTTGACGCAGTGGCCCAATTATATTAGACAGTGCCCGAAAATAGTCCCCTGCTATTAAAAGTTACTAAGAGGACTATTTTCGGGCACTGCGTAATATCACTACGCCTGCTGCAGCCATGTTACAGCAGCAAAGTCCTAGATTATTACGCCAGAATGAGAGTATAGTTCCTAGCCATATCTGCCTAGAAAATCTCAACTTTTAATTTTCTGTTGGTTTTGGTACACAATGTAACTACAGAAGAGTCAGGTTTTAAATAGGAAATATATCGAAACTCTTTGGTTATTTTTTAGGGCAATGCTAATGGTCTAATCAGATTCAATGGATTATGCTAAGCTATGCTAAAAGTGGTACGGCCAGACCTGGAGATCAGCTGAATGGATTCCAAAATGGTAAAAATCAAATATTTAACTCTAGGGGAGCTGGAAAATGTGAATATTTTAAAGAGTGCCCAGTATATATGTAGCCTTAATGTACTGTATATACTCAAAGGAAAAAATACTTCATTTTGATTTCATGCGGACATTAAGAGAAGTAGAGAAGTAGAAAAGAGCAGAAATTGAGTGTTGATTATGGTTAGAGAAAGCTTAGATATCCATACTCCATTAAAAGAGTTTCCTAACATCTAAAGGCAATTCAGTGATTTCCCAGCAGTCCTCTTAATGTTGACTCTATCCATCAAGCCCATATGTTTTACTACTGCACTCACTAGCTTTATTGATTATATAGTCTCAAAAGTGTCATATGTTGAGTGAACCTGTTTGTGTCCGCAGCAACATGATAAAAGTTATATTTACCAAATTCCAAAAACGAGTTTGACATTTAAGGTTGTGAAAATGTTATTTGAGTCGGACAGAAGGTGGACTGAAAGTCATTGACTTATTATTGTATTTGGTTCAGGGGTACGCAAGCGATCAGAGTCGGGCATGCTTAATTTCCATTTCACCCGCTCCCGTCCTAGAAATTAGCCAGGGGTGTCCCACATGACGTGCACTGCACCCTCCGTCCATTTGTCTGCATTAGGTTTGCATGGGAATGGTCTCTTTAGTAATAAGTAGGCCAGTTTTTATATTTAGTCCTGTCCTCTTGCACCTTGAAAGCAGAGTAACCTGTCCTCTCTGGGTTAATGCTGTCCTGGTCCCCACGCTGTGTGCAGATGGATTTACTTTGGTTTCGGGATATACGCATGAAATACGCAGAAATCTGGTTACCATGCTAATACAGATAACTAATATCAATATATAATCATACCGCAGTATGCAGTAGGGTTGTAACGGTACACAAAAAGCGGTCGATACGTACTGACGTTAATAAGCTGTGCTGCGTGTGTTGAAATTCTTCTAACCTGACACAGCATCTTACAAACGTTGAGCTCATGCACAAGATGCTACAAAAGACATGACGTGCGTGTTTACATAGCAAACCAATAGAATAGTAACATGTTACTTTTACCTTTTGTTTTGCAATCGTTTGGTGCACATGTGCATGAACCGTAAGTCCTCTACAAAAATGATTCAATGCAAATACGTGTAGCCTATTATTACACTTCTAGTATGCAGTGCTTATGGCAGTTGTAGTGTATTTGCAAACCTGGAAGTATATATGGTCTATCCAGGCCATGGTTATGGCATCTGACTGGCTGCTTACTTTATGTCGGTCCAATAATAAAGTCTTATGTATCCCAGCACAGTGACGTTGGGTTAGGGGCGGGGATTCTTATTGTTTTTATTCTAATAATCGTGTGTTTTCCTTTTGTATGAATTCATACAAATAAGCCAAAGCATAAAATAAGTATGATTTCCCGTGAGATCAGGCTGCAAGTGTAAAAGTAATATGGAGTCCCTGCACTTTCATTAACATGAATAAAGAGAAATAATAGTGCTGGTTAGGACATGACAGCATTGTGTGAAATGAAATGAGAAGAGATGTCCCAGGATGCATTTCTTTGTGTGTTACAAGCAGCAGCTCATAAAATTTGTGAAATAGGTAAACAATTTCCCTCATCTCCTGGTAAAACTGGAAATGTTAGTCTGAAAGTCTGTCTAAATATTAATTGCTTCCCTAAGTGTAAAATCAATGGCAATTACACTAGCCTGAGTATTGCTAGTGCTTAGTGCTTATCTAACCCTGTGATCTCTGATTTGGAGATCCATTTTCATCACGGGAGCGTTTGACCCTCAGGTAATGTCTAGGACTTGAGCTGTTGGTTCAGGACTGGGGAATTAAAAGACCTCTTCTTGTCGCGTTAATGAAAATGATGCCCCGAAGCAACGGGTGGGACTGTCGCAATAAATCCCTGGACACACACGCACACACACAATGTTTAGTTTCTTTTTTCTCTCCATCTCTCTCTCTTTGTCTTTCTCTCTCTCTCTCTTACTTTTCGCTTTTAAAAGCTCTGGGCCTTTTCTGTTCTGTGAAACTAAATATTGGCTCATGTCTCAAGTGATTTGGTCAATACCCAGCTGGATAAAATGACAAATGTTTGAACTGTAAAAGACTTTGAATGGTTTAGCAGAGAGGAAGAAGAATTCTGTGAAGAATCTCTGCCCATATAAACTACATATAAAATGCTGTCATTAAACTACACCTACATTTAAAGAAAATATACACTCAAACATAAACTCATGTCACTCTAATCCTTTGGATCCGAAAAATAAACCATACAACCATTCGGTATTTACCTCAGGTAAAGGGGACATATTATGAAAATCTGACTTGTTCCATGTTTAAAGGTGCTCTAAGCGAATTTACGGGTTTTATTCCATAGAATATTTTTGTTTCATACAGTAAACATCTCCTCACTATCTGCTAGCTGCCTGTCCTCTGAAAACACAGTAAAAAAACATGGTCTCTGTAGACAGCCCAGGCTTCTGCAACAAAAACAAAGTGGTCAAACCTACCACCACGAAACATAACAAAGTGTTCCAGCCAATAAACGACAAGAAGGATTTGGGAGTGGGGGTTGGGCGCGTTCATGACTCGTTTAGGAAGCACGGAAGGGAGGGGAAGGGGAGGAGTTAGCTACGCTCCGTTTTGTTTGAAAACACTTCGAACATCAACAAGAAGGGACGTCAGATAGATTCGCTCAGAGTGCCTTTAAGTGCTATAATTGGGTCCCCAGTGCTTCTATCAACCTAGAAAATGTGAATATCAACAAAGCAACTTAGTTTTGGTACACCATTCTCTGCAAGCATGTGAAAAAAATAGCTAATTGAAATTTGGCTCCCCTTGTGATGTCAGAAGGGGATAATACCGCCCCTTAATTTGCACTATCCAACCACGGCACTGCCATTTAGTGCAGAGATCAGCTCATTTGCATTTAAAAGGGCACACCCAAAATTGGCAAATTTTTGCTCACACCTACAAAGTGTCAATTTTAACATGTTATAATAAATTATCTAGATGGTATTTTGAGCTGGAACTTTACATATGTTCTCTGGGAACACCAAAGATTTATTTAACATCTTTAAAAAAGTCTTGTGAAATGTTAAGTCACAGTTAGGGTCAGTGTTGTACAGTTAAGGGTACAGGGTTGTACAGTCACCTGCTTGGTTTAAATAAAATAAATAAAAGCAAAATAGAATAAAACATGATGGAACAATGAAAATTATCATGTCAACTTGCTACTGTAAACAAAACCTTGCAACGCTTCTCCCGCCTCCGGATTTCTTAATTGGGCCACTGATATGAACTTGAACCTGATGAGCTGAGCTGCCTGCAAAAGTTTAAATTCTTTAAACTTAAGACGGTATCATAAAACGTTGATGCTTGTGCGTGAGACCCTGCAAAAGATGCTAGACTTGTGCGTAGCGGTCAAATGCGTCCGTTTACATAGAAAAGCAATGGAAACAGTAGTGCAATTCCTGTACTGAAACGGTTTGGTACGAATAGTTTACCCCCCTAGTAAGAACATGCATTATTATGAGTGACTGGAAAACTCCAAACATTGACATTTGTTTGTTACTTCTCAAAATCTTACACTGAAACTCTTTTGCTGTAGTTCTCATTCAGTAAGATTGGGTTCAGAGAAACTATGTCTGCTGTCATTTAAATTAATGTTTGCTTATGCTATGGAAAATCTTCAAATTATCTTTATTTTGTGCTTTATGCAAAAGTGTGTGCGCATGCGTGTCCCAGAAATAAAATTATGACTCAAAAGTAAAAGCATTTTAACTAATCTTAATTAATTTCTTACGTATTTCTTACGTATTTCTTACGTATTAACTTAAACGATACGATTTCTTACACGATTTCTGAAAGCCAATGTTGACATTTGAAATCATCTAAACAAACACACCCCTACCCAGGTCGAATGTGTTTTGATAGTACTGCATGTTTTAAAATGGTTTTGCTCCGTTTCACATGGAAGACAACGTTACACGCCTGGCACAAGAGTAAGAGGTGGAGGTCAGAATTTTGCCACTGACAAACCACTGCAGGAGACATAGGTCGCATACATGCAGCATGCTCAAAGAAAGGCAAAGCACAAATAAGCGTCCTAGCTTGACTCAATTTTTTCAACAGTATTTGCTTAAACCCCTTAGAGGTTTGATAAAACTGAGCGCTCTATTCTCCGTATTATTAGTAGACACGCCCCTTACTGCTGATTGGCTACATATGTGTTTTGGTACTTGGCCCAACTCACTTTTTTTATCGTACACCCCGCCTTTAATTTAATGTATTCATTTATGGATGCAGAACACTGTGTCATTTTAAAGATATTCAGGATTATCTATTATGTTGATGTTGGTGTAAATATTGAAAATGCAACCACCAATGTTGTTGACATGACTGTAATGTTTTCATAATCAATAGTGACGTGTGTTTCCTCCTGTCATCCTCTCGAGGGTTTTGTCTCATCTTTTGTCACGACACGGTGTCTTATATCAGTGTGATGTTTGGATCCTGACTCTCATTTCTCATATTGGGTTTTGACTTTTGGCACTTATGACTGAAAGATAATTGTGTTCGGTTTGCTACACTATATAGACTGTCATCTGTGATGAACATTTGACACATAAATCCATTGTTCAGCTGTAAATGTATTTGGACTGGACGCTCTATTGATCATGTTCTGAATCCAGATCTGCAAATATCCATTAACTGATGGTAGACGAATTAAGTGTTAGCTACATTAGATATGTTTGTCTTTAATGAACAGTTATTATATTGTTATCAAAACCTCTCTCTCTGTCTCTCTCTCTTTGTGTGTGTGTGGGGAGGTCCATTATTTTTTTGGCCAGGACCCTTCATTGTTCTCCAGAGCTTGGCAGAGGTTTGCTGGCATCAGAGTGAACCACCTGCATTTAACAATAACACAGCATCAGTGATGAAACAGCATTGTCTTTTCTTCTGTCACTTATTTCTCTTTATAGAGGAGATTTATTTTCCACTCATTATTTCATAGTTTAAATTATTTTTAAATCAATTTCCATATAAACAAAAACATTTTACACAAAAAAATGGGCTGTTAACGTGGACAAACCCAACGATTTTTTTATAAATAAATCTATGCTGGGGTTTTGTATTCAACCATGGGATAAAACAACCCAGCATTTTGGTTGCAAGAACCCATCATAGATTTATTTATAACCCATAATGGTTTGTGGTGTCCATATTTTACCCAGCCATGGCTTATAACAGCCCAGTATATTTTTTGTGTAGTTTAAAGTTGAATTGTACAACATTACAACCTATGAAACACATACAGAGTGAGTTGCTGTGACCTGATATAGGCTACTGTATATGATAAATCCCCTGACCTAAGGCCCTGTTTACACAAGAACGATCAAGGGTGAAAATGTAAAAATATTTTATCAGATGTGCCTTTCGATTACATGGAGACTGCATTTTTAGGGCTTAAAAATGCAAAAAAGTGAAACCAATCTCCAGAGTGGAAATCTTAAAAACGATCTACCGTCGCGTTCCGGTCTAAAGGGTAAAAACGCAAAAGTCTGTTCAAGGTGGCTCTCGTTGCGTACGCATTTACGTCACATGCATGTGCCAGTTCAGGAAAATAACAACAAACATGTCAGATTATTTCCATACGTCTGACCTTTAAGTTGCCATAGCAGCTCTGATAAATATACATATAGCAGTATATTCACAGCGAGTATTACTGATCAGAGAAGGTGCATTAATGACCTCCATCAAATTGTTGATGCGCCAATTCGTCTGAGGCAAACCAGACGGCTTTGGACAAAACCTGGGAGGCACGCGGACTTGGTGTTGTTGTCTGTCAGTGCTTTACGTTGCCACCTAGCCACGAAAAACCGCGGAAATTCGTGAAAGTCTCACGAAAAAGAATAAAAAAATTACGTGACTATAGGTACATAATTTTGTGAGACTGGGTAGGCATATTATACACTTTTGTGTCACCATATGCACACAGATTCTCCACCAAAACACTCGTATAAACGCAGAATAAAAAGTGATAACGCAACGCCAATTTTGCATTTTCTCTTTAGATCGTTTCCGTGTAAACATAGCCTAAGATCAACCTTTTTAAAACATACCATCATTATCTAACCAATCTTCATCTGACTAAGACCCTTCACTTGTTTATGCAAAAATAATAATGTGTTATTGGACAAAAATGCACAAAATTCACAAAACAATTTAAATATACTGATGGGTTTTAATACTGAGCATCATGCAAAACCACTGTTAGAGAAAAGTGACAGACTAGTTACCAAGATAAAGACCCTGTGACCACCTGCCCCAGTACCCCCTACATTTAAGAGAGTGGCTTGTGTCTGTTTTATTGTGACCATGTGTGCATGTGTTCAGAAGTAGACTGCAGTATGGTAGAGATACGGATGACTAGTGAGCAAGTGTATGTGAGAGGAAATGCTGGGATATTTCACAGGAGCGAGAAAATGAGTCACTTGAGCATAAAATGAGATTTTACAAATGTGTTACCTGACATTTATTCGAAAGAGAAGATACGGCAACATTGGGACGTATATGAATATTGCTCATTATATTGAATAAATGAGGCTTTGATAGTGGCTGAGGGACGAGTCCTAATTTATCTTTCTGTATCATCACAGACTTTTGCTTGATCGGCTACTGTCATTTATATGATAATGTGAAATCTGCTTGTAACAAACTAAAACCCCCAAGTTAAAAATCCCTGACACACGCTCCTCAGATCATCAACCAAGACAGGGGGACTATTGTCACTTCACAGTGAGTGAATGCAAAAATAAACCCATTGATTCACTACATTAACTGGTTTTTATCTCATGGCTCATTTGAATCAACTCCTCTTAACATTTAGCTTCTATTTTTATTTCTTTTTAAGGATAGAGATATTAAAATTACAGTATCTCACAGTCCCTCTAAACGTTGTCATTTCATATTATATTGTGTCTTGCAAAAACAAAATAATATCCAATTACTACTTCATTTCAGGTTTTTTTTATTTCAAATCTGTTTAAGATAATATAATGTAATAAATAATGTACTACTAATAATAACACACACATATAATATTATATTATTATTATGCATTATTATTCATTTTTATTGCCTTACTTATATAAATGATTTTGTTTAACATATAATAGTAATACAAATACTGTATAATAAAATGCAATAATAGTGTAGGTGATATAAGTCCACAACCAAAATTATAGTGTCTAATCTGTGTCAATATAACATATAATCAATAGAATTAAATGTCAACATTATGAATGATGGCAGATTGGCTTTAAGGAAAATCTGAGTGTGTATTTGTGTATTATGTGTGACAGACACCGATTTATCTTCTAGACAGATGCAATGGGATAACAGTGCAATAATTGGCCAGTGTTGGGCACAATGTGTCTTGTTTGTCGTAATTGTTTAGCGCTGCCCATTGTCTGTTGTGCTATTGTGTGGTAAAGTACCTTCAGTTCTCACTGGAGCTATTCATGGACATGCTGGCCTACAACAGATCAGTCTGTACGCACACATACATTCATCCAAAACATAATGATATCGACTCATTGTTGGGCTTTTGGCTGAGCGGCGCTGGCCCGTCTGGCCTGTGTGTACACACATTTAGACACACAGGAGGTTCTGGAGACCTCAAGATCTTGTCTGTGTTCCTGGCTGCTGCAGTCTGAACATCATGAAAGACCAAACACTACATAACAGAAACTACCACGCTTCCTTTCTAGTACCGTTGCCTTAAATAACACTTTGACTTGATTTACGTCAAGCCCTTATTGTTAAAGGGTTTGACGATGCAAGGTACAGCTCTGCTCGCAGCATCGCATGACACCGAACATTTTTATCTGTGACGGTTTTAACACAGTTTTACTGTCATTTTATTGTCTTGCTATCTGCAGTAGCAACCTAAATGATCTGCAACACAACTCAAAGCAGCTCAGCTGAGACGTGCGATGAATCTACCCAGTCTCGCAAAATGTATGTACCTATTATAGTCACCTATTTTTTTATTCTTGATACTGTCACAAAGTTTTTTTGTGATCATATCACGAATTTCTGTTTACCGTACTTTCCGGACTATAAGCCGCACCGGCGTATAAGCTGCATCATTCAAAAATGCGTCATTAAGATGAAACAACACATATAAGTCACAGTGGACTATACATCGCGTTTATTTAGAAAATTATTTCACAAAATCCAAGCCGAAGAACAGACAACTGTATTGTTTATTCAACTAAACAATAGCAGACAGAACAGCAGGCTGAATAGATATCTGAATAGACCAATACTGGCAAATGACACGTAAACAGAAATTCGTGATACGGTCATGAAAAAATGCGAAAATTTGTGACAGTATCACGAAAAAGAATAAAAAAATTACTTGACTATAGGTACGTCATTTCATGAGACTGGGCTGGATGGATCGTGTCGATAGCCGTGTGAAAAAATTTAAAAACAGCTCTAGAGTTTTTATGACTTCTTGAAAATTGTATACTTTTTACATTTCCTGGTAAATGAATATTCACTCTAGTAAAAATACAACTATGTATTAAAAACATAATATAATATAAAAAATAATAAATTAGATGCAGTTCTATATTCATATTACCTTCCAGTCTATCTCTCCTCTTTACTGAGTGACATCTTCATTTAGATTCAATTAAAACCCATAGTTACCCATAAATCTGACATAGCTGTGTTAAAGATTTATGTCAGATCATAGTTTTATAGTAATATTAAAATCATTATTAGTCTTCTAATAGCTTACAATTAATGTAATAATTGTCTCTTTAATGTATAATATATTTGCCACGTCTCACAAGTTTGTAGTTTGTTGAAAATCTACTGTAAGTCCTGTTTGTAAAGTCAACATGTTTTCTGTATCAGGACCCAAGAGATTCATTAGACATCTTTGTAATGCTCTTTCTCAAAGACTTAAACTGACCAATGCTGAAAATATCAGATGAGAAGTTAGAGCTCAGTTTAGATTTGTCAGCTGTTTCAGACTGTAGAAATCCTCCTGATTCTCTCGGTCGTGGTTTATACTGTAAATATATATAGAGTGCATTTATATATCTGGAAATAATGGCAAGACAAATTCACTGCAAAGAGATGCGGGCCGTGTCTGCTTTTCCCGGGAGCCGATCTCTTCTCTTTATTAAATCTACTTTAGTGCTTCTCAGCAATGCACATTTTATCCTCTTAATAGTCAAATTAGTATATACTCAAGCAATTACTTAATGTACTCTAATGAGATTTCCCCACAAAACGGCAGGATTCATTTATTTTAATGCGTCGGGGCTCTTTCCAGGGAGTTGATGCATCACATCCCAGCAGAAGTCAAGCGGCGCTGGAGTCATAAATAGTGCGTACGGCTCGATGGCTTTCTGGACTGTAGGCCTGCGATCTTCCCCGCAGCTTCTCCTCTGTCAGAATGCCCTACGTGTCCACGTTCACAGTCCTCTTGACCTCTGCCGAGGTCTGATCGAAAACCTCTCTAATATCCATGCGCTCATGCTTCTTAAAGAAAACCAAATGTTTAAAAAGCCCAAGGCTTGTGCTTTGTTTGGAGGAGGATGTATGCTTCAATCGTATTTTAATCCCAAATAGCAGAAAATGATACGATGTGAAATTAAATTGTGTGCAACTGAACAAATTTTGCTCTTGCAATATTTCTCCGGCTCATACGTCTTGGTGCCGCAGACCGTCATATCGCTGAAATAGGTGAAGCAGGTCTAACGGTATTAATCCTCAAGGGCTCAGCGAGCTCCAGATGTTATCGTTGTATTGTCTGGATTGGGTTCCATTGCGCATCAAAAGTCAATAAACGCACTTTGCTTCTCTAGCCCTTCTCTTTGTGCAATTTCTTGGCCATAAAATGCATTTCTCAAAATCTCTGAAGATTGTGATCACATCAACTGAATTGCCTTTCAAACTCTTTGCAAAAATTCGGTCTACGAGCTACAGGCCTGCGTGTGAATCGGTTGCTTTATTTTTTGCAGTGAATGATCTAAGATACCTTTGATGAGGCTATTTACTCTTCTCCCTCTCCTTTGCTTTCCTCATATCCATTATGGCCTTGAACTTGTAAAGCCTGAGCTATGACTCTCTCTCTGTCTCTGTCTCTCTCTATCTGTCTCTCTCTTTCTTTCTTTCTCTCTCTCTCTTTCTCTCTCTCTCTTTCTCTGCTGAGCAGACCCAATAGAAGTACACAACCGAGCCAACTCTAAATGCAAAACACCTCCCGAGGTTTGGACGTGGCACTGGGGTTCAGCTTTGAAACTGATTTTTTTTCTTGTTTTTCAGGAGGGATTTTTGAACAAACTGATGGACCAGTGGCTCTCGTGAGCTCTGAGGAGCTTGCCTTTAAATTTGCTGTTAATAACATCAACAGAAACAGGACATTGTTACCCAACACAACGTTAACATATGACATTCAGCGGATTAATATCTACGACAGCTTTGAAGCTTCCAGGAAAGGTGAGTGAGGACATAAAAGTTTGGCCCTGGGCTTGCAGGTATTAACCCTTTAGAACCGGATGCAATTTTTATAACAAAAAATTCAGTCAAGTGGCTCGTGACTGCTGAGCCGAGGGGCGCTAATTCAAAATAAGCGTTCGGAGTTGCTTGCGTCATGTAAACCATGTTCATCACGTGTTTTGTCAAAATAAGTGCCTGTTGCAGATGCGTCAAAACCGCTTATGATAAAAGAGATGCACGCAAGACACTACCTTAAAAGTAAACTTTGATGACGCCTGAGATTATGCGAGTATCTGGCAAACACGAGTGTCTCTTTTATCATAAACCCTTTAGACGCGTCTGCAGCAGGCACTTATTTTGACAAGACACTTGATGCACAAAGGATCTCTCAATCCGCAGAACACATATTTTGAAAAAAGGAACCACACATATGACGGGCTACATACATGTTGTGACGAACTTCGCATCAAGCGTCAAGTGCAAGTTTTTTTTGTCCAGAAAATAAATGGCTTTAAACACATTACAATTATTGATCATTAGTGTGTTGTTAATTTGTAAATAGACTTTAAATAGACAAAAAAAAAAACGTATTGGCCATTTAACTTAACTTAAATGGCCAATAATGAAATCTGGTTACAGAACACACATAAGGAGAGTCTTGAAAGATCTTCTCTCAAATTGGAAACGTGCTCACACTACAAGATTGTAAAATCATGGCGCATCACACACTACAGGATATTATTAAGATTATTTAGAGTGTTTTACGTCATGTCACAGGGAAGCCGATGTAAACCAATTGAGATTGTGACACATTTATTATTATTTTTGGTCATACTTTATATGAGGTGGCCTTAACTACAATGTACTTGGCCAGTTAATACAATTTCCTTATTTTGTGAGTACATGTTGGTGCATTGAAATTACATTTAAAGTACTGGCACTTAATTAATGTGTGTAGTTGTTACTGTTAAACTTAACCAAACCCAACCCTTACTCCAAAATCTAACCCTAACCATGCCGTTACTTCTAAACCTATAAACCATATACCAAACTCATTAGCAGTAAATGGGGTGAATTTCCATAACAATATGTAGTTTTCCAGTAAATCTATAAAGTCTTGCAGATACATAATGTTAGTACATAGTAGATAAGGCCACCTAATATATAGTGTCACCTTATTTGTAATGTTTACATTCACTAGCTAGTACACTAGCAGCTTCCTTCACTCACCCGTGTGATTAAAACCCAAGCAATTTTTCCTCAGCTCTCTGAAGCGACGATCATGATACGTTTTCATAGATGTGTTATTCAGGCAGTCATGTTGTTTCTTCACTTCCACAAGCCTTTCCTCCGCCTCCACTGTCTACCGGACCATACAACAGCTTGTTTTGCGGTTGCCATTTCAATGGTCTTTCCTTCACCTCTCTCTCTGGAATTGTGACAGTAATGATGTAATGATGTTTGATATGATTGGGGCAGCCCTGATTTGCTCATGAACATATCGGGAAATCTGTAAACATCACACATTATAGGATAATCTGAGCCAAACATCGTAGCCGATCGAGGTCTTGCACTAGATTTTCTCTCACATTCTTGGGAGGGCAAAATCAGGGTAAATTAGGGCTGATAATCCTGTATTGTGAGCCCGACTTAATCTAATGTGGTTTGTAACTCACTGTTTAAATCGCCTCTTCCTCTCTATACGAAAACAGCAGCGACTGGCAGATGGAAAGTAAAAAAATTACCCATATATTGTCCAAAAAATTCAATAAATCTACTTTCAGAAGCAATTCGAATTTTCTGATAGCACAAATGGTTGAAGAGTTACGCTTAAATGAATATTGACGCACGTGGTAACAACCCATCCGGTTTAAAAGGGTTAACTAGACCTTATATATGACAGTGCTATCTCACGAGAAATCGAACATATTTTACGAGTTGGCTAATTCGTATTAATTTATACGACCACATTCGTAAGTTTTGGTATAATTTGCCTTGACCCCTGTGACGTTGGGGTTAGGTGCGGGGTTAGGACTTCGATTTTTTTGTTGTTTTTTCATGAGAATCGTACGATTTTGCACGATTAACTTTGTATGAATTGATACGAATTAGCCAACTCATAAAATATGTACGATTTCTTGTGAGATCATACCCAGATAGCATGCAAACATTGAAACAATGTTAAAAATCATTGATTTGTCAATGTTAATAACATTGAATCAATATCAAGTTTGCACCCTTCATTAATATTGAAAAAAAATTAAATTTCAACAAATCACTATTATGGTGACCAGTGTTTGCTTTAGTTGGGCCATTGACTCTTATGTTTTAATGATAAGTTTTCTTTGGCTGTTGAAACAGTGTTTTAAGATACATCTGCTATTGCAAAGTAAACTAAACAAAGAACTAATGGTATAAGGTAGTTTAATTCTTGTAGATATACCTAAATAATATTAATGAATTACTGTTAAAGATGTGTAAGAAATGGATATTACAGTACTGGTCGAAAGCAGTGTCAGGTCTGTTATTTTGAGAATTATAAAAACACATTTAGAAAGTTAAACTACTGAATCTATCTCTGACATCATGAATCGGTCTATGAATCTCATCAATGGTGATGACAACAAAAGAAAGCTTCATGCTGCAATGCATGCTGGGTATCATCGTAGTACTAAACTAATTCATGACTCCCAGCATGCATTGCAGTTGATCGTTTTATCTGAATTTGTTTGATGATTGTCACCATTGTTGAGATTTGTAGGATGAGTAATGATGTCTGAATGTGTAAGATTTTTTTCTGCTTGTCACAGTGGAATTATAATAAACTTTGTCATGTAAAGCAGCTTAATTTTATATCATCTTGACATCTTCACAAAAAAAGAAAATAAAGATTTAACTTAGTGAATGTCAAAAGTCAAAGACCGAACTAAAGCAAACACTGATCACAATAATGGCGGTTTGTAGAAATTTCTATATTTTTCCAATATTAATGGAGGGTGCAAACCTGATGTTGATTCGGTTGTGTTAACATTGAGAAATCGACTGTTTTTAACATTGTTTCAATTGTTTCAGTAGGATGAAAATGTTGTAATAATCTCTGTAACTTCGATTCCCAGAAGAGTTTGAGAGGTTTTTACTTAACAGTGTATACAAAATAGAAAATACATTTTTTTCAAGAATAGCAAATGTAATAATAATGCACTTGTGAACCATTTTGTGGTACATGTGAAAAGGTTTATCCACTGGCACCGTACAGTGTTTTGTGTTTGATCTATGTAAACAGATTTCTCACACGTGACTCTGTTCTTACCAGCATGTGACCAGCTGTCTTTAGGTGTCGTTGCCATATTCGGGCCGTCTCACAGTTCTTCATCAAATGCCGTCCAGTCGATCTGCAATGCCCTGGAAGTGCCACACGTTCAAGTGCGATGGAAACATCATCCGATGGACAACAGAGATACGTTTTATGCCAACCTGTATCCCGATTACTCTTCGCTTAGCTATGCTATCTTAGACCTGGTGCAGTTTCTCAAGTGGAAGACAGCCACTGTGGTTTATGATGACAGTACAGGTGAGACATAATGCCTTTATTGTCCAGTCTGTCACTGTAAACTGTGTTTCATGATAAATAACGTGCCTGTAGCCAGTGTGGGATTGTCACCTTTTCAAGTTTCTTTTAGGCTCTGTACTTCAATGATAAGAAGCAGGAGTCTTTTAATTTATCTGCTGCTGTCAGTATCAATCTTCCGCTGTGCTGGAAAGAGTTTGAATCAAAGAAATCCCACAGTGCGGCCTCTGACGGGAAGACAACGGAAAGCATTTCAACCCAGAAACGTCACATAGAAATACGCAGTTAAACCAACATCATTACAAGAAATATTAGGCAAATATCAATCTTGTCATTTCAGAACTGCTAGCGCTACCAAAAATACTTTATTCAAATAGGTTTCGCAGACACGTCTGTTTTTGGTCAGACAAACCTAAATGTAAAAAGCTTTCAGACGGCTCAAACGAACAAACAAACCTCCAGCAAATCACCAAAATCAGCTTAAGAATGGCTTACAGTTGTCTCTGATCATTTAAGCCGCAGCATGGCATCACATTCACTATTCAGCGCTGTTTCGCTTCTTGTGCAGGTTTAATTCGACTTCAGGAGTTAATTATGGCTCCGTCCAGGTATAACATCAGACTGAAGATCAGACAGCTCCCACTGGACACCACGGACACCAGACCTCTACTTAAGGAAATGAAAAGAAGCCGAGAGTTTCGCATTATTTTTGACTGCAGCCACATAATGGCAGCACAGATCCTCAAACAAGTGAGTTCAAGCTCTTTGCTAACAGTTACATGTATGCAATTGGCAGATGCTTTTATCTAAAGTAGTAAACAGTGAATTCAAGCTGTACACTTTATCAGTATATGGGTTCGCCGCTGATCAAACCCACACGCATTTGTGCAGTTTTGGTGGAAATGTGTTACACGTGTTATGTAGTTACATTACTTTTTGATGGAACAAGTAAAGGACCACATTTTGCAAATAAATTTACATTTTAACGGACTTACCCAATTTATAAAATAAACTGAAGAAAAAAGTTATTGACTAATTTTAAACTCTGTGTATGTTTTGATAATCATTCTGAATCTGATTTCTAAAAAAATTCCTTCACAAAAATGCAATTATTTCAGCTTTTTGCTAAAAAAATGTATTTGTAAAGAACCCATATTTAAAGGGACATTCCAGTTTTTTTGAAAATACGCTAATTTTCCAGCTCCCCTAGAGTTAAACATTTGATTTTTACCGTTTTAGAATCCATTCAGCTGATCTCTGGGTCTGGCGCTACCACTTTTAGCATAGCTTAGCACAATCCATTGAATCTGAGTAGATTCAATCTGATAAGCGATTTTCTAGGCAGATATGGCTAGGATCTACTGTATATTCTCAAACTGGCATAATAATCAAGGACTTTCTGGTGTAACATGGCTGCAGGAGGCGTAGTGATATTACGCACTGCCCCAAAATAGCCCCCTTGGTTACTTTTAATAGCAGGGGAATATTTTCGGGCAGTGCGTAATATCCCTTTGCCTGCTGCAGCCATGTTACGGCAGCAAAGTCCTTGATTGCGCCAGTTTGAGAGTATAGTTCCTAACCATATCTGCCTAGAAAATCGCAACTTTTAATTTTCCGTACAGTACACGTTGTAACTACAGAAGAGTTAATTTTTAAATTAAAAAAATATTAAACTTTTTGGTTATTTTTAGCGCGATGCTAATGGTCTAATCAGATTCAATGGATTGCGCTAAGCTATGCTAAAAGTGCTATCGCCAGACCCGGAGATCAGCTGAATGGATTCCAAAATGATAAAAATAAAATGTTTAACTCTAGGGTAGCTGGAAAATTTGCATATTTTCAAAAAAACTGGAATGTCCCTTTAAGAGTTTATAAGCAGAGAAAAAAATAGTTAGGATGAAACTTTTTTTTCATGTTTTTTTGTTTGTTTGTTTAAAAGCAGATGGTCTGTTCTTTCATTTGATATATTTGTATGTTTATATATTTTTATAAGAAAATTTTCCTGGAAGGCATTTTGTGAAACTTTTGTGAAAGTCACATAAAATGCTGGCGCATAACTTTTCAAAAAATGGCTGGCGGGGAATGAGTTAAAAACACCACATAGACATAAACAACAATAAAAAACTTGATTTTCACCACAGGGGGACTTTAATATGCAACTTACTTTTCAGTTTAATTATGTGGATTAACATGCTCTCCAAGCTTAAAATGAAATGAGACATGCACACTCATGCATGAGCAGAAACAGACACTAGTCAGACACAGAGATGGCAGGCCAGAGCTTTTCATTCAGAAGTGGAGCTGGAGGCTGAATGCAGTCACCATAGACAAAAACAAAAGACAAAAAAAAATGATTCCATAGATATGGGACTTGGACCTCGGTCATATCTGGATGATAATGTCCATGTTCAGATGCAAAACTTGCAGGAGTTACAAGCAGGGACCTCACTGGGCCCTGGGGCTATACGTTTCTACAGCCCTTCACCACCATCTCTTTAAGTCACCAACCATAGAAAATTAAGTTGAGATCTGTCTAACACTGCAGAAGTTATTTTGATGAATAGAATCAAGATGAGACACAAAATTGACAGAAGCAATGAATAAGAAATACATTGTAAAAAGTAATCAAATACAGTGCATTGCCTTCATTCTTCAATCTTAATTTAGAAAAAATAATTCAGTCAAGGACAGTAAATGATTTCCTTTTTAATGTTTGATTAACATTATTGACACAAATACCATATTTGTCTTTAGTTTCTCTTTAAGACTTTAGGATCTCATTTACCAGTGTTTCCCAACTCCAGTCCTCATGAACCCGCACCCAGCATGTATTCGATGTGTCTTTTAATAAAACAGCTGATTCAACTCAATGTTTGAATAAATGGGGTCCACTTCATGCAGCACAGACCGACATCAAAGTCCCGTGAGAGCAATTTAAAAGCAGACTGCAACGTATGATTTCTTAAATCATTCTCGCAGTAATTTGATGTCATAAACCTGTTGGTTCTTGCGGCACTACATAAAGTTAAACACACCTGGGGTGAATTGCAACCGGATGTGATCATCCCTACTGTAAGCCTTATTCCCCTCGAAACTCAGAGCTCTAGTGTGTAATCCGAGAAAAGAGTTGTACAATTGTGTACATAGTTTGGCTGTTAAAATTACACACGCAGCGTCATTTTCTCTTTATCTGGAGCTATACTGTTTATGCAGCGTCACATTCCCAAAGTGCCCTTCAGAGGAGCGCAAAAACACTATTGGGTATTCAATCCTACTAATGTCTCCCTAATAACACACTAACAATCTGATTAGTTGAATTAGGAGACATCTAAAACATTCTGAGAACACGAAGGCGTTTGGAGTTGGGAAACAGTCATGTAGCTTTAACTTCTTACATTACTAACATTAAACACACACACGACTGATGTATCCAGGATACTCGCAATACTGGACACTTAACACTTACTGAAATAAATTCCCCAGTGATTAATGTGCCTGATTGGTCTGATTTATTTTTAAACCACAAGAACGCGTTTGAATAAGCTTCCGTCATGACGTCTTAAAGGGGACATTTCACAAGACTTTTTAAGATGTCAAATAAATCGTTGGTGTCCCCAGAGTACGTAGTTTGAGCTCAAAATACCCAATAGATGGTTGGATAATGCAGATTAAGAGGTGGTATTATCCCCTTCTGACATCACAAGGGGAGCCGAATTTCAATGATCTATTTTTTACATGCTTACAGAGAATGGTTTACCAAAACTAAGTTACTGGGTTGATCTTTTTCACATTTTCTAGATTGATAGAAGCACTGTGGACTCAATTATAGCACTTAAACATGGAAAAAGTCAGAGTTCATGATGTACCCTTTACTGTGATTATATTACAATGATCATCGCCCACCATTTATGCAAATACAGAGTTTGTTTAAACACAAAAAGCAATCCATCAATGCAATAATCAAACTAACCTAAAGTCGGTAGGGAGGACGGTGGTCCTGTGTTTTTAGCTGCTCCCTGTTTCTGGTCCACAACTTTTATTCCATCAGCTTTAGAAAAATAACTTGATAGTTTGGGGATTTTATGGGAGTAATTCAGGTTTTTACTTTAAAGTGATTTCTTTTTTGATCCTCAAAGCTGACATTTTACCCATCAAAGATTGCTCTTAGTGTGACCATTTTACAGATTAGACTAGACGACGTGAGCAGCAATGATAATTCATTGGTGGATGGGGACATCCTTAAGGTGCAGTAATCACATGATGAGTCGTTAGATAAAGCAAATTCAAACGTTTATATTTTCAGTGATAAGCTCTGGAGTTTACGGCAAAGCTTCACTAAGTAATTGCGGGCATATGTCGGGGGCGTTGTGGAGCTTTGGCGATTGGCTCTACTTATAGTCAGTCAATTTTCACATCCCTCTTCTTGCAGCCCTGCCTAAGCCTATTGTTAAACCGGCCCTGGTGACAAGACTCAATGGTAATCAATAGTCATGTTTAAAACGTGCCTGACAAATGTAGACAATAGGAATATTTATCTTCATGCAGAGCTGCGCAGATTGATCAGCGTATGACATCAAATTACAGTGAGTGATTGAAAAACATACGGATCAGTACTTAAGTAATGTCATACTCTGACTGGTCTGCATAGCGTCATATGAAGTCAAACACACATGCACTGTAAAAAATTTGCTGTAATTATGCAGCTGGTTGCCAGTAACTTACTGTAGAAGATAAAGACTGAACATGGTTCATATTCATTTAACTTTGAACAAATAACATAAATGTAAAATCTACAGTAAGTTATTGGCAATGAATAACACACGTTAACCCGGATGCTGCAAATCATTTTGACAGGTACAGTTTAACATTACCCAAAATTAAATATAAATATGTCTTTTAATTAAGCAATATGGCTGGAGTAGGAGTGTTATATAGCTCTATATCATCACGGCTGTGATTAGGCCAGAGGCACGAGGCCGCAGAAAACATGTACGGGCATTTTCTTGATGTCAAAGATTAGTGGAACATAATGATAATGATAAACTTCACACATACAGCTACTAAAAATCATCTAGCATCATCATTGAATTCTATGAAATTGAAAATATTTCACCCATTGACCTTTGCATATATCCTGTAGGTTAACTGTAGGCTGTATATCGCTTCACATGTGAACTTGTGAAACATTGGCGTCGGCTCCACAGTGCTCCTATTAAACTGAGTCCTGCGGTCACCTGTCTAAAACCTCTGTCAGCCGGTGCATGTGCTTCGCCTCCGGCCACAGAGAAATGGGAAACGTGAATCTATGGGACAAATCCCAGACGTCTTTAAAGGGCTGTCGGCCCTTTCACTGGTGTGTCCGTGTGTGCGGCGAGGAAATTTCTGCTACCCAGCGATAGACATGAAATGGCTTCAGAGTTTAGCAAAACCTCGACCTTCCTGCTCGACAGATGAAGAACGAGGAGATTTGATTGGCGGTCAATGTAGAAACAGCTCCATATGTTTAATTAAAGGACCAGTTTCTCCCAAAATGATAGAAAAAAACACATTGTTTTAAACCAGTATGAATTGAGTCAGTTAGAAGTGGTGCAGAACTTAAAGCTCCAAAAGTGCCAGACCTCTGCAGAATATTACCAAACACGTTTGTCAAATACAATCATATAACATCAAGTCATTTAGTAGCTCATTGACTTTTACTGTATGTAGAAGGAGACCCATTATGTTCTTCCCAAAATCTCAATTTGCGTTCCTCAAAAATGTATACGGCTTTGACTTGAGCTTGAGTAAATGATGGCAGAATTGATATTTCTGGGTGCACTGTGAGAATGCCAGCAGGAGTCCTCTGTCATGCCGTGTAATATCGCAGACGTCAATTGATCAAACTGACTCGAGTGCCTGCTCATTGTTCCTCTATTCTCTTGCAATCTCATTTGTTGAACATTGTTTGTGTTCGCGTCCACAATCATCGCAAATATGACATAGTGACCTTTCTCATCGTCTTTTCTTCTCTTCTCACAGGCCCAGATGATGGGAATGATGACAGAGTACTACCACTACATCTTCACCACTCTGGTAATGCACCACAGTACCAACAGCAAATTGAAACTCATTTGTTCTTGTGCTACTCTCACTTTATTTTTTGATGAATGGCTTTTAATTGCAGATGAGCTTTGGATCCAGTCCGCAGTATCAATTTCACTTGACAAAACAGCCTTAATGGAGTTTCCGCCCAGCGGTGCAAATGTTAGTCTAGCTCGAATCAACAAAACGGGTTTGAAAAGCCTCTAAGCAAGCGCCAAAGTCAATGACAAATGCGTGTCGCCTCTAGACATCGACGGACATTCGAATGAAGTGTCCTGTACGTTTTGAATTCGAACCCTCGCAAATTGTTTTCTCGGATAGCCCGCCTGTCATCTGCAAATGCCAAGCCCACATTTTCAACGGCCTTCTGATGCTCCTTATATGTCGAGTCGTGAATTATGAGCGAGTCTCGCTGATTATTACCCAACGCGCTGTGAAACCAATCAGCCGTGTGTTTTACATTAAAGTATGATGATTCTGTAGCCCACATAAATTGATATATGATATTTTTACACATATATCACTGGTGATGATAAATAGAGCGTGCCCGACACTCTTAGCTGATGCATGACTGTGATTTCGCTGCAAGCTGATCTTCTCCATACAGCACTGCTGAAATGCTGACACATACAAAACATTCATGTTAGTCTAGTTCCATTTTGTTGCATATCAAAATGTCGCTAAAGCTTTTCTGAGACCTTAGTAAACACACCACACATTCATTAGAGATCAGAAGGGATCAAAGCTCTGGCTGTACATGATTCCATTTGTTGCATGGCTACTTATCAAATAAAGAAATATAGTGACACCAAAAAAGGATTTAATTTAATTTAATTGTTTGTTTAGTTTTGATTCATGTCATTCAGTTTACTTTCATTATTAACCTTGTTAGTTTCCTCAGTTAATACTGATTGTCACTTGTGTTTTGTTTAGTTCTCTGGTTCACTCCTGTGTATTTATACAATGGTAGCGAACTTCTTTATGAGAGTCTAATCCACAATCATAAAACAGGCATAATGTCATACACATGCTAGCAGTCCAATACCCAAGCCAGACAGGGCACAACACAGTTCAAAAACAGCTGGGACAGGGTTATCCAGAAACAGGACAGACGCTGGGACAGGGTTATCCAGAAACAGGCACATGGAATAAAGGAACAACAGAGAATGCTCAGAAATGCAGTGTTACACTAACATGACTTAAAGAATGATTCAATAAGCCAGGTTAAATAGGCAGTGGTGACAGAGATGTAGAGACGGCAATTAGACAATAATGAGTCTTTATGCAAGGAACTGTAGGAAAGTCCTGAGGCTCTGGGGAGCAAAGCCTCAGAGGGAGCCATGGTGGTAACAGGCTTCCAGACGCTCCTTGGAAGAACATAGTCCAGATTGGTGTTGGGGCAGAGTTGGACCAGGGAGAAGGACAGACCAGGGCAGTGCAGGCGGAGTCAGAGACCAGGGCAGAACCAGGGACCAGGGAGGTGCTGGTGGCCATGGGAACTAGGGCAGAGTTGGAGGCCAGGAAGGTGCCATTGGCAATGGGAACAAGAGGGAGCTGGAGACCAGGGTGGTGCAAGAACCAGGGCAGAGTCTGAGACATGGGTGGTGCCGGTGATGACAGGATTTAGGGAGGAACTGGAGACCAGTGTGGTGCCGATTACATGGTGCAAGGAGCATAGAAAACTCAGGGGATGCATCTTGGCTGTGACAGATAACACAGGGAACTCAGATTCAGCCATCTTTGCTGGGACCACCAGACTTGGGACCTGCACAAAAACCAGCGGAGGGTCCTCCAGACTGGAGGCAAGTAACACTGGAGAGACGGCCATGTTGTGAACAGGCTCTGGAGAGGCGGCTGCCACAAAAACAAGGGCTGCATTCAGCTCTGACAATATGTTGCTCAAAACATTGTTTTTTTAACAGAAACGATGATGTGTTGAACACCCTGTTCTGATGACGCAAGAGTTGTCACTACATGCCATTCTTTTGTGTTCTTTTTTAAATGTTTCTGGAGCCTGATGAAATCTTTATATATACGTATTTAATACTGTAAAATAGATGTTACGGTCACTACATTTGCTGTCCAGGATGAAAGGCAACATTCCAACTTAAACATATTGTGCGAGGTGTTTCTTTAGTACCGCATGGTTTATTTACATGTTGCTGCTGATTGGACTGCAGTTCTGACACACTCACCAAACAAAAGAAAACGTATCTCAAACCCCGGTACACATCTTTTCCAGGATGCATGTCATACAAACAGGAAACCATAGCAAAAAGTTGCACACCGTTTTGAACTTGAAAGTGCCCCAGGCTTGCCACCATTAACATAATGCACACAAGCTTCCCACCACCCGCAGAGCCTGATGCCTACTGCCCTCCCCAAAAAGCCTTTAAGCTAGGTGTTCTCATTAGCCTTCCCAAAAGTGAAGGGAGACCCGACCATTGGCAGAGCGTAATCCTAGAACTGTTTAAATGTCTCTCGAGGACCATAACTAGTAAATGATGTCTGATAGGTTGATTAAGTCCATAACAGGAAAAGTCTTTCTACATAAAATCCTAGAGGTTGGTGGTGTTGGCAATGTTCAAAAAGGCCTGGATGTGTTCCATGGGGGAACGAGTTCCCAGGGTCAGATGGACGAGGGCTACTGCAGGATCCATTAAATGCTGAAGTATTCTGGAACAAACTTCTTTGATTTTGGAAGGGTTGAAGATCCAAATGCAGCTTTATTACAGTAGAGGGTAATCCACAATCCTAAAACCAGTAAAACAGGCAAAAGGTCATACACATCCTAGCAGTCAAATAACCAAGACAGACAGGGCAGAACACAGTACAGAAACAGACACATGGAGCAATTGTTGTAGAAAAATCCATATTTAAAACTTTATAAACGAAAATAACTAGCTTCCGATAACGCCACCATCTTAGTGTCGTCCGCATTCAAGATAAGAGCGTACGCAGTTTACGAAGGTTTCTCTGCTGCTGTGGTCATACGTCACAAGAAAAGTGTGTACACTACACTGAGCGCGATACTCTCTCCTGAATACAGAGGAGTCTAAGATGGCAGCGCTACTGGAAGCTAGTTATTTTCATTTATAAAGTTTTAAATATGGATATTTCTACAACAACAAAATGCGGATTACTCCCAGGAGGCCTTTGTTTATTATCCTGGAGCTGTTTGGATTTATTTGGGGATTTATATAAGGATAAAACAAATTTTTTGGACTTGAAGGACGTAGACCCCGTAACTTAACATTTGATTAACTGAAACATCGAAGACATTTTCTAAAATAACTGAAAATGTGTTAGTCTGAAAAATTATATTATAATTAACTATACTTTAAGGCTACGTTTACACGTGGGCGGCTATTTTCATAAACAGACATTTCAAAATGATATCGTGCACACACGTCAGTTTTCAGAAAAGTGTTTATTTACACGTACTCGTGCATATATGCCGTCAAGAGAAGCTCAAGCCCACATAAGCCAATCACTGGCAGCGCTGGTGGTGACGCAGACTGGTTCTTCGTGTTGGAGGGAGGAGTTGTTGCAGTAGGTGTTCGATGACGTTATAGTACCGCAAGAATGATTCGAAATTAGACCTCCACATGTTATTTCTCAACTCGCTCTCGCGGTACGTTGACATCATCCATCTGTCGGTTCTTGCAGCGCCGCATGAAGTCGAACGCGTGTAAAATTGCTGACCTCCGAGCACTCGTCTCTGCTCCTCGACATAATGTAGGCAGCTGTATTTGCAAATACAAACACACAAAACGAGTTTGCACGAACATAAATGTGATCTTGGAAGCATGTAAGTCACATGTAAACATAGGTCGCACTTTTGACGTAGGTGCGAGCTCTGGCGCATATTGTGTGACGTTGCCTGCTTAAACATCCGTTTGTCTCAGTTTACATGCCGTACAACCAAAGATTTTCAAGATCTCCACTCTGGCCGGAGTTTTTAGAAACAATCGGTTTCAGAGGCGAGTTCTCCGTTTGCGTGTAAACGAGGGGCACAAACGAAGATAAATCTCTCAGTTTTTAAAAATAACCATGTACGTGTAAACAGGGCCTAAAACTACATAGAATGTTCAGAAATGCTGTTTTACAACACAAAGTATAACTGAATGATTTGGGTTAAATAGACAGGGGTGACAGAGATAACGAGACACAGGTGACAGCAAATAAAAAATAATGAGTCTAAGTGTAAGGAACTGGGGAAATGAAGTCCTGAGGATCCGGGGAGCAAAGCCTCTGGTGGCCAACAGAAGATAGTTAGGAGTATCTCTTCGGTTATCATATTTGTGTAGATCTCTTTGGTGATTCTCCTAATAAAAAAATGTGCGTTGGTTCTCTTTACTGTAGTCTGGAGTTTTGACACACAAATATTAATCTCACTGCTATAAACTCAAACAGCTTTGGTTTCATTCTTTGTACATGAATCAGACTTTATTGTCTGTATTTTGTCAATTTTTGGACAGACCTGGTAAAGAATTTGTTTGTCTGTTTTCTTAAAAAATGTTAAATGTCCTGTTAAATGGCAGTATTATTATTTGTTGTTATTAAAGTATTCAGTTGATTAAATTAATTACACAATATTGCAATTACTGTAAACTAATTAAAATTCTGGCTTTACAAGTCTATATAGTGTTTGTTTCCATATCATTAAACATAAGTCCAACAGTCTAGCTGAATAAATAGGTTCAGGGATGATCCCCATCATTTTGTTCCACTAACCCCTGCTGAAAAAAACAGTATCAAACCAGCATGGGAATTATGCTGGTTTGATGCTGGTTTAGCTGGTGGTCACCAGCATACCAGCACCAAAACACAAATGTATGCTGGTCTTGCTGGTATGCTGTTTTTTTCAGCAGGGACCCCCACATGAATACATTTTTAAAATGTAGATCTTCTGATGTTTGTTAGGTGTGAATGTGGATGTTTTTTCTCAGTAAATGTGGAACTAATAATGATTTTAAGTTTATTGTTATCATGATCATTTTGTAAATGTAATTGACAGAATGTTACATATGTTTTGATAAGGTCTTATCCTAGACAACAAACTAAATCAATAGGTTTCAGTTCAATACTGCTAATACAGTATTGCAACAGAAACCATGTTTTGGGTGTTCATTTATATGCGGATGCCACTGCTACAAACAAAGCAAAGCAAAAGCTGAAAGCGGCAATAAATCATATAAATCTTTACATTTCAGCAGAAATCATTAAATGTTCTAGCTGGATAAAGCGATGTTTCGAAGCGTGTGTTTCGGCTCAACGGGGTGTTAATGAAACAGTCGATTATATTCTGTGCCCCCCACACTCACCCAACGCATTATCATGTTTGCCAGTATGTAAGATGGCAGTCGTAACAGCGACTGTTCTCAGTATAACAGTACAGACAATAGAAGGTGTAGTGTCACTATTGTTCCCCAGCGTTATTAAACCTTTGCAGATTACTGGAAGCTCTTTCAATGAATGCCGGCTTGCTCATTTTGCCATTCGTTCTCCGATTCACAGAACCGTCTGTGACACAGCCGTGCCATCTCGCTCTGACCCGCACTGAAAAGATCTCACGCTTAATCTTAATGCCATTTTACACACCAGCAATTTCATTTTCTGAGGATTTGGTCGCACATCATTGCATTGAAAATGTGAAATTCGGATCCTTTTTTAACAATCGGCACTGTTAAAAATCTGCGAATCCCCAGACATTGTGATACATTTGGGTGTCAGGTTGGCATTCAGAGCCGTGTAGAGTGTTTACGGTTCAATTCACCGGATAGCGGCAATGAACGCTGGATTACAGAGGAAATATAACCATTTCAATCTGACTCCTATCCTGTCTATGATATCAAAACACGTACGTCCTACAGCTCTTCATCTGGCTGTACCCAAGCGACCTGGCAAGCATGGTATTATCCTTAATCTCTTTTATTTCTCCTCTGTCTGTCTTCTTTTAGCCGTCTCTCTATCTCCTGCTTTTATTAGGGGACAAAGAGACAAGAAGCCTCTCAGCCAGCAACAATGAAGCTTGATTCAGTCTGGTTAAATGACATCCCCTCTTTCTTTCTCTCTGCCCCTAGGATCTCATGGCCATAAACCTGGAGCCGTATCGCTTCTGCGGTGTCAATATGACCGGCTTCCGAATCCTGAATGTGGACAATCCTCAGGTTGCCTCCATAGTGGAGAAATGGTCGCTTGAGAGACAGATTCCCCCGAAACCAGACTCTGGCCTCCTGGAGGGGATCATGACGGTATGCTTCTATTTTCTACATGAAGACTAGCAAACCAGCTGCATCGGATAGATGAGGTGTACGTAAGGATATTAATAAGCGTAGAAATATGCCATACGGTGTCATTTAAATAAAGTGTTACGTCTGGGTAATTGAAACCGCTAGACTGCAGCTGTTCACATGTAAAACACTCAGATCTTACGCCTGATTCAATGGATTTCCTTACAGTTGAATATTGTAATGCTATAAAGACTGCTTTCACTTCTGTGATTGTCTGTCAGTGTATTTCACTGCGGTAAAAATACTCCCACGCTGTGCTGCACAATGTCTGATGAATTGGTTTTAGAGGAGTTATTATGGCAAAAAGTGAGCTTTGAGTGCCGCTGTTTAATTGCTTCATCTAAATGGGCCTCTGGTACATACATTTCAAGGTAGGCAGCCATCAATGCCTTTACTATCTGTAAAAACAGCATGAATCCTAAGCTTAGCTTATTGGTACTGCATACAGCTCTGGGACATCTGCTTACCATCGCAGACAGACATTTTATCTGGTTGTACTTTATCTGGTTGGTCGTGTTATATATCCAAGCATCAATGTAAATATTAGGGGGGTTTCCCCCACTAAGGAATTACATGTTTAAATCAGAATTATGGAATCTTGCGTAGAGTAGACAGATTTTTTTCAAGTCAATTCAATTTTATTTATATAGCGCTTTTCACAATTGTTAATTGTTCCAAAGCAGCTTTACATTAATGGATGTAGGAAAAGCATAGAAAAGTGAGCGTAGTAACAATGTAACGTATACAGTAAATTAGGAAGTTAAGCCAAAGGTGGCGGACTCTCCAGGGGATGAAAAAACCCCTAGGAGAAAAACCTTCCTGGCTAGTCCAGGGGGAAAACTCCTAGGATGAGAAAAACCCCTGAGAGAGATACATATATATATATATATATATATATATATATATATATATATATATATATATATATATATATATATATATATATATATATATACTATCGGGGTATGTGAACGGGTAAAGACTGATGGTCTTATCATCTGTGTTGCATGGGTTGGGAGGGGCACCAGACCAGGTAGTCAACAAATGGTTAACTTTTATTTTCTTTCAGAAGCAGCACACAGAATCAAATTTCTGATAAAGTGACCAAAACTGCCTTTCAAGTGATGAACAAAGAAGAAACTGATGATGCATTTTTTTATTTTTTAAGTTAAAACGAAAGGCAGTATAAACATTTGTTAAATTATTCCTCATAACATTTTAAAACCACAATGCTCAGAACATCATAACAAAAAACGAAACCTATAAAATAACAAATGTGATCCTGCCTGGAAAGCCTCGGCTACAGTTCAACAATCTTATTTAATTTTGAGATTTAGCGCGTCAAAGCATTTTAAAAAAAACAACAACACATGACATACAATGTGTGATTATTACTGTAAATGATAAAACTAAACTTTATATACAATTCTTTGAACAATAATTTATAACAAGAAAAAAAGCTAAAATGAATGATTTTACGGACACTTCGCTTTTTATTTTGCACATAAATACCTGCTTGCTTACTTTGACTTTAATCATCTTAGGATTCACTTTAGGCACAAAAACTTCTTATAATTCTTATAACATGTTTCAGGAATCTCTTTTCTATCATTTGAAAGTGAACACTGACAATAATATTAACTCACAAGAGAGACAATCGTGTCAAGATGTTTTTCGAGTCATCACCGACATTTCAAGAACACCTTTAGTAGCTCAGCTTTTGACAAGATAACCACCCTGTTTTAAATAAATTTTAAAAACTATACCTGTTGAAAAAACCTGTTGTTTGATGTTTAGTTTGATGAATTCCGAAATATGATCTTAAATATGACACGCAGAGCACCTATATTCAGCTAAATTGCATGTTCCAGCACACAACAGCGCAACATTGATACAACGAAAAGCAATCCAAAATTTACAGACTTAAATTAGATCAGAATTTACATTTATAATAAATTAAAAACATAATAAGGTCAGAATCGAGAAACAAGGTGCAGAACAAATGTGTACAAGATGCCTGAAGTGCAGGGGAACAAAACACAAGCCACAAATAGTTAAATCAGATAACCCAGAGTGATCTATAAATTAAATAAAGAAATAATTAAAATAATTGCCAACTTTGTCTTTTTAATTGCAGAATCAAAGAGACAACTGCTTCGCAATGGTTTATTAACCTGGAAACCTCTTCCCATATAGACGTGTAGCCCTGTCACGGGGGTTGTTGGATTTATTCACACACTTTAAAAATATTTATTTAAAGCTACTTTTTGCATATTATTTGCATTATCATAATAGGCTGTATATTAATATATTGGAAGAAAGCTGTTATATATAAAATCTGATAATGTGCAGCCAAATTAAATGATCCTGATTTCATAACACGTTTGTGACGATTCAACTGTAAGATTGGTAGTCGAATCAGGCTTCTCCTATCGAAGCATTGAACTATTGGGGGTCACCCCTAGTAAATATTCATAGCAACCACATGATATCTTTGTGGCATAGTTACCACAGGTCTTCTGTGGGAGTGGCCAATCTAATCTGTATGCAGTTGTTTAATCTCTTCAGCCGGATGGATATCAGGATGTGTTCGATGTCGAGCAAACAGATTTCCGTTCTGAACTTGCTTCACACAAGCTGTCCGTATCTCTCGCCGTGCACACTGCTGCCATGCTTTAGCAAATGAGTTGATTCACTTATCAAAGATTTAACAGTGCATTAAATGTTCAAGTGGAGGTGATGTGGTGAGCAGTGATTTGTATTGGGCATTGTAACAAGTCCTACTGTTTGATACCTATTTGGATTTGAGTTTCCCTCAGGCTAAGGGTGCATTCAGGAACAAGTGGTCTAACACATACTCTAGCTGTATCTCCATGTGAATTGTGACATTTGCTCGGGCTTTTGCTCGGGTCATCCTTGTGTCTTTCTGCATATGTACAATTCTAGAAGGAGTGCTTGTTGACCGTGTTGACTCTGGATTATGGTGCTCAGCAGTGGGGCTTCAGGGTTCAGGTATCAAATGCGCACACATCATAACCCTACTGAAAAATCCAGCTAAGACCAGCATAAGCTAATGAGCTGGTTTTAGCTGGTCCCCAGCTTGGTTTAAGCTGGTTTTGCTGGTGAGGGAAGCTGGTTTTGCTGGTGTAGCAAGCTGGTCTAGCTGTGTTTTGGTCACATTTTAAGATGGTGCTGGAATACCAGCTGGCCCACCAGCATGACCAGCTTTGTCAGGCTGGGAGGACCAGCGTAAACCACCTTAAACCAGCTAAAACCAGCTACCAGCTTATGCTGGTTTTAGCTGGATTTTTCAGTAGGGAATATAGCAGGAATGACAGGAAAGTCACTTATGCAATGAAAACAGTTAAATGACTATTGCTTAACTGAAATTGTTGTTTTCGTTTTAGTCCTGTTTTGTTCAGTTTGGCTAAAAGCAAATTATACTGTCGTTTAACAAAATTAAAAGAAACAATGTAAGTTAAATTATTTTATTTTTTATTTTTGTGTCATGCGAGCACATCACATCACATTTGGTTGCTAATGTGAGCTACAACAACTTTTAGCATGTGTCAATTCAACTTAAGTTATAATAATGACAATAACTTAAACCATAGTTAGGGCTATGTGAATGATTCAGGTTTAGCTACAGTAACAGTGCTGAAGATTTCCACTTCCCAGCATGCTTTGCATGAAACTGGATAATGAGAGTGAATGTCAAAGTAATCAAGAAGGAGAACAAGAGGAGACTTATTATTGTTTAGTATTGTGTTGTGTTGGTATTATAAAGAGTTTTATTGTTTTAAAATGATTGAGCAGAAGAGTTGAGCATTTGCTTTAGAGAAGAAGAACTCATTTAATTTAATATAATGACCTGGAGCATTGCTTTGATCAGATGACATTCGATTGATAATGTCAGTGCTCTGACTGCCTGTTTTACTTGTATGACAACTATGGGCGCTGTTTTTAAGTTAAACTCAATGTTATCCTACAAACGTAATTTCCTTCAACAGATGAAATTACTGTAACATACGACAGTAAACAAATTTCACTTAAACCGACTTAACCAATTTAGGGCCAGTTTTACTAACAGCTTGCGCCAACACAAACCATCAATTAAGTGTTAAATAGCGACTGTCGGGATTTACTAAAGACATGCAGTGGATAATTAGCGCTGAAAAGGTGTGGTCTAGATATTTTTGTGACTGACATTATTGCATATGCATTTCTAGGAGTTCCCCTTTCAGACGCAACATTTTTGGGAGATTATTTAAATGATTCACGCAACGCCTTAAATAATTTTGCGCTTGAATGTTATATATGTTATATATGTTTTTTTTTTTTGAGATGTCAAACAATAGCAGGTGTTTCAAAACTTCTTGTAAACCTTCATTTTTTTGTCTTCTGGTTCTTTTCAGTGTACTATGGTTTTGTTAGCTGGGATTTCTAACCTCAAATTTTCTGCTGGGACGTCTGTGGTGCTGAACTCAAGTGCATCAGGCATTAGTAGATCACGCGCACCTCATCAGCTCTGCTTATTTGCGCTGCTATTAGTAGATTGCGTTGGTCATTATGGAAATCAGCTGTTGCGCCTGTGTTATTTAATTTGCGCATTTTTAGTAAATAACACGCATATATTTCCACTCCCATTGGCATCATGCTAATTTGCCCTGTTTAGTTAATTTGGCCCATAATTTGAAAAAAAAAGTGTGTAAAAACTGTTCTTTAGTTCAATTAAAGTAAATAATTTTATACTTGATATAAATTAATAAAAATGTCTGTAACAAAATATATATTTTTTTACTTCATTCCGAAATAAAAACCATAATTGAATGTAAGAGAAAACATTAGGATATTCTGAAACAATAAGGAATAAAAAGTAAAAGGTTTGCAGCATAAGTATAATTTGGAAAATCTAATTAAATTGGCTGTAACACATCAGAGTACTTTTTCCAGTTTGTGTAACAAATGATATTTGCATTTTCAGTGTGTCTCAGTCAGTTGTGTTGTTTGTGGACTTGATAGGTGCTTTTGTGCTCTCTCTAACTCAATCATTGATTTTTCTTTCATGTGTCACTCACACTGCTTCAGATCTTCAGTCTATCAAACTCAATATTCTTCTAGTTAGCCTTGAGTCCTGGAGGATATAAAGTAGCGATATATCGATGGTGAATTTTCACATTTGTTAACAGAATGTGTTTTGGTGTGAGATATTCTAACAAACTCTTACAATGTGATTTGTGTTGGACATTAAATAGGACTTGTATCCTTCCAACAGAAAACAAATGATAAATACTGCTGGGTTGCACTCTTGGACTTATTTGACCAGCAGTGTGTAAATGATACAATCAAGTGTTGTCTGCACTCTTGTAGCTACACAACAAACAGCTGTACAAGCTTCAGATCAGGCGCTCCTGTACCTACAGTATACGTGTTGAAGCCGCGGCTCGGTTCGCTGTCCGTCACTGGTCAGGTCATACGCTCCTTCTGTTCCTGTCTGCTGACATATCGTCCTCTCTCTCTTTATTCCAGACAGATGCTGCTCTGACGTACGACGCGGTCCACATCGTGTCGGTGTCTTACCAGCATGCCCCACAAATGACTGTCAACTCACTGCAGTGTCACCGGCACAAGCCCTGGAGATTCGGTGGCCGCTTCATGAGTTTCATTAAGGAGGTAATGACAATCGCTCAGAGCGCCGCTGCCACAAACACTTCTGCTCTTCAGAGACACCAGAACATACAGAAGATATTAATATTTAATCTGTGAAATATCAGCACTCATTTGAAAGGCTTCCCTTTGAATGCTTCAATGCAAACTGCATGCTATCTCCAAAAAGTATTCGGAGACTTACGGCACACTTAAATGTCTGAATGTCATAGCATTAGAAATATCATAGCAAGTAAGCAATAATTGAAAGGCAGTATAAGCATACTTCTCCAGCAAAGCCGTTAACTTTACTATGACATTTGGTTATCTTACACAACGACATTCGTGCATTTCAAAGTGTGGCTTGACTATCCAAATACATTTTGGGGCCACGGCACTGTCATACAGATATCATTTTTGTTATTAACATAAACATTTTCCGTGAAAATCAATTTTACCTCAGAAATAAAGTAGATGCCTGTATGTTTGCTAATGGTCGTTTTTGTCAGTGTCCCAGTTTTTCGTGACTCACAGCGCAGCATAATCAGCTCTTATTTCAGCTCACATGAGAGACTTTGATTGGGACTCATAATGGGCAGATTAGAGTTGTTGAACACAGCTCTGTGGAGCGGCGTGCACGGGTGAAGAGCAAAATGAAGGCCGTGGAGAGCATCGTCTCTGTTTGGCATAATGGAGAACACACACACACATTTCTTACTCCTGGAGAAGAAACGAGGTGTGCAGTGTTGAGGAGATTACGGGGAGCGTTGTATATCAGTGCATGTCGTTTGGGGGAGGAGTTTTGTGGTCAAGGAACAATGGAGGAATGGAGAGGAGGAGTTGCAATGCAATTTGTTTCTGTGTCTCTGGAGATTGTTGCAAGTGAGATGCTCGTTAATTAGGATGGAGGTCTGAGACGATGGGATGTAAAATGTAATTAAAAGAGAAAGTGTGTGTGTGTGTGTGTGTGTGTGTGTGCGTGCATGCGCGTGTGTGTGTCCGTGCGTATGTTCTTGATGATGTTTGGCAAGTGTACCAAAGTTGGGGAAAATTCACAAAGCATGAGTGTAAATTCAGAAACCATTCAGGTCCCGTGCGATGTGGAATTGACCTCACCCCACAGGATGCTTGGGAAATCTGCATGAAAAACCCCACAGGATGTTAAAAAAAACCTGGATGGAATTAGGTTCCCTTTCAATACAGTTCACTTCGCAATGCTTCGTTCCCGTTATTTCAGGGAACCGGGGTTACGTGAGTAACCTAAGCATTTTTTTGTGCTTCTGGTTCAGATCTGGTATTACACCGTGGGTCGGGTTGGGGTGTTTAAAGAAATTGTAACTTTAATGCGGGGCGGGTTGGGGCGGGTCATTAAAAACAAAATTTAAAAAACAGATATGTTGCGTCTTATTCCCTTAGCATATATATTAAATACTTGGGAATATATATTTTATTTATTTTATTACGTTCTTTGATAAGTTTAAATTACGTAGGCCTACGTGGCAACGTAACTTCTGCAGCGTAACTTGCGCAACGTAACTTGATATCCACAAACCTTTGGCGTCACAGAAGCGCCAAGTAGCTCCCGCTGCCAGCCACAACAACAAAACAAACGGAGAAATAAAAGATGAAAGACGATCTGCGGCAGAAATTAAGGTAGGGAATTTGTGAATAAATAATACAAACGCTGCTTTGTAAATGTTGAAAATGTTTATCATTATCCGATCTCTATATTAATATGACTATGCTGGTTTCAAAGGTTAATTTGCGTATGTTGTTGCCACTTTACAGGGCGATGTAATCTAATGGCTGTTTCCAAGCACTTTTAGGCTGAAATAAAGCCTCTTTTCATTTACATTTCAAATGCCTAGTATGTCTGTTTTAATGGTCGCAGGCGGTGCGGGTTGTAAAAATAGATACAGTGTTGCGGGGCGGGTTGGGGCGGGCCAAATATTTCATGAAAGAGGAACCCGCGGGTTGGAAACACGCCGACCCGGACGTCTAAATGGGCGTGTCCAATGCCACTTTTGCTAATTTAACGATGGGAAAAATGGTTTGTCGAAAAGGGTTGTACCCATTCTAGTAATGAGTAATGGGTGTGTTTTGGGCGTAACGTGTAATAAACCAATGAGAGTCTCAGCTCTCATCTCCTTTAAAAGCCTGTTGCGCTGGCGCTATGTCTAATCACTATTTAGATGACAGATTTGTAAACTGAAAAACTAAGCGGAGGAAGAAAAACCCCAGTTTAAGAATAATGTTAAAAAAATTGTTGTTTTCATTTTTATTGAATTTTTTTATTATTAAAACTTTTAAAAGCCGTTTTCTTTCAGTCATAGAAGTAAAAATAGCAGGCTTAAATTGCTGTAAATGTAGGCTATTGATATCCTACACAATCACTGTAATCTCATAAAGTAATTTGCAAATATGCAAGAAAAGTTTTGTACTCTAAAAATACAGCACTCGGACAGCGACATGTGGGATTTATCAAAAGCATTACTTAAAGGACAAGTTTGGTATTTTACACTTAAAGCCCTGTTTTCAGATTGTTTATGATGAAATAGAACAGTTTTGACTGAAATTTCGACATATGCGGCTGCCCCGAGATTCTTTGGGTCTTTGTTGTTTCACCTCCCACCTCTGTAATGTGTGTATAGGTGCACTGGAACAGTCCTTCCTAAAATGCCTTAAACTGTGATTTACAAAGACGTGAAACTCACCGAGTGGTCAGGGGTGTTCACTGATATGCTCTCACAAAAATCGCTGCAAAAGACGCATTCCAAAAGGTTTTATCGTAGTTTTTGCCAACTCCATTGACTTGTATTAGATGTGCTGTGAGGTACGGTATTACTCCGCACCGGGAACTTTGTTTGTATTCTTGCAATTGGCAATGGCGGATTAGTGCCACCACCTGGGCTGGAGTGTCTATTATTCAAGCTCTCAACGGAAGAATGTACGGGTGTGAGGCGTTTGGAAAAATAGGTCCACAAGTTTACAACGAGTGCTAAAACACCTGTTGAAAAGCATCTTTTGCAGCGATTTTTGTGTGATTTTTGTGTGAGTGTGTGATTTTTGTTATTTTGTTATAAATAACAAAAAACATATTGCGCCATTGACTTTAGTCCAGGTTTAAGTTGGTCAATGGCATCGTCTATTTTAGTTGCCTCAAAATAGCAACGAGCCAAAAATGCGCCTGAACACACCTCGTTTTTAGATCAGAACACCCATGGGCGCAAACATGGGCGCAAATGCATTTGCTATTTAAACAACGCGGCGCTAAACGTGAAAATTATAATTGCGCAAGCAAAATACACTTACGTCGGGCTTTGCGCTGCATTGCGCCAGGTGTATGATAGAGCCCTATGTGTTTGACGCCCAACGCCCTTTATTATTATTTGAATCTAAATCTGAAAATCTGGGGAAATTTTTTTTGAACTTCCTACATTTTAAAAGTTCAATAAAAAGTGCAAAATAATGGAACAAAAATAAGCTATGTGTGTCAAAGATGCGGGACTCCTTTTATCAAAATGGATAAGTGATTTATGCTATATACTTCCTCATTCATATGTGTGAGCACATGTCTATGAAGAAAAGCGAGACAGCATGAGAGTAACACTAGAGATGATTTGGGTGTTCTGTTCGAATTACAGTCTGTTCTAGTTCAGTTATTATATGTTTTTATTAAGCCTCTGATTGTTACAGTCTTGTTCTGTCTTCCTGCCTGTTTCCCTTTGTTTTTCCCTGTCATCTCCCTATGGACTCCATGATCCTTCACACTCCCTCACCTGTGTCTCATCTTCAATCAACATCACCTGCCAGCCATCATCCTCATCAGCTCCTACATAAATACCCTGCTGCTTCCCTCGTCTTGGTCCGTTCTCGTCTTTGTTACATCTTATGTTTGAATTAGTGTATGTTTGCTTATTGTATATTTCATCATTAAAAGTTATATGTTTGTTTATATCGTCGTCCTTCTCAATTTTCATCCTTCACCACCAACTGTGCCACTGACAGTAAAATAATGAATAGACAGAAACCAACAATGTAACTGAACTTCCCTAACATTGCACACTGAGGTACCTACACAACAAAATTTTTTTGTCTTTTTGCACTTATGGTTCTTTGACAAAGATATTTTATTTTTAACAATCAGATATTAAAATAAAGAGGAATGCAAGATATGAGGAAATGCAGTAGCTATGTTTTGCTGGGTACACACCAAAAGATAATCAGGCTGATTTTGGGCCGATTTCCCCCCGTCTGACAATCCTAGCTGTGTCCCGATTATCTTGATGGTTCTATAGATTAACTTATCAGATTTTCCCTTGGTGTGAGATGTGTTAAGTGTGTCTGAACCTGATCGGAAGAACATCGGAGCTGCCCTGATCGCGAATCGTAAAAATTAAACATGTTTAATTTTTACGATCAGAAATCCTGATGTGTGGGGGGAGCCCTGAGGACAAACGCGCGCACGCCGTTGAGATTTTCACGTGAAACGAAACAATATCCAATCAGAAAGTGAGATGATGGAAGACGGAAGCGGTCATAGCGCAGCACAAAGTGAAGTTGATGTAAAAGTAAACTTGTACAGACCATGTTCCCGCAGTGTCCACGACTTCACCCAAACCCTTTACTTTTTCCTTGAATTTTCTGTGTAAATCATTCCAAACCAATCATTGAAATGTCTTCCTGCATATTGTCCGTCATGCTTACTTTTTCACAGTCGAGAATCTGGTTGAAAATGTGTTTGTGTGTTGTGTGCTGTATTTGACACATCATGGCACAGCACACACAATAGGAGCAAAACGTTTAAATCTAGGATTTTTTTTGTGTGTGTACCCAGCATTAGCAGATCTATAGATATTGACATAATTTAAAAAGGCCTTGACCACAGCCCACTAGACGTCACACTGGAACCTGAACCGATCTGGCCACAGCCAATTCCTGAAAGTGAAATGTGACATTTAATTTTACATTTTAAATCTACTTTTCTAGACTTAAATTCAAATTCAAATTCTTTTTTTTTGATGAAGTTGTAAATGAAGTGTAAAGCTGTGTTTTGTTTGTTGAAAATTTCTTGTTCTCTTTTGCATTGAAGTCTCACTGGGACGGCCTGACGGGACGGCTGTGCTTCAACAGGACCACAGGTCTGCGCACTGACTTTGATCTGGACATCGTGAGTCTTAAAGAGGACGGCCTTCAAAAGGTAAACCATCTCGTTAATTAAGAGAATACGCTTCCCTGCCAATGATAAGTTTTTACTGCAATCCATATTTCCGCTATTATCCACCAGGTGGTGCTTTTACCCAGCTTATAAAACACTGAAGCATCCACTGATTCAAAAACAGTAAAAAAAACTCTGTGTATGTTTTGATCATCGCTCTGAATCTGATCTCTAACAAAAGTTTTAAAAAAATGCAATTACCTTTACAAAAATGCAGAATGAAGAAACCTACTGTACGTATATTTAGGAAGTGAGGAAATGAGGACAGGATGAAATGTGTGTTGTTTTTAAGCAAATTGTCTGTTTTTTAAAGAAGAACAATTTTTGGAAGGCACTAAAGTTTTGTAAAAATCATAAAAAATGCTGACCCTGGCTGGCAAATACTGGCGTCGAAAGAGTTAGGCCCAATCCCATTTCTCTGTCTTACCCCTTACACCTACCCCTTTGTTTTGCACGTTCACGTGAGGGTAAGGACCGATTGGGATAGCCCTTACTCTCACGTGAACGTGCAAAACAAAGGGGTAGGGGAAGGGGTATGTCACTTTTAGCAGATGCATCCAGGCTGCCAAAATGTAACATTGCAAATGTTTCTGCTCTCCTTAGAAAGTCACTAATCTAACGGTGTGCTGAACTGCTTTGCACCTTGTCTCATTTGGTCACCATTGCTGTGCAAATAAAGAGCAATCTATGTCTTACGTTTAATTTACCTCCTAACAAGGAATTAAATGAGGTGGTGAAACATAAGCATAAGTTAGTGGATCATAAAGCAAATTAGATTAGGGTACAAAGTAGTGTTAATTACAAGCCTCTGTTAACTGAAGTTAGATGTAGCATGCTTCTGTGCAGTCATGAGAGATGTGAATATAACTGCGCTCTCCTTTGAAAAGACCTGCGATTTTATGGATGTTTTATTAAAATGATTTTAATGTAATAAGTGTATGGTCAAATCAGATTGTTTGTTTCTGTTGTATAGATAAATCCACAAAACCTGTCCGTTATCATTGCATACAAATTCCTCACAGTAGCATGTAAACACAATGCACTGGATATTCTCTGACCAGATTTCTACTTCATTTATTAGCCTGCGTTTTAGGACGTTCATGAGAAGAAAAATTGCTTTGCAAAATTTGCATTCATTTTGAGAAGGCTAGGAGTGTCTCGTGTTGCCATCGTAAATGAATAACTGCAGCTTCCCTCGATAATCGCTTTTAATGAATTGAGTTAATTGCAGTCAATTTGCAAGAATGGTACATCACCATGTAATGTGGCTGAGCGCATCTTTTCTGAATTCACACGCCTCCACACAATCAAACTAATATGCGTGTCAAATGAAAAGCATATGTCAGGCTTTGCATCAGGTGTTTCCGGATGATTATTGTACCTGTGTAACACTGATAGACGCTGCCCTAGTGGCTTCACGAACACCACGGCAGTTGTACTGGGACGAATATGGATCCCGACAGCCGTGAGACGGTTTGTTGGGGTGTGATTGTACCGTGTGCGTGACTTTTTTTCTGGCTGTAAGGAAGTGTTTGTTTAAAACTAGCCTCATTTGTTCAGATTTGCTGATGTTAGTGGCTTTATTTAAAGTGCAACTCCTTTGTGCGTCGTGGCTTTACTCTGAGTGAATGCTCGTGTGAATCTTAACTAATGAAAGATTTGTGCTTGCCGGTATCCCTGGAGGCACATTAAACGCTCCGGCCTGAAACGGATTCTTGATTGAATTGATTGATGCTGTTGCTCAGTTAAACAAATGAGCTTGCAGGATAATATTAAGAGTGATCTCCTCTCGTGAGCATTAGCCCTATTTTATGCTGTTTTGGCTAAAAAAAACGAATTGTACAACGTGAAAATGAAATTTTCAACAGCGTTTAAGTGAATAAACTTTTAATAAAATTGTGCTGGAAGTAAATGCTGTAATATATTTATTTATAAAAAATTTTTACCTGATAGCCTGCACGAGGACGCGAGCACACTGAAGAGTTCTTTATTTACATATATTTAAAGTTACTGTTAGTTTAAATGCACTTACATTAAACAACTATGCGTCATTAAAAAGGGTTAAGACTTCAGATTTAAAACCATTAATATTTCTCCGCATGTAGCCATTTTTGGTACTCCTCAAGAATAACACCTCTTTTCATCGGGCCAGTTAGAGGTCCTGGCTTTCACTTCCTTGATGGTGAGACGCCATCTCCTTCCGAAAGCAACAAATGCCCCATCCAGTACATTTTGGATCACTGATGTCATATGTATATGTATATATAATATCTTATTTTTCCAGTTGTAGAAAAGACGTGAAATAATAAATAAATAATTTTATTTTTTATTAATTTTTTATTTATTTATTTATTATTTCATGTCTTTTCTAAAACTGGAAAAATAAGATATTCTATATATATATATTTTTTTTTGGAGGGGGGTATGGGAAAAAAAAGGAAAATGTTGTGTACAAATATGTTGGTTATTATTATCCAAGTGTCTGCACAGTTTTTTTGTCTGTGTGTGCAAACCAATAAATATATGAAACAGAGATTCCATCATGTAAGCAAAGTTAATAGTGATCAAAAAAGACTTCGTTTTTGACCTTTATTTTATTCTGAACATCCTGTGTATATATATATATATATATATATATATATATATATATATATACACAGGTTTTTGTTTTTTGAAGAAAACATTGCAGGATTTTTGAGGAAATGCATATTTCATATACATATATAAAACAGACATTTGCGGACCATTTTAAACAATAAACTGACACAAAGACATTAATTAGTATCAGTTGAGATGCAACAACGTAGGAACGGTCCTCTTTCTCAACACTTGTAAACACTGGGGCGGAGTTTTGCGTTCGTCCTCTGTGACCTTTTGACGTCATGACGTATTGCGTGGGGTCAGCTGGCGCATCACGACCGGATCTACATGACGAGAAGTTGTGCTTTAAAAGTGGATATTTGTTATTTTTATTGTCAAAAATGACAATCGTTTTGCTAGATAAGACCCTTATGCCTCGTTTGGGATTGTTTATAGTCCTTTGAAACTCCGTTGAAAAAAACTGTTAAGTGTTGAGTTAAGTATTAAATGTTGGGCTCTATTAAAGTCCATTAAAATGAGAAAAATCCTGCAATGTTTTCCTCAAAAAACATAATTTCTTCTCGACTGAACAAAGAAAAACATCAACATTTTGGATGACATGGTGGTGAGTAAATTATCTGGATTTTTCTTTTAAGAAAATGGACTAATCCTTTAACATTTTAAACAATTATAAAACGCATCAACAAGTAAAACAAAACAAAAAAAAGTAAAAAAAAAAGTTTTAAGTAGACTATATCAAAAAGTAGCCTCCAGATTGTTTTATCATTTGTGGTTTCCCTTACTTACAAAAAGGTTGGAGACCCTTGTTGTAGATAGTCTGGTCAGAAAGTCACATCTTTGGTTGTGCCAATATAGCTGTGTCACTTCATTTCACATGACGCCTTTACCCAGAGTCATTTACAGTGCATTCAGGCTATTCATGGTGTTATTATTGTGTGAGTTCCCTAGAAATTAAACCCACAACTTTTGATCTTCTAGTGTAATGATATGCAGATTGAGCTACAGTCGCTTAAAGAAATGTTTTGCAATGTTTTGGTTGTGCCAGTGTTAAAAAAACATTTGTTTAGGTATTGTAACAACAGAAAAACAATGTAACATTTTAAAATAATTTCCTCTGCTGGAATTGTCCTTTCTCTGGCGTTAATGTATTCAGGTTGCATGCAAGGACGTGGCCGCTCATGAACACAAGCACTGGTGTGTTGGCATAAAGTTAGAGAAGCCAATCAGCTAATGCTTGAGAATGATCTCAGCACAGGTGGAGGCTAAAGTGAACACACATGCTGTCATGTTTTTTCAGGTGGGGAAGTGGAGTGCAACCGGCGGTCTGAACATCACCGAGGTCCCCAGGCAGAATGGCATGAATATCACAGACTCCCTTTCCAACCGCTCGCTGGTCATCACTACTATCCTGGTAAGGTCACCGCGGCGCTCAGAGTAAAGGACAGCGCTATATTTTATCTCCTGCTCTCTCTCTTCCTCTTTTATCTAATTCTCTGTTTTTCTAAATTTCACGGTCCTTCTGGTGTTCTTTTCCTTGTTTCGGGTCAGCGTACAGGCCACTTCTCAAGTAATGAAACTTACATGCTCTAGACTCTCATTTCCCCTCACAGAAATGCCAAATAACTCTGTCGCTTCCACTGTGTCAGTCCTTGAAATAAATTGACCTGGCTGAATCAACAACACAAGATGTCTTTCCCTGTTTAAAATGAAGTTTGATCTTAAACCTTTACCCCGGGTTTGCAGGGGGAATACCAACACAAAATTAAGGATAAATGTAAGCTTTTAAATCACTTCGGCCATGTGAATTGAACCCATGCAGTATAAGCAAGTACTGTATGTTAAATCTTTAACCAGTTAAGCAGTCCAATCCATGTGGCGGGTCCGAGCATTTTTAATAAGTTTACCTGTATTGATCAAGAATGGTATTAAACTTGTCATACTATCACAAATACCAAAGGGTTTATATTTGATATCTGAGGGCTGTTTTATAAAATAAATACTCTAGGAACATTTAATACTATATATATTTTTAAACTGAGTTTAAACTTTATAAGAGCGATTTATAGACCCCTTCACGGTTCACGTCACAGGCAGTTCCCACTGCGCATGTCGGGGTCAGAAAAGCCATTACAGCAGATAGAGTTTTAATCGGTATCGTCAAAAATGCCTACTTACCTCGTGGGCTGTGAAAATCGCACCAGGTCTTCCGTTAAGTTTTCGCGATTCATGCAGAATCTCAATACAACATCTGCGTTTGCAAGCAATTAACGTGCAGACTGGAACAATGCAAATATCAAAGAGGCTTGTGTTTGTAGTGCTCACTTCATTTGAGGTAAGTCATCATTTTTCAGCCCTGCTAGATTAAATTATAAAGCCTCGATGGTATGAACAGTTTGACCCCATGCTGCGTGCGCACCCGATAGTCATTTAATGTTTATGAACCTTGAAGGGGTCTATACATTAATTATGAAACAGCATGTCCGTCAAAACAGCAGACAAGCTAAGCTAAGCCTTCACAATATATCATCCATTGACATATTGTCCATTAAAGTCCATTAAAATGAGAAAAATCCTGGAATGTTTTCCTCAAAAACCATAATTTCTTCTCAACTGAACAAAAAAAAGACATCAACATTTTGGATAACATGGTGATGAGTAAATTATCTGGATTTTTCTTAAGAAAATGGACTAATCCTTTAAGGGCCAGGCAGACTTTTTCTGCGTTATTCTCACGCAAGCACACGTCCACACAGCTTTTGAAGCATAATCAACCGCGGATACGCAAGAATGACAAAAGCACGGCCTCAAAAATCACTGCACGCAAACTGGGTGTACAGATGACGTGGAACTTATTGATGACCAAAATTACATCATGTAGGCGGGGTGCAGACGATAGCGATACATCACCACCATTAATATGAATGCTTTCTTTGATCATTCACAACAATTGTGAGTACTTTGTATGTAAAACACTTGGTATGTACCATGTAAATAGTTGTATGGTGTAACGAACGGGAATGTAACCATTGATCCCACCACCAGGTGGCAACCTCTGACAGTCTGGACTATGGACATTCACACTCTCCTTCTACAGTTACTATCTATGGTGTATTTAGGCCCTGTCCCAAATGGCGCACTTCATGTGGACATTCGGTCTCGTGGCCTTAAATTGCGCATGCTCACTTGTCTACGAGTCCGTAGGGTGTCCCATCTGTAATTTTTACGCTTTGAAGTGTGCTCATCAGCGCCTCCTCTGCCCCCTTGATGTGGTCTTCAGTGAAGCCTGCACTGCAGCAGGCTTCGCGCATTTTACCAACCCAGAAGTCCTTGCGAAAGAGCAATCAGACCAATCAGACGACGGAAGGGAGGAGTTCATACTGAGGGGCAACTTCTCTACCTATTTCCGGTGTGACGCTCATGTCTGTCCCAAAATACGACTCCGGTGTACCCACGTGGACTCGCATCAAGTGTCCCTAAAGTCTGGACTTCATGATGTCATCAAAGTGTGGACTTTGAGAAGGACCACAAGTCTGGAGTGTGCCATTTGGGACAGGGCCTTAGGGTGCTTCTCAATATGCTTCCTCGTCTCCTGCTCCTACATCCTACATCCTACGACCTGGAAACCAATCGAGCTCCGCCATCATGTAGGACATCTCAATTCTTTAATTGCACCGCGAGGAGGTGAGGAACGAGGAATTAGGAGAGGAGTCATGAGCGAGTATACACAAGTGAATCCTATGCGGAAGTGTTTTATCAACTTACAGTTGGATTAAAAGACGTTTGATATTAGCAGCGTTTTAAAACTAATTCCAAAACATCTCGCGTTTCTAAATAAGGGACGCGCAGAAAATGTCATTCATGTAATTTTATAGATTACACTCATTCACTTCACACACATATTATACGTGCTTTAAGGGCTTTATAATTGAGCTGTTCCAGTAAACACGTTATGATGTCTGGCCGAATATTTTTTCTGTTATTCGGATGAATTCGTTATTCGTTTTAAAGCCATTATACGTGCCCTTGCGAATAACGTATTCGGCTTCGGGCACATCCCTAATATATATATTTATTTATTTATGTTTGACGAATGCTTATCAGTACATTACTTTTTGGTTTCTTCAATTTTAAAGATGAATATTCTCCTTTAGAGATGGGCAATTTTTTGCAATAGCACATTATATTCAAAATTTTGAGCTCATAATTTTTCGCTTATTTAAATGACATGTTTGATTTTATGCACGTTTAGATTTGGTGCAATTTCCCAAAGGCTTATAATTAGGAAATACACACAACTTATATTTTCTTATATTTCTACTTATATTCCTACTGTTCAGTAATGCAGAAAAGCGCAACACAACCATGTTAAAGCTATTAAACGTTCAGATGCAAAAATGAACTAAATGTAAAATTAGATAAATTAGTTAATGATATTGCGTAAATGCGCTCGGTCTCTTCAAAGGTCTTCGCGAGTTATTTTGTTATAAGACAGTTATCATATATCACGTCTCTTCTACTGTAAGTACAAGGAAAAAAATAAGACAAATGATGCGCGTTTGAGTCGAAATTTTATGAAGAATATGTCACTGTTTATGTAACTGGCAAAGAAAACTTCGCCAACGAAATGTTTGCCAAAAAAGCCTGCATTTGTATGACATCAAAGAGTATCTCCTAAACACAGAAAATCGGTGTCATGTTACTTCAATATCATAGAGTATACACTCAGCATGAAGTCAAGCACACAAATTGTCGTCAGTATGGCCTACATGAAACACGACTGCCATCTACAGGTTTTTGTATTTCCTGCATCCCCCACCGAACCCCCCTTCTGCAGGATCTCGCAGAATTTCGCGGCATTCTGCTCTCAGAGACGCGCATTTTTAAGGGCCACATCTGTATAAATCTCCTCCCCCTTCATCGTCACGTCATTAAACACACATAAATCTTGCTATTAATCATTAAATTATTGTGAATGTAGACTTGTTTCAGACATTATATTTAATATTTATGTATAAACCACCAATCTATATAAATAATCAGTGGTATAGACAAATTTTACAGCACTTTTAAGAATGTCTTTATTTTAATGTAGTAAGGATATGAATTCTAACTCAAGTATGTAATTAACTTTATTTTATTAAATATTTGGGTTTTTTAATGCACTTGATAATTTGAAAATAAACATTATAAAGAGAATAAGAAAAAAATTATACCATTTTACTTAAAACTTCGTCTCCTCCGTCCTTGCAAGAAAGAAAGCAAGGAAAGGAAACGAGTATGCACAAAAAAGAATTGAGAAGCACCCATAGCCATGCCACTTCCATGTTCACATTGTGAAGTTTTGTAAGTAGTACTGCATACCGAGCGAGATCCGTGTCTCATGTCTGTTGTTATGACCATTGTGGCTGTTTATTGGATTAGTGTTTTTGGATTACCCTTTTGCCTTTGTTTGCTGGTTGGAGTGTCTTTCTGGTTTGTTGGATTTATTTGCCTTCCCACCACTACATCTCTGCCTGCTGTTTGGATTTGTTTGCCTTGTGTTTCAGTAAACCTCTGCAAATGAAATCCACTCCCTGTTTCGTTTGTTAAATATGGGTTTTTTAAGGTTTCCTGATGACATTATAATATGCTTGCTCTGTTTATTTTAATCGTTCAGTAAAATGCATTTAATTGTAAATGTCTAATATTTTGAAATGTAACAAAAACAAGTGTTGTAGATAATTGTATACTAAGTAATAGCCACATGTAAATAAATAAATAACCTAGTAAACTACTTCAGCGTCATTATGACAGCAGGGTCATTAGGAGCAGCTCTGTGTTATATGGAAATCTGATAAAGAAAAATGCACAATGTATCATACCAAATACACAAAAAAACGTTTTTAGCAATGAAATAGATGCACTTTAACTTAAAAATTAAAAACCCAAGTGGTTCAGGGGCCTATACCATGAAGCTGGTTTAGTTGGTTAGCCAGCTTTGTTTAGGATTAGTTTGTGCCAATCCTGGCTTTTGGGTACAATGAAAATAGCTTTTACCAACAAGGCCTGCACATTGGCTTGGTTTTGTCAACCTGAAACTAATCCTGTAACCCTGAGTTTGTTTAACCATTTTCATGGTACGGGCCCCTGAAGCTGCAAACATTTTAGTATGGACATGCCAATTTTATTAGTTTGTGCTAAAAGGGCAGAGGGAGCTTAAACCAGTTGGATCGCCCTCCTTGAGATATATTTCAGGCTGAATTTGCGGTGTCCTGTCATTTGCCAGATAATGGCACAGATGACGTTAATAAAGTAAATTATGCATTTCATTCATCTCTGTGTTTTTCCAGATGCCTCGAAGGGCTACATTTACGCCTATATGGAGCAATTTTGCAGGCAATATTTAAAAGGAATAGCGAATTGTATTTGCAATTGTGTTATCTATTTCTGGATGTAAAAACTGTGACATAATTCAAACATAAATGCAAACAGAATTTCCTCTGTTTTACGGGTAACAACCCTGCCATGTTTTAATCTCAATATCAGTTCCCCGTATGCTATTTCACATTTTCTGGCGTAGTGTAAGAACCCTGCAGAAATTCAAATGAAATCTCAATGCCCTTTGCTTTTATGTTTCCAATGCATTGCAAAGAAACCTGTCAATCAGTGTTGGGGGCGGGATTATACTATGCGCCATGTTTGTATTAGAAAGTGACATCACTCACATTTTTGATCGCCTTATATTATATACAGTACCATTACAATCAACTTGGCTATCAGCTAGTGGATACAAATAAGAAGTAAACATAGGCACATTACCTTAATTTAGACTGTCTTTTAATAAACTTAACCATGGTTTTACTTTAGTAGTAATTGGTTTTGGAAGGACGGAGAAGACGGGTCGGCTGGGGAGAAATGCGCTGTTACTGAAAACAAAAACCACACACTTCTCATGCTCTTAATAATTCTTCTTTGTCTTTCAATAATAAATCTTTTCTCTGCGGTTGTAGAGCATCAGTCCACGTAGATTTCTCTTACCCTCTCCAGTAAGCCTGCAGTTTTTATTCTGTCTCCTCAAGCCAATTACAGACACAAGAAACAGGTGTTGTTATTCATACTGTATCTGAACTTTGCTCACTGTTCGTCTCTCGGCTCGCCGTCACCTGTTGCCTACTCCGCTGAACCATGCCATCCTAAACACACCATGATCTTTTTTTGGCAGATTGCTTATCATTTCCACTATTTTACTACAAATACAAAGGTTTACCATGATTACAAATCTTGGTTAATTTTCTGAGGAAATGCAGGTATGGGACATCCTACTCAATATCATGCCTTGTGTTTATAAGACATGATCTTGTAAATCAGTCAATACGTTGGTTAAATAGTCATATGATTATTTTTCTGACCAAAAGATCAAACTAAAGGAGGTCGCACACCGGACGTGCAGCTCAGCTAGGACATCTCTGAGGTTTTCTGACACCGGAAGTGCAAATTAAATAGTGCGAGCTTAGTCCGATAGCGTCTACTTCAAAATGCAAAATATACGTTAGCAGCCAATGTTAATCACTAACAATTTGGGACATATATGACTTTATTTAATTTTAAACTATGTGAATGACGCTTTGTGGCACGACAGGGATTTGAGCAACTTCCTGGGCGCCGCGGACAGGTGCCACCTGTCGGCGCCGGTGTGCGTATACTCATAGAAAACAATATGTTCAAATTTTTTTTAAGAACGGCGAGGCGCTGAGCTGCGTGTCCGGTGTGCGACCCCCTTAAGTAGACATTTAGCAGCATACTGTATGCACTGGTTTACAAATACACTAATGAGTAGCCTTTGGATGAGAAAGAAAATAATTTCACATGCTGTCATAATCAATTGAAGGTCAATAATAAATTGATGAAGCTTAAAGGGCACAGTTCCCTCAATTCATGAACTCATACTTTTCAAATAGTGATTTGGTTTGTTGAAACATAATTAACTCATTCCCCGGCATGTATGAAAAAAAAAACGTGTTTCTGATGAGCAAAGGGTCTGTTCTTTCATTTGATTTATTTGTATATTTATATATTTTATTTTATAAATTACAAAAAAGGATGGCGTGCAACTTAAAAAAAAAGACTGGAGGGGAATGAGTTAATTTAATGTACATAACCTTTTGTCTGCAATATTATTTTAGCTTTTCTTGTGCTTCTACCTGTGGTCGTTAAGTGCAAGCAGTTGTAAAGTATTGATGACTATTAGTGATGGCACTTCCAAATACAACCCCCCCATAGTATAATCCCATCCCCAACACTGATTGACAGGTTTACGTTCAGGTATTGGAAACACAATGAGATTGCGATTTCATTTGAATTTCGGCAATCCCTTTTCAATATAGCCTGCAAAATTGCTCCGTATGCCTGTCTGTCACAGGATTTTTGGGGGGGTTTTGTAACAGTCTCTGAGGTTTTATTTTGGACAGGCATGCGAGTTATCAACATGGATAAACACTGTCATTAAATGTGGATTGAACAGCAAGGCTATAATTATGACTTAAAATCTTGATAGGATATAATCAAAGCTTTTCTAGTAGCAAGCAGTGGTCCTGGCCTCTGTGTTTAATTTAGCATTAAACAGCTCGTGTTAAGTCTGGAGAGAATAACTGACCCTGCATGCAAACCAATTACAGCAGACAGAATATTAACATCGTCACTGACAACTTATTTCTTTAGCAACAAACAAAACATACAAACAGCGTCTCGTTTTGTACAAGACTATGACATCATTGTTGCATCAACTCATAAATATAACGCCTGAAATGAGAAGTTTGATATCTGACATTGTTGAAATAAATGAGGACATTAATTAGCACTCTCCTGCTGTTATTAAATAATTTTTTCGCTCCATTGGCTACTTTTTTCTTTCTAATGCAAAGAGGTGGACGGTAATGGAAAAGCAACCAAACCTCGGGGAATTAGACTGATTGGCGACTTTGGAACAGATGGTAACAACTGAAGGCTTTTTTTCAAACTTTTGGATCAAGATAATTGGACAACTTTTAAAAAGTTTTGCTTTCAGTTTACTTCTCCGTGCGGTACATGGCTCAAGCTTTCAATAAATAGCATGTTGACATCTATTACCATTTCAGTCGTATCATTGACATATTTGCCAATTATGGAACATGTGAAGAGAAGCAGAGAGATAACAAGGAAAATCCAAACATTATTTATTTAGGATTAGCACCACTGAATGTCATGGTTGTGCATATACCGGTAAACAATCATCACTTAAAAGATGTCAGAAATTGTCACAGGTTTGTACGTGGTGCAGCAGCAGAGCTACGTTTATTTCATTAGCTGCATTTCTAAATAGGCACGTCGCTTCTAGCATTATTGACCAGGAGAAACCTTTAGTTTGTTTTCACCAAGAAAATATTACAAATGTTGTTTGAAGTAGAATTTTTGTTCCAAAAACCTTTAAACTGGCTGCCGTTAGACTTCTTGTTAAAATATCTCAGTGCCAGGAAATAAGCAAACTATAGACCAATCTCAAATCTACCTTATAATTCAAAAATACTTAAAAAACTGATATCAAAAACTTGATGACTAGCAACTTTCTACTGCTAAATTCAGACAAAACAGAAGTCTTAATTATCAGACTTAATCGCTTCCAGACGTAACAATACAGAATACAGCTGAACTCTTTATGGATGTTGCCCTCGTTGTCAGAAATTTGGGTGTCACATTTGACAGCAGTTTTTCATTTAAAAGCCATGTTTCAAATATTTGTAAAACGTGTTTTTTCAGCTTAAAATATATCAAAACGGTGCCCTCAAGGTCAAACATTGAAAAGTTAGTTCATGCCTCATGACATCTAGACTAGATTATTGCAATGCTCTTCTGGGTGTCTGTCCTGCAGGGTTAATACAGAAACTTTGGCTTGTTTAAAATGCAGCAGCCAGATTTCTCATAAAAACAAAATGTCAATCATATTAGCCTAGTTGTAACCCTCATCCTAAGCATAACAAAAGTGTCAAAAAAGCAGTTGAGCATTTCTGGGCAAAACTCACGCCAACTTTTTCCTACAAGTTTTGGAAAGGTTTATTCGAATGGGGGTATTCGTTATGACAGATTGACTCCATATTCCTTTTATGGGCCTTTACCCCCAAAAAAGCACGCCTGCGCGTCAATGGAGTACAAGTCACTGGTATTCGACAACTTTGTTTTATCAAAATGGTTCAACAAAAGAAATGTGTTTTTGGATGTTAGAAGAAGAAAACCCTATTTAGCTTTCCATGTCTTAAAGGTGCAGTGGGTAAATTTTAGCAGCATCTAGTGGTGAGGTTGCGATTTGCAACCAACGGCGTAGTCCACTGCTCACCCCTTGCTTTTGAAACACATAGAGAAGCTACGGTAGCTGCCACCGGACAAACCTGTCATTGTCGAAGACAACTAAGTAAAAAAAATTGTCCGTTAAGGGCTTCTGTAGAAAAATGGTGGCACAAAATGGCGACTTCCATGTAAGGGGACCCTCTTTGTATGTAGATAAAAAGGTCTCGTTCTAAGGTAATAAACACATAACGGTTCAGTATGAAAGGTATATAGTTTTGTATATTGCTCTGCATTTCTGTCAAGAGATCCTTCTAAAAAATTACACACTGCACCTTTAAGACAACAGTGGATGCAGTTATTTTTGCGAATGGGTTTATGTTTGTTCTCTGGCTGCATTTTGTAGAGGATTGCTTTACAAACAAGGCTCAGTTTGACACCGGATTTGCCACTTGTTTACAACTAATGAACATTAAAAGTACCTGTTTAGGAGTTGCAACCACAGGCGTAAGTACATCAAAATCTCACGTTTTGTTTGCAATCGGCACATACGTGCATGTAATGTAAGCAACACAATCAACAAAAAACATTTTCTGCCTCGGTTGGCATTGTACTGCACTAAGGACATTTACATCTTTTAAACGAGCAAATCAAATTTTTTATTAAAATAGCGCATAAACAAACAAGGATTAATTACCAGATAGAGACGTCCTGCTGTAATTGTTGCTGCTGTTGTTCCTGTTGATCAATGACTGTATCCGATTCTGGATCATATGTGTAAGGCTGCTGGCCATAGTTATTTGAAAAAAAGTTTTTTTTTAAGTTTCATTTTTATCTATGTCACAGCTGTTAGATTAGTATCCAAAGGCTGCGCGTACTCGTAACTCTTCAACGCACCCCACCGTACGCCTTCAAGTCTTCACGTGATGGAATGGCCGTTCTGTAATAATCTGACAATACGAAAGACTTTTTGGACATTTGAAGGATGAAATACTAATCTATAGGTAACTAAGATTAACATTAGATTGGCAAAAATTTTCTGTTTTGTCTTAGTAATGACCTATAAAGCCCTGACTGGTTTAGTTCCTAAGCAAGCTTCATGTTCACTATGGTTTCAAATCTCCAACCAGCGGATAATACCTAGAATTTCAAAATCAAGCGGGGGTGTTCGATCATCTTCCTATCTAGCACCCACATTTTGGAATAGTGTTCCCAGTGTTGTCCGGGAGGCAGACACACTCTGTCGGTTCAAATCTAGATTAAAGACTCATCTCTTTAGCATTGCATATACTTAGTCTTATGGTTGTACGATTCAAATCCCTCAAGGCTGCATTAGTTAGGCTGTCCGGAACCGGGCACACTTCCCATTAAAACAGATGTAATTGGTACATCGCACAGTGCCGACTGGTATCCTACTGCAAGTCTGTTTGTCTGTATTCGTCTAATGATGACTCCAGCTGTAGTCTGGATCACCCAGAAGCAACAAGAAAAATATGAAACAGATGTCTTTATTAATCTTTACCACAATCTAATACTGCATACTTATCTGCCCAGTTGCTTACTTTCCTTGTAAACTTTTAGCCCAGTTAGATTCTATAGACGATTTTAGCAGTAACAAACGGCCTTTGTGCTCCAAATACTGTATAAATAAATGAAAGTTTCAAAATAAATGTTAGAACCCAACATACAAAACCATTGCTGGAGAAAACAAACAGTTGTGAAATTGGACCTTTGAGTTAAAATGAGAAAAATAAACCCAATATAAAAGATGTGAAACGCTTGCCATAAAGGTACAGATAATGACAGTGTTGAATGTTGAAGATGCTGGCTCAGTAACCGTATAGTTATGTCGCCGATGAATAGCGGCTCTCTGAGGAGAAAAGCATGCAAACAGATTCATCTTTATTTAAGTCTGAACAGTGCATATATCTACAATAAAAGAAATAGTTCACCCAAACATTCAAAACTGAGGACAATTTACTCACCCTCGGGACAGGTGACATTTTTTCTTCAGAATAGTAAAGACTTTTTAGCTGAAACTGTGGTCCTTGGTGATCCATATAATGCATGCCTCAGGAGCCTCAGATACAGGCAGCACAAAACTAATACGGTTCCTGATGATATGTGAACGTTTTATCAAGCCAACCGACCAGTCTGTGCCAGAAACTGGGCATTATTTACATAAGCGGTAATCTGGAGCCTATGGATAAACCCTTGGGATGCGTTTTCAGATTATGTTGTCTTTTAGGAGGCTGTGACTAAAGGCCTACCTTTACTACAGGTATACCTTTTCTAGGTGTGTTTCCCAAACAGTACTTTAGGTGGTTACTTGAGGTATAGTTTCTTACGCATCACATGACCAGGTGCTGTCCATGGCTGTGGTGCTGAATTGGTTGATATTGATTGTTCGACAATTATTGTTCACTCTATGTACAGACCACTTCAACACATTATGTGAGATAGCGGTGTTCTTTATTAACAAAGCACTTCATTATATATTTGTAAGGATGTAAGATCTTGCAAATTAATTTATTGTGCTAGTTTATTGTGCTTGGACACTGCATGCGCAAGCAGTGCATTTACAGCGTTTCTAGAGCAGTGCCTGTCTGTCTACCGCAAATATAATAGGAGTGTTGATTGCTTTTAATGTGTAAAATGTATTGAGCTTTGGAGACTATACAAACCTTAATCAAGTATCCCAGAAGCAGATTGTTTTGAATGTTTATAAAGAATATGGCATGCAGTTGCCTCAAAGAAACATTTGAAAACTTCAATGTAAATTTCAATTAACATAATCGCAGTTACAGGGGAGTAAACAATAGATCTTCATATAGTTATAATTGGGCATCCCTTCCATAAGGCATTACAATATTGAATTTACACTTCATTGAATTCATTGAATCTGATTAGTCCATTAGCATTGTGCTCAAGAGTTTCAATATTTTTCCATTTAAAACTTGACTATCCTTCGGTCATAGTACACGATTTAACTACAGAAGAGTCAAGTTTTAAATAGGAAAAATATCAAAACTCTTTGGTCATTTTTGAGAGCGATGCTAATGGTCTAATTGGATTCAATGGATTGTGCTAAGCTATGCTAAAAATGGTACTTACAGACCCGGAGATCGGCTGAATGGATTCCAAAATGGTAAAAATTAGGAAAATCTAGGGGAGCAGGAAAATGAGCATATTTTCATAAAAAGTGGAGTGTCCCTTTAAGACAGTGTCCTCGTAGCACAGGATAGACATATTTAAGCACATTGGCCAGGAGAGGGAATCTTGCCTCATCTTGCCACCAAAGAGGCGGGTCATCGCTGGAATTAATTCTATCATTTGCAAATAGTGTGTTAAATGTGTCCATTTTGATCCATTGCTGAACTAATGCAGAAAAAGTGGACTTTTGGTTTGCACAAATCCACTAATCTAACAGAAACTTTTGAAAGTCGGTGTTAAAAAGTCTTGAATTAAACTATGTACAGTTAAGAGTTAAGCTATTATAGCAACTGTTACCCCAACAGTTATTATTATTACACATGTATATAAAATTACAACCGGTAGAACTTCACCGCAACGCTAGCACTGCTCCACAGTGATGTGGTTGTCATAGAAACCATCACAGCCCTACCTTTAACTACGCCACATTCAGTGCTTAGAATGTCTGTTGGTTAAAAAGCAATAAAAGTTTTTTAATGTTGTTGATGTGATAAAAACAGGGGGGGGGGGGGGTTCTGGTGTCCTCCTGACTGATTTTGGAACTTTCAGGCTAGTTTTCTATTAAAAAAGCAAAGCTTTGTTGCCTGGGGCAAGACACTACTCACCTCAGCATGGGTTTAAAGGTCTTATTAAACTTTTTCACTAAGCCATCTGTTTGCAGATGGGAACTTAAAGGGATAGTTTATCCAAATATTACAATACTATCATCATTTACTCCCCCTCATGTTCTTCAAAACCTGTAAACTTCCTACTATGGAAGTCAGTGGGTACCATCAACATAACGGTGAGTAAATTATTACAGAAGTTTGATTTTTGGGTGAACTTTTACTTAAAAGTACAGCAACTGAGATACATACTGGATTTAATGATAAGTGAATAACTGTAGCTTTTCCTTATGACAGTGCATCCTAAAATTGGGTGGTATCATTTGTAATTAAAAGATGACTGATCTGGGCAGTGCCGGTTGGTTCCACCTGGACCAATTCAACTCAGTGGTCTCTCTAACACTTTCACTGTTCCCTTTTTTCCTTGTTTACAATTTTGTTTCTTTAGATTTCCAGAGGTGTCAAGTAACGAAGTACAAATACTTCGTCACCTTACTTAAGTAGATATTTTGGGTATCTATACTTTACTTGAGTTATTATTTTTCAGACGACTTTTTACTTCTACTCCTTACATTTTCACGCAATAGGGCTTGGGCGTCGTGACGTCATTACTTGTCGTGGCGGCCATGTTGGTTGCCTCCTTTACTGCTGCGCTCCATGCTGCGCTCTGTTTATAGACATACTTTCTCTCAATCGTGTGTCTTAATTTGATTAATTTGTCGTTATTTTTTCAACCATGGTAAACCGTTGCTGTATTAATAATAAAGTAACACATTAAAAGTAATTTACATTAAAAATGACAGATAAGAACAAAACTTCATTATGTTTTATTCAATATCGGAAACCAAACATTAACCTCAACCCCTCAGTAATGTGTATACATGACATATAAATGACATTTATATATACGACAGTGAAGTATAACATCTGAATATTAATTTATATAGCTTAAGTCAACATTGAACATAAGGGAAATGTCCCGGTTTACTCGCCCAAAATACGGGAACATTTCAACATTCATCTTTCTGTTGCTATCCCTCTGCTGACAGCAAAAACTGCTGCATTAACTAAGCTAGTTGTGAAGCTAGGTCATACGTGACTTTGCTTACAGATTGGCGTGAAATCGTGCTCTTACAACAACCACGCTGTTATTTTAAATGACTCTTTTTTCATATGGATCCCAACCGTTAATAGTTCCGATTTTGTCCACATACCGGTCCCTGCTTCCCTGTTTAACGTATCACAGTAAATTAAACATACTTTTCCGGATTTTAACATCTTTTTTCTTTCTTTTAATTCTCCCAACTCTGCCGCTTCTCCTCGTTCAACTTGCTGTATGATTACATTCGCGAGGCCACCAACATGGCCGCCACGTCCCAGAATGCAACGCGGCGCCCAAGCCCTATTATCTGTACTTTCTACTCCTTACATTTAAAAAATCGCCTCGTTACTTCTATTAATTTCAACTTGTTTTCTTTTTTTACATTCCGGCTTGTCATCGTTAAAAAACCTATCTTGATAAATTGCATCATCCAGATGAATGCGATTGTGATTGGTTGAGAAGTATAAACATACACCATTCTGACTCCCTATTGGTTTGTACGCAATCCCCGCCCCCCAGCTGACTGCAGACGATCAAAAGTTTGTTCGATAGCGCTGCACAGAGAAACATAAAAGAACCGCGAGAGCGATTAGAAAGCATGCAGAGTGTCTCCCCTCGCGATGCTTTGATATCATCCGCCATCTGTTTGTACAGTAACAGAACGCGGCATTCTGGAAAAGTACGAAATAAAACTCGCGGATCATTTTCAGGTCAGTTCACATTCACAAGCCTGTGTAAATGTATAGCTGGCTGCTGACACCAACTCATCTGTGTGATTTAAATAGTGTAACAATACCAATTTATATCATGTCACTTCAGTTGTTCAACTTAAATGACATTGTGCTGCGTTGCATTTTGAAGCATGGCAAAGATATCTAGGCTAAAGACATTGTTGTTTTGTATATGCTAATAACTGCCGTAAATTTTATTTGCATTAACAAAACCTACTTAGCTGAATGCTTGAGTGTTAAATCAATGAAACACATACAGTAACCATACATACCAACTTTTGCTTTTGTTAATAGACATCAGCTGTTTCCTTAAACCTGACTTTTAATTTACTTACAATAAAGACATTTAGTAATTCTCCAAAATTGCTTGGATTTATACTGACTAAAGTAAAGTATACAAAAGTCCATTAGCTACACAAGTACAGATGCAGAAATATAGGCTATAATATATAATAGCATATTTGTATTCTCACACATACTATAGTTATGTGTGATTTTGTTGTTTTTTAACTAAAGAGGGCACCACTGTAAAAGTTTGGCCACCAGCGGCACTGCTCTGAAGATTGACTTTTTGCACCATTACAATATTTATAGGCAACTAGTCATTATATCTTCCTCTCTATGGAACACATGTTAATGCTCAGTAGTAGACATATATGGTTCTTTAATGCAGTTGTTATCAAACATTTTTGCGGCCTCCCTTGTGTACAGTGGATTGACATAAACATTCTAAAACTTAAAATTTGAATTAAACAAAACATTTTAAATTATACAATTTATTGCTTTTGTTTAGTAGCCTTATTTTTCTGAGGTTTAATTACACAGAATTTATAATAAAGTAATGTATTTCATAAAATATTATAAAACTGGGGCCCCTGGCACCATCTGGCGACATCCAGTTTGAGAACCACTGCTTTAATGTATTTGTTTGCATTGTATTGAAATGCGTTCATTTTTAATGGGCATATACCGTATGTGGTTGAAACAGATAGCCTAGTGCAGGGGTAGGCAACATGGAGTGCCGATGTCCTGCAGTGATTAGCTCCAGGTCTAATCAAGCAGACCTGAACAAACTAATAAAGGTTAAAGTCACCTGAAAATACAGGAAACCAAGGTTTTATAAGGGTTGGAGCTAATCTGCAGGACATCGACACTCCAGGACTGACGTTGCCTACCCCTGGCCCTAGTGCATCCCAAATTTTTTAACATTAACATTTTAATAACACTATAGTTATTATGGCCTTTAGAAACATTTTTTAGAGGAGATAGGGTAGTGCCCAAAAGGCCCCTGTGGTGCGGCCTAGGCTTTTTTCGGTAATGACATTTTTTCCTTACATTACTTTTACTTTTATACTTTAAGTAGTTTTGAAACCAGTACTTTTTCACTTTTACTTGAGTAAAAAGCTTGAGTTGATACTTAGGGCCCTATAAAATCCGTTTTATTTTTTCCCAAATTCCGTTTGATTTTTTCCCAAATTCCGTTTTCTCCGTTTTAATTTTTGCAAATTCCGTTTTATCCGTTTTAATTTTTGGCAATTATATTTTTTACCCTTTACTTTTATTTTAGTCATAAAAAGAGTGTGCCTTTAATGTTTAAAATGTAAATGATTTGGGGGAAAAACTGGATAACAGGATTACTTAATGACTATAAAAGATGCATTTACACACGCACATACACACAACTCAATTCAATGCATTGTTTTTTAGTGTTGTTGCAGGAGGCTACAACAAGGTGTCAACGCAGTGGTGCCTTCAGAAGTGCCTTAAACACAAAAATCCAGCGGAACGCGATCCATATTTTATACACAATCGCTTGAAATGCATATAACTTTACAAACATACACAGGATAGTGATCTGACTTAGGACAGCATGAGCACGCAGCTCTTTGCACGTGCAAGCGAAAGAGAGACAGAGAGCGGCGCCATGATGCAGATGATTATTTTTTAAATGCGAGGGATAGTTAGTTTGCCTCAGCTCGCTTGAAATGCATAAAACTGAACAAATACATGAGGATTTGTGTTCGCACTTCGGACAGATGCGTGAGCGCGTGACCGTGAGAGGTACAGTGAGACAGACATGGATGAGAGAGTGCATGTATCTTTGCGCTCACCGTGAACAGAGTGTTGACTAAACTTCCAAAATAACAGTTCTCCGGTCACATAAAAGTCATGTGAGACCTGCTCGGAACTAAGCCCTTTCGTCGAATTTCTTAATTTTTTCGCTGACGAAAGCAGAGTCGTGGAGAGCCGCTTCGCCATGGTTTCAGTGTTTTGGAGGAGGTCTGAAACGACGGGAGGGGGCGTGTCGCCCAGATTTACTTCCCCCGGTCTGCATTTCCCCCAGACATACGTTCGTCTCCCACACAAAAACATAATTTTATTCAAAATATGTAAAATTCCGCAAAATTCCACGTTAATACTAGATTCAGTGTTAATTAGCCAATTCCGCGATTCCGTCCGCGATTCCGTGATCGCGGAAATTATAGGGCCCTAGATACTTCAACTTCTACAAAAGTCTTTTTAAACCCTAGTATCTATACTTCTACTTGAGTAATGAATATGAATACTTTTGACACCACTGTAGATTTCATAGTTTTAAGCTTCTCAAACCTGTTCTTGGTCTAAGGGGTTAATCTTCTAAAATCAGTTTACACCAGTCTAAGCTGGTTAGCTTTTCTCCCCACATGAAACCATTCCACAGACCAGCATGACAAACCAGGAGCTCAGGCCGCTTTAACCAGATGTGATTAATCTGTAACTATGAATATAATGTGTTGACCATCACCAGACCTTCATCATGACACGTACAAGGCCATTTTGTCATTATCAGAAGACACTGCAACTATTTTTATCACAGTTTGGGGTCATCCAGTGTAATGAAGTACCAATGTTCCAATTTCTAAACCTACTCTTCTTCTCAAAAAGTGACCTTGTGCTTTCATCCAGCAGGGTAGGCAGCTCTATCACAATTCCTACATTCACAAACTACTTTTTGAGCCCCCCCACCTTGCTCATTATTACAGCCGAAACCTAGTGAATTCCCCCCTGTAGACATGGATTGATGCAATGCTTCCACACAGGTGTGTGTATAGGATGTTCTGGAGTTGACCAATACCTAGGGCAACGGGACTTTTTCGAATCAATAAAGGATCTACGGATGTATTGCTAATGTTTTCGAGCTCATTGTGTCTCAATTTTGTGGCTGGTGTGGGGTTATCACTGTCTCATCGTGATTTGTTTTTGAAAGACCCATGGGCAAACGTCTGGAGGGCTGTAGCTGTGCTCTCTACATCCGAAAGCCAGGTGAAATCTGATGACCTCCTGCCAATGCATGTGCTGTACAAACCAAACCAATTCTGGAAACATCTTGATATGTGTACGGTATTCAACATAGCAAGCCGATAGTGTAGCGTCTAAATAATAACCTGTAAGATTCTGAGCAACATGATGAGAAAACAACATTGGCTGTCTGGATGGGGATTGTTATTATTTTACGAGGCTGCAAAATTCAGTACTTTCAGGGATGTTTTCTAAAAATAAAAATAAAGAATTGCTTAAAATATGAGAAAATGTGTCATTTCATTACATCAGAAAACTGTTTACACTACACTTCCTCCTAAGCAATGTACTGTACGAAATGACTTAAGGATCATCAGTGTTTGTCTTATGCTGTAATGTCAAGCAAGGGAACTTTCTTCATTGTTCCCACTCATCCAGTTGTCAGATGACTTGAGGAGATGCATTTCATTTTGTTAGCTGTGTCTCTCTGTGTGTGGACAGAATGAAAGATCTGTTTTAAATTTGACATGTTGTATTTGTACAGGAGGATCCATACGTCATGCTGAAGAAGTCTGACAAGGCACTGGTCGGCAATGATCGCTTCGAGGGCTTCTGTATCGACCTGCTTAAGGAGCTGGCCAGCATTCTGGGCTTCTCATATGAGATCCACCTGGTGCAAGATGGGAAATATGGTTTCCAAGATGACAAAGGCCAGTGGAATGGAATGATAAAGGAACTCATGGAGCATGTGAGTGTTAGAAATGTACAACATTGATGCTGTTTAATCAGTGGTTCTCAACTGGTGTGGCCATGGGACCCACATTTTTAAATGGTCATCACCCACATTTTTAGGAATTTAAATCGAGCAAATTTATCTCTCAATAATTTTTCCAATTTACTTAACATAGGAATGTAAGATTGTAAGAAAATCATCAAGAATGATAAATAAATACAGTAGTCAACATTTGAAGTGGATCAAAAAAGTTTTCCCAAAACAGAAACAGGTATTGTTCATATCTTTTAGGAAAGGCTGCAACAACTAATCAATCAAATCATTAATAATCGATTAGGAAATTCAATATCAACAAATTTCATTATCGTTAAGTTGGTCTGTGACGTCACATGCTCCCACACCACCGTTGGACACCGTGGACACACGTCCACTGCATACAGCGCGAGTTGTGGGCTTATAATTAAAGCCTGCTGGTGATTTTTCATACACTGTGAGCTACATGTTTATCAGGTGCTTCCTATTATCACCGCGCAACTAGTTTGGTTAAAAAGAAGGCAGCGTTGCCAGGTCCTCAGCCTTTCGGCTGATTTCTGTGTAGGGATTCTTTAAAACTGATTCTGCAGGTTAATGCTTTTCTGTGGATTAAAGATGGAAGGATTTGGTTCATTAGTTGTTGGTATTGGGCTGTGAATAGTCATTGGGATACTTTTGGACTTGGGCTGGTTTTGTTATGTGGATCTGGCAACCCTGACAGGACATGACAGGACAGCATTAGAAGCCGTATTTTTTAATTGTTGTTGGGTTTTCATAAAATAGTAATGAGCCACAAACTAAGCATCTGTTTTAAAGTAATCCAGGTTTTTATTACTGTAAAAGGGTGGTTGCCTCCGCCAAGTGCATTTAAAATCCTTTAGTGCACGGCAGGCCATTGATTATCTCGCTTCTTTCATGGTCATTTGGCAAGTTATAGACTTTATATTAAGTTAAAACTAGTATTGCTCTTTGAAACACAGTATTTGACCGAATGGATAAAAATTAGAGTTCTTTTTGTCAGTTACTGTGTATTAAAGGTCCTATTCTTCCTGTGTTTTTAAAACTTTGTTGTGTTAAGAGTGCGCAACATAACATGTGTTCATGTTTCTCATGTAAAAACATGGTATTTTTCACACAATTTCTCTCTATAGTGCTGTTTTCACTGTATTAAAAACAGGCTGATGTCTTCCTTCTTCTAAGAAGTCCTTCCTTCAGAAATACGTAACAAGTTTTGATTGTGAAGTTTGTTTAGTGTGTTGTGATTTGACAGCAGCTTAGCTAAGCAGAGCCATTTGAGCTTAGCTGGCAACTAACATATTCCTGTGGGCGGAGTTTAGTCAAAAAATTTTTTATTGACGTCATTCAATTGGAAAGTATAGGGCTGTAGTCCAAACCGGCGATTCGCTGTAGGCTTTGAAAGGGGAATTTTGTTAAAGAACATATTTTGCCTGGCATTGAACTTTGACCTTTATAATTTTACAGGTATTATTTATGCTCTAACAGCAAAATTACACACTATTGATGCACGGGTCAACGTTTTTTCCAACCCGCTTTTATAAAATATTTGGCCTGCTCCAACCTGCCCTGCACCACTGTTTCTATTTTTGCAACCCGCCCATCACCCGCGACCATTAAAATAGACATAGGCATTTGTAATGTAAATAAAAAGAGACGTTATTTCAGCCTAAAAGTGCTTGGAATTGCCATTAGATTACATCGCCGTGTAAATTGGCAACAACATACGCGAATGAACCATAGAAACCAACATGGTCATATTAATATAGAGAAATAAATGATAAACATTTTCAACATTTACAAAGCAGCGTTTGTATTATCTATTCACAAATTCCCTACCTTAATTTCTCCCGCAGATCGTCTTTCATCTTTAATTCTCCGTTTGTTTTGTTGTTTCTGGCAGCAGGAGCTTCTTGGCGCTTCCGTGACATGAGGCCAAAGGTTTGGGGATATCAAGTTACGTTGCAGAAGTTACATTGCCACGTAGACCTACGTAATTTAACCTTATCAAAGAACCTAATAAAATATGAAAATATATATTCCCAAATAGGCATGGGCCGGTTTCAAGGTATACCAGTTTTAAGCAGTCAAGATTTCAAAACCACTAAAATGTTCTGTGATACCATCTCCAAGGTATGAGCTGTGTTTATACAAAATTCATTAAATCATTAAGTCATGTGATTGATTTGATGTTTACATTTAATATAAATTTCGAAAATATTATATTTTTTGAAAGAATATTATAATTTAAAGACTTTATTTTTACCTGGCATTTGAAAATAACACATTTTAGTGTTGCAATGGCAATACCGCAACACTGTGACACTATGGTATTTTTGCTAAAGGTTATCATACCGCCAGAATCTTATACCGTGCCTATTCCCAAATATTTAATATATGATACAGGGAATGAGATGGAACATACATGTTTTTTATTTTGTTTTTAATGACCCGCCCCGCAATAAAGTTACAATTTCTTTATCCGCCCCAACCCGACCCGTGGATTACGAGATAACCTGCGCATCACTATTACATGCTAACTAAAGTTTGAAAAATGGGAACAGGAAGAACGTGACCTTTAAACAATTTTATTTCATACCTTCCAGCCAATCAGAATCAAGAATTCCAACAGACCATGGAATAAAACTCGGATGTCATAATGGCTTATTTATTGTTAATAATGAATAATGTTAATTCTCATCAAGGTCTGAAGTTGGAGATTAAAATAACCTCACTAGCACATCCATGAAGACTCAATACCTTTTTTTATTTATATTTTGACATTTAAAGATGTTTATCTATTTAAAAGCTGCACAAACTTGTTTTATTTTAGGCTTAAAATATCAAAATCAAAAAGATTATATTAGTATACTCAGTAGTATGTGGCTTTCACTGTTAAATAGTCCAATACTGTTAAATACTGTTTTTACTGTTAAATAGTCCAATACAAGTTTTCTAGTTGGTGTCGACACAACATTCATCAAAATATAGAAAATATAGAAAATAACATTTTGATTATCTGATATATTGCCATATATTAACATGTGGCTTTAAAGGACAAGTTTGGTTTTTTACACTTAAAGCTCTGTTTTCAGATTGTTTATGATGAAATAGAACGGTTTTGACTGAAATCTCGACATATGCGGCTGCCCCGAGAATTTTCGGGTATTTGTTGTTTCACCTCCCACCTCTACAATGGGTTTAATGGTGCACTGGAACAATCTGATATGCAACTGATATGCTCACACAAAAATCGCTGCAAAAGATGCTTTACAACAGGTGTTTTACCATTCGTTGTTAACTTGTGGACTTATTTTTCCAAACGCCTCACACCCGTACATTCTTCCGCCGAGAGCATGAATAATAAACACTCCAGCCCAGATAGTGGCGATAATCCGCCATTGCCAATTGCAAGAATACAAACGGGTTCCCGGCGTGGAGTAATACCGCACCTCACAGCACATCTAATACAAGTCAATGGAGTTGGCAAAAACTACGATAAAACCTGTTGGCGTCTTTTGCAGCAATTTTTGTGTGAGCATATCAGTGAACACCCCTGACCACTCGGTGAGTTTCACGTCTTTGTAAATGAAAGTGTAATGCATTTTAGGAAGGATTGTTCCTGTGCACCTATACAACCATTATAGAAGTGGGAGGTGATACAAGAAACACCCGAAAATTCTCGGGCCATATGTCCAAATTTCAGTCAAAACCGTTCTATTTCATCATAAACAATCTGAAAACAGGGCTTTAAGTGTAAAATACCAAACTTGTCCTTTAAGATATGTCTCAACGCATTTTTGTGTGGGCTTAACTATAGAATGATGAAACGAATCATAACCTCATTTACTGGACATCTAATCTGACAACTATTATGAACATCTGTTTTACTTATTGTAAGTCATTTGTGAATCTAATTAGATAATTTAGGGTGTGCTTTAATCCTGATAAGAATTTCAAAGTCGGGGGGTTAGTAAACAGAGCTAACCTAAGATCATGCTCAGTGTCCGACCTGCACCCTTGCTTTGAGTTAAGCTGAACCAAAGAAGAGAATCCACTTTCACATAAATCTGTTGTGCTGAACGGCAGGATGATTTTGATTGCAGTAATCGCACGAGTGGCTGGGACAGTGACTCATTATCAGATCGCTTTGCTGCGTTCAGTATGGCTTTCAAAATAAAAGTCCCACATCAGAAAAATGTAGTTTCTCTGACAGCACTCTCTGTGACGCACTCAAATCTATACTGAACCTTCAGGTGCACCACTGGTGTGGCTGTCTAATAAAAGAAAAGTGTCATCCTAATACATAATACATCCTGTGATATTTCTGTCTGTTAAGTAACTGCTGAGATTCACACAAGTTCCAAAACAATCATAATAACATTTTAGCAGATCTAGGAAAGGAAGTGATTAGCAATATTTGCATTTCACGCCAAAACTTGCATATGATACTTTACACACAGACACAAACACCTTTTTCCCCTTGAAGCATAAAAGTTTTCTTTTACCCTTTGCACTGGTTTTGCGATGTCTAAACAAAATGCCAAGTTGACACAATAACGTCATTAAGTGAATGTGCATGGCTTGCCGCAAAGGTGACAGAACGCACCTGGATCACACCCACAGTGGCGAGTGCTGCTACAGCAAACACACGTTTATCTCACGGCTTCACGGAGTCAGCAGAAGCGGACAATGCTCATTCTCTCAGGTGCCGGAGTTGTGCTGGCTTCTCATCCCGTCGCCCTTTCCCCGTCCTCGGCCTCTCAGGTCACCGGCGGCCCAGAGCCGGAGAGCAGTAATAGCTTAAGTGGCATTTAGTGGAGGAAGTCATATTGTGGGAGTCAATGGTGAGCTGCTGGAAGGGTTGGGAGAGGTGACTTACTGCTGCCGCACTTAATCTTCTCGCTCTTCGGCCCGACTGCAGTCACCTTGAGGGAAGCAAGGGGATTAAATGGAGATGGGTTGTGTGTGTGTGCGTACGTGTGTGTTGCGTGTGTAAGGTGAGTTTGGGATTTGATTCGACTGTAGGGGGATATATAAAAAGGACAAAGCTGTCTTGTCAAATAAAGTAAAATTTGATTCATGCGATCGATAATCACGGTGGAAATGTATATAGTTTTCATAAAGAGTGCCGCTATTGAAATACGCTCTGATTGTTGCTAGTCAGCCCGACATTTGCTTAACCGATGGACATTCAGGAAGGTCCTAAATTTTAACAGCCACCATTACCAGGAAATTAGGCTTCACATACAGCACAATATGTGTGGTACTTCATTTGATGAGCAATTTTAACGCCTTTAGAGGTTTATTTATTGATCACCCAGTGAAGGTGAGGACATACCGGCCTGGCGAAAACGATAAACAAGCTTGCACCTGACAGTTATGAGAAGCAGCTCTCCGCTTTACCTGCCCGTGATGTCGTGCCGTTTTTAATCATTGCTTTACTATAAATATCCCCTGAAGAACTTCTCCAGTTTTCGTTTCTCGTCAGACGTCCTAAGCCTCGGGCTCAATGCGATGGATTTGGGTGTGTAGTATACTTGAGCCTTATCAGATGGCCCGCTCAGTATCGAAGGTGCGGTGTGTATTTTTAGCGCTCTCATTTTGCGGCTGAGTGCCCTTCTTGCTGCTGTCTATATAGATAAGCTGATCTGAAATCAGCAGACCTGAAAAGCAAACTAAGAAACAAGCTCTGGGACCTGACCTGGGTCTGCCACATGAGATAGACTGTTTTCATGTGAGTAAACTCAAAGCTTTATCTCTGAAGAAGGATTTATGAACTCGATGATTTCTCCACCGATTCTCTCCAAATGCCACGGCTCGAGTCTTTCATGAAAACTATTTAAGACTTAAGCGCAGAAGGACATTTTAAAAAAGCAGCCAGATTTATTCCAAGAATTTGTGTCAAAATAAACAGCGGGAAGCATGAGCTCAAGAAGCGAGCTGTTCAGGAGTCCTTGCTGTGTGCTTACGGGCAGCAGAAACCCTGTTATTAATGGCCCTTGTCAACGTTATTTATCAGCTCGCTTTATTTTCATCAGTATTTTTTATTAGCTCTTACAGAATTCTCATGACTTGGTTTTTGTGCTTTACACGACGAGCGCGTGTTATTGCCGGCCGTGACACGCACGTGTAGGGTCATCCGTTAAGGGCTCATAGATTTCAGAAAGACAACAGGCCAACGCTTTAGCGGTTATGTGATTGTTTTCGCCTGATAAAGTGCCATTAAATCACAGAGCGATACTTTTCACCGTCAACCCTGCGTGTTCACATTAATCATAGTTTCATAACTGAATTAGCCAACGTTTTTGCTGTAGTACATCTATTTAACAGCATGCTGCTCTTGTAGGATTATCAGAATAAATCAATCTTTGAGGATCACAGAGACCAGACTGGGCATGTGCTCCTACGAAGAGAAACCAGATCTACTGTATGTAACACTTAAAACTGAACATGAACACAAGTAAAATTACACAGAAATAAAAAATAACTGCTATACGAGTTTTAATGATGTATTATTGTATTGTATTATGATGTTGTTTGTGGCGATATATCAGCGTGAATTACACAGGTTATCAAACATACAATATATGAAGAGTTTGGTTCCAAAACGCAATAAATCTATTTTGACAAATTTCGGTAAAAACGTGTTTTCTATACCAAGAAAGTGACAAGATGAAAACCACTATTTTCTGTTATAAACTTTCACATGGCATCTTTAGGTTATAATAACATTAAAAATTCAAATCTATAATAGGATTTTCAAAGATGTGTTATAAAAAAGATTATTGTTTCCGGAAAACGCTATAAATCCATTGAGTCAATATATAAATGTGCATTCATCTTTGCCATGTTATATTCATTTAGTTGACTAGTCGTATACACTGATAAAAAAATAAACATTAATGGCATTAATCAAAACACTTCTTTGTCATATTAAGAACACTGTCATTGCTGCCGTCATCCTTGGGACATCATCGCTGAACTTTTTTGACAGCGATCAGCTGTAAAATGTTTTTGTCCTGCTCGATTTTCGTTGACTGAGTAAAATAATGGAAAGTTTTTCATAAGATCCCCTGGGGTCAATGTGTTAACATGACAGAAGCTTGATGCTGTTGTGTGAGAACAAGCAACAGCCGACATTTTTCCATCTCCTGAGTGCCAGTTATTGTACATTATTAGATTTTGATAGCTTACGTTTCTTTTCCGCCACAAAAAAACACCACACGTTTATCAATGCCATCAAAAGGATTATTTTGTTTTTGTTTGTTTGTTGACCACGAAGTACAAAGTAGATGAGGAAAACTAGGATTCTGTGTGTATTCAAAGCGCCGCCATTATTGTTTACAATGCGTGGAATGGTGCGCAGTGATTGGTTAAGCAAATTTATTGCATTCTGCAGAGAAGGAAAAGTGCCGTTGGTTGCGGTTTGGAAAAAACGGAGAAAAAACACAGCGGATATCAGATTTTGCATAAAATTAAGAATTTACTTTTTAATACTGACCTGATACAATACTGATTTTTTAAATGGTGTTTATCGCGTTTTGGAACCAAACTCTTCGTATGTTGATATGTTTAAAATCATTGAAACTAGGATTAGTAGCTAAATAAGAGTCAGAGGTCTCATTAAACAAAATCTCTCACAGTTGTTTTGCATTCTGGTTTCAGATAGTTTGTTAAAAATACACTGATGAATTTTTGTACATTTTATCCCCCAAACTAAATGTCCATTATCTTTATGACAATAACAATAAGACAGTAACAATAAAAACACTTTTCAAACAGATACGAATTGAAATAGCTATATCAATTCTTGAATGGTGCAATGTTGCTCAATTAAAATCTGTTTTGATGTCTTTGTTTTGATAGTAATAGATGTTTGAACATTTGTGCTGAATTTAAAGACAGTGAGGAAATTTATTGAACTGTAATTCAAATTCAGCATTCTGAGGGCCAATTTTAAATCTAAAATTTTAAGTAAAAACAGGGAGTCCACCCTTTCTATACTATCTTGCTGTATGTGTTAAACCATTCATTGATCAGTTGTAAATATGTGTTTATGCTTTTCTTTCTGTGGTTGTGTTTTGAAAACAGTGTAATGTCTCTCTGAGGTTATGAATCACTGGTGGGAGTTAAATAGTAGACACTGATATCTAGGAGAAAATATGATGTCAGAGAGTGAAAACAAACCTTAAATATGTGGAGGAGGAGGTGTGATAGCTTCACCGAAAACGAGCTCTTCTTCAATTCTGCGCTGGAGAATTAATTTAAGTCCTAAGCACTGTTGTGTCATGTTTGTTGTTTCTAAAAGTGGCCACAAAAACACTCCAGAGCTAAAGGTCACAGTAGAGAAAGGACCTGAAGGATGCCGTACGCCTTATTAGACTTGATTTAGTTATAATTGATGATCTCATGAATCATTCAGCTACGCCAGTGTTAACACATCATTTCTCCATGTTCAAGTAATTCATCTTTGCTCCGGTGAATAAGCCGGAAGGTTTTACCAGCGCTGCCTCATTGTCTCGCTGTACTAACTTTGACTTGGACTATGTAGGGTCATGTAATGAAATTTCACTTCACTTCAGCAAGTTAAATCATTGCAAACTCCCCAAAGGATTATTAAAGATGATATCTACTGATTCACAGTCCATGTTATCTTGTGTCTTAGATTTGTCTCTTGTTGTGGTGTAACTTAAAGGTCCCGTTCTTTCTGTGTTTTTGAAGCTTTGATTGTCTTTACAGTGTGCAATATAACATGTGTTCATGTTCCACGTGTAAAAAAACGCAGTACTTTTCACACAATTGACTTGATCTGTATACCGCTGTTTTCACTGTCCTAAAAACGGGTTGATGTCTACCTTGTTCTATGAAGTCCCGCCTTCAGAAATACATAACGGGTTCTGATTGTGTAATTTGTTTAGTGTGTTGTGATTCGACAGCAACTTAGATTGCCGTTAGCTTAGCTGGCGACTGACGTATTCCTGTGGGCAGAGTATTAATACGCAAATTTAAATAGGGTTGAAGTTGATCATTTGCACGTGTTTAAAGGCTTGCAAATGTTAACACTTAAGTGATTTTAAACTATTTAACCGCTAAAAGACGCTAAAGTGAGCATTTTTCTGTATGCACATGCGGTTGAATGTGTCCGGTCCAACTCAGCCCTTCAAAGATCTGAACTCTTGATGTATAAACTTGAGAGAGAGTTGCACTACTGTGTCTTCATACTGTAGTCCATTAAAATACATTTGGCTAATAAAGCACTGAAAACAACGTAATTTTCACTTTATGTGTAAAACTCCTTGTTTCAGTAACACAAGAAATAATGCAGTCAATAACTTATTTTTAATTTGATTTCTTCTGTTACTGTTGTGCTGGGTCGCAAATGAACAGGAGGATTGTGTCAAAAAAAACAACAACAAAATGAATACCAATGGCCCTAAACTTTAAGACATGATTGCAAGTAAAGTAAAAGATTTAAATAAATGGTTTTAATCTTTGTCATCTGATTGAATCACTTGTTTTGTGATGTGTTGGGTGGATTATGAAACGTAGATAATACATACAATCCCCCTCTGCATTGAGTATTATTATGTTATTATGTCTTTTATGAATAGGATTTTGCAGATTTATCTGATGAATTTGAAAAACTGTGGTCTGGTTTTGTCTTTGTCTTGATCTTTAGCACTTAGAATGAGAAAGTTTTTCTCTTTTGTATGCAGTATCCATCACTTGGTCTACCAGTATGAGCTACTATAAAATCCAAGGCTTGTCTATGCTGTTTTATGCTGTTTTGGCATTTATTTATTTACCCATGTCTTTAATGCTACTCAACCAGTTGATCTACAGGTCCTGCATGTGAAGTTTTTGGTTTTCAAGGAATGGTTACTGTCGAAGGACAAAGGACACAGCTGTGTGTTGGTCATCTAAATATTTAATAAGATTGCAGGTACCTGCAGAGACACTGGGGTTTTTCTTTCTACTTCTGTAGTCACACGCTGCTTAACAGCAACGTTATTTTCAGGCAATAGAGGCTGTCAGTCAGGACTGCAGTTCTTTTCATCTCCACCGCCCAAAAGGACCAGACCAAAGCCCCGGCCACAGAGAAAGATGGAGCGATACAAAGAAAGGCAACACAATTCACCATCCGAGCACCAGGACCTGTCACGGCAATGAAATGTCAGAGAAAGCAAAGAAAATGGAACAGAGCTATTATGGTAGAATGAAGAAAAGGAGATCCCATTGTGATGAAAATGCTTCATTCCACGATGGCTGAAATGCAGTGTTGTGTAAGACCAGAGTCTAAAGCTGGAGTTTCATCATGTTAGGGGCAAGGAGGCAGTGAAGCGTGCACAAGGCAGCTGGTTTCATTAACCTCCTGTCCAACCCTAGAGAGAAGAAAGCAGGGTAAGGCGATGTAAATGGTGACCTTCTAAATATGCAGCCAGACATGAGCGCGTGAACGCCTCCCTGCTCTTACAATTCACACAGAGAGGGAGAGAGAAAGGGAGAGGCAGGCAATGAAATAGCAGGAAGAGCGAGGAAACTAGGGCACTTGTTTTAACAGTCGAGTCACCTTGGCAATACTGACTTTCAGCCTCTAGGGTGTGAATTTGTTCATCTTATTGTGTCTGGTTTGTGTGCTGTCAGATATACATTTCTCAAAGGAGAAAAGATTTTCTCATCATTTTGCTGTCTGTCTCTCTGTATATATATATACACACATTCTTATGTCAACTACACTAATTTTGGTTGAATGTTTTATTGTCTACTGGAAGTGGTACGGTAATGCAAAATATCTAGTAATATGTTTTATATGCAAATATGTTTATTTGGTCAACCCCATCATACCCCTGTCCTGCCTTATTGACAGTTTAATAAATTATGTATATAAATGATTAATAAACTATTACTGTCTGCTACACTCAGGTCATTCTTCATTAGTGTCAATTCCAGACTCGTAGACAAGGGAAGTTTTTTTTTATATAGAACATTTCCTATAGAAAGGTAATTTATAATATTTTACATTACACATTTATTGTAAATACATGTATTAAATATGGATGTCTGTTACGGGTAAGGCAGGTTGGACAAGGAGCGGATCCAAATGCAGCTTGGGTTTTTATTTAAGGGGTAAATCTACAATCATAATCCATAAAAGAGGCAGAAGGTTATACACAGGCAATCCAACCATAAAACAAGAAAACAAGGAAGGTAAAACAAAGAAACACAGGCAAAACTCAGGGTAACATTAACAACGACTGACAAACAGGTACTGAACAAGCAGAGTATATATACAAAACAAGATCCAATCACAGAACAGAAACAATGAGTTACTATGACAACACACAAAGGGTGAGGGGTGAGTCAATGAGTGTCCATGGTGACAAACAAGGGGGCAGAGCAAACAGTCAACACAGGACGAGATACAGGGCAAACAGGAACACAAGTTTAACACAGGTTACACAATCCTATACAAGTTCCATTTCGAGGGAACTTGCGCTGTATCACTGATGTGACCCTTTAGAGACGCCTCAGTGTGACTGAAGCTGAAATGGCATTTTCAGCTTTTTCGCTTTTAGCAACACCCTGTGTATATGCATGTGTGTGAAGCAAATCTGCCAAAGACTTTAGACTGGTGCCTTGCCCCTGATTTATATCCACGATCTTTAGGTTATCTGTTTGGGAGTACAGTATTCACAGTCAGCTTTTTGAGAAGGGCGACCAGGCCCCCCTCCCCCGTGGCTTCGGTCCTGCATTTGCCGAAGCACAGCGGCGGCTGTACTCTTGGGGTTGTAAATGGATCTCGCAGAGAGCGAGGAGATGGCTTCAGCCATAGGAAACACTTATTTATGTATGTGTATATATATGTCCTGCCATGGTCAGGCCTCTTGGGCTGCTGGGTGGAAGCAGCTCCAGCCATCTGCATGCTCCTTGTGTAGGTAGGTTCATAAACAAGCGTGGTAGCCCGAGCTCTCCCTCACGAGGCATAAAGGTCCAGATGCCATGCTCAGCCAAAGCCTTCCCAACCGAAGATGGACCTGAGGGCATTATTCAGATGAGGAAGGCGGCTGCCAAAACAACGGTCCTGATTCGCGATAAAGGCCCCGTCAAAGTGAATCGGCTCATGCCTTAGTTTATGGTCCCAGCTTTTCTTTGGTGCCCTTGTGACATGTTCCCTGCACATGAGGGGCATTTTGCATCCTTACTGACTCATTACAGCTGAGTCAGAACAGATTCCACAACAATGCAGGTACATATTGATGTGAACCTTTTAGTCATAGGCAGAATGAAGCCAGGTCAGTCAATCACTGTGAAACTGTTTCAGAGAATATTAGGGCTCATGGCAGCTGAGTCTTATGAAAACATCTCTCGCTAGGCCCTGCGCTCTGTGCCTGCTGGTAGCACGTAACACTGACAACAAATGCATCCATTACGGGTTGGGGAGTGGTCATGGAAGGCTGTCAGGGCCATGATCTCTCCAGGCAGTTTATGTTTTGGAGGTTTTCCTGGATTTGCACTACTTTCTCCCCCAGTCTCAGAGGCTGCTATGTTCTTGTTTGATCAGACAATAGGGCAGTGGTATCTTATGTAAATCACCAGGGGTCTCTGCAATCATGACCACTTTACAAGTTGGCATGTCAGATTCTCCTGTCCCAAAACAAAATGCGCTCCTTGAGGGCAGTTTACATCCGGGACATTTGAATCGGGGGGCAGACATCATGTTGAGGCATGGGCTAAGGCCCGGGGAATGGAGGCTCCACCCCGAGATAGTGGAGTAAATTTGGAGGGTTTTCAGCCAAGCAGAGATGGATCTGTTCGCTTCTCAGGAAACCACACATTGCCCATTGTGGTTTCCCCTCACACATCCAGCCCCCTTGGGGCTATGGTTTAGGCATGGCTGAGGCAATCCCTGTACACTTTTCTCCTGATTAATGTGCTCCTGGGAGTTCTGGACAGTATTTGACGGGAGTGGGTCCATGTAGTCAAGCGGAACCTTTTCTCTCAACCAGGAGGGTGCGATTATCCACCCCCAGCCAGAGTTAGGGAAGCTATGGGTTTGGCCTTTGAGGGGGTCCACGCTCGTAGTAGCATGTCTCCTGGCCAAGGTTATGGAAAACATATTTAGCTTCAGAGCTCCCGCCACGAGGAAGCTTTATGCCCTGATGTGGAGAGAGTTTACCCTATGGTTCGCAGCTTGTCTATTGGAACCAATTAACTGCCCTGTTGACATAGTGTTGGACTTTCTGCAGAACCAATTCTCTGCAGGGCTAACTCCTTCTACTCTAAAGGTTTATCTGGTTTATCTCTAAAGGTTAAGCATCTGTCTTGGCTTATCATAGGCCTTTGGAAGGAATGTTGATTGAAAGACAAATGCTTTTATTATTCGCTTCCTTTGTGGGACTTGTGGGGCTAAGGCCTGTGGGTCGCATTGGGGTGCCAACATGGGACCAGGCTTTGTGGTGGAGGGGATCTCATTGGCTCCATTTGAGCCACTCGAGTCCGCTCCGCTTTAAGTCTTTTCAATTAAATTTTATTTTATATAGTGCTTTTCACAATAGTTAATTGTTTCAAAGCAGCTTTACATTAATAGAAGCAGTAAAAGCACAGAAAAACGACAGATAGCACAACATAATACACGATAGCATAAGCAGTCAAATTTGCTGCGGCTATGACTCGACATTATAAGCGAGCGTATTACTAATGTAACGTCTAGAAGAGGAAGCTAAGTTAAGCCCAAGAAGGCTGCCTCCCCGGGATAAAAACCCCCTAGGAGAAAAAAACCCTGACCTGTTTAGCAGAGGAAGTAAAAGAAAGTCCTAGGAGGGAAAAACCCTTGGGAGATATATATGTATATACACACATATAAACGGATAAGGAGATTAAGCGGGTTCTGCCGGTGATCGTTGGTCAGGCATCAGCTGGGCATCACCTTGAAGGACGACCAGTAGATTAGAGGTGTGCCGACTTTCACATCTACCAGAACTGGGTCTGTTTGTCACATTGTCCTCGGGGTCGAGGACGAGACATGGAGTGAAAAACAAAATCATATTAGCGTAGGGGCCGTTCACATGTAATGCAAGTGTCACACAGTGATGTGGTTTAATCAGCTTAGTTTCAGACAGACTAACTATTGCGGCATAATTATATTATCCACAGTTGAGGATTTTGCAAATTGGGGGCCCACTGCAACAGTATATATGGTAACTAAGGGTCACCTTCCGATCTTTAAGAGAAAATGAAACCTGTTGACCCGTTTGACTAAGGCCTGTAACCCCACTCTCGTCGTTAATGCAGGTTCAGTGGCAAACGGGTCTATATTGCATACTATTTACAAGACCACGAGAAAACGCCAACATCGCAACCTGACCATACGTGTCAACCCGTTTGACCAAGGCTGGAGGCCCCACTGTCGTCGTTAATGCAGGTTCAGTGGCAAACGGGTCTGTATGGCATACCATTCACAAGACACATGAAAGCGCCAAAATCGCAACCTGACCATACGTGCAACCCGTTTGACTAAGGCCGGAAGCCCCACTGTCGTCGTTAATGCAGGTTCAGTGGCAAATTGGTCTGTATGGCATCCTATTCACAAGACACACGAAAATGCCAAAATCGCAACCCGACCATACGTGCCAACCCGTTTGACTAAGGCCGGAAGCCCCACTGTCGTCGTTAATGCAGGTTCAGTGGCAAACGGGTCTGTATGGCATCCTATTCACAAGACACACGAAAGTTCCAAAATCGCAACCCGACCATACGTGCATAAACACGTGAAGTGTTTATGCAGATAAGGTTTTTATTTATTTATTTGGTTGGCCTGTGTTATGACCGTGAGTGCTTTGTTCCGTACAAATAACTATTTCGAGTTAAGTACCTTTACTAGACAAATTATGCGAAGTCTTGTCATTCAGGGCTTTGTAACTTTTGGCCATCACTTCTTTAAAGAGACTGGGATTGTCAATGTCTCCTACATGCTAGAATTTACACCAGGGTTGGTAAAGGCCTTTTTTAATCCCAGGCCAAGTTTTGTTCCTAACATGCTTTGTCCTCACCCTTTCAGGACCATGGACCAGAAAAGGCTACATTTGGTGTTCTCAGTGCAAGCACTAAACATGTATGTTTAAAGGACTACTCAGTGGACGAGGTCTGAGCAGTTATTTGTGTGCTATGTCTAAGTCAAGAAAGGTCTTCCGGCAACCAAGCAGGTATTGAGTAGGTGGATAGTTTAGGCCACTCGCTTATGATGTTTCTGGCAGACCCTCACATGTATCTGTGAGGGCGCATTCTGAGGGTATGGTGGGCTCTAAGTCCCTTTGGTGAGCGGCTGCTCTTCAGAACATTTGTGGCAGGTTGGTCCTCTCAGCTTCCATTTGTTACTTTCTAACACTTAGACCTGAGCTCTGCTCCTGGCACTTAGACTCATGTGTCTTACTGTGTTCAGTCACATATACAGTTAAGCACTCGGTGTGGAGGCATTGGCATATAGTTCCCCAAAGCATCACTTAGGTGATGCAGCACAAGTTTCTTCAGAAGAGAAAATCTCTGGTTATGTCTGTAATCATGATTCCCTGAAAAGGAAATGACACGCTGTGTCTCCCTGCCATACTCACTGCATCCCTTTAGTGCTTTCATGAAATGTTTTCTCTGTCCACGATCTGATTTGAGTAATTACATTTTTTTATTCTGAGTCTTGATCAGACGCTTTTATTTTCAATTTGCTAGGTGCACACATCAAGTACATTTAGGTTATTAAAATCAGTCAGTGTATATGCTTCACAACTCAATAACTCTGCAGTGCATTAAGAAAAATACTGCCTGATTCCAAGCTAGTTTTTTAAAACAATCTGAATATGTGTTTTTCTTATCTTATTATAGAATTATATATTATTTTACAATCATACAAATACTGTAGCATTTGGAGCTATAAAACAGTGTACCCTTTATTCAACAAATGTTTGTTTTGAAGTAAAGTACAGTATAAAATTATGCTGCAAATTGAGCTCTGTATTCCAGTCACAAACTCCAGCCTTTCTCACTTAATGACACTTCAAAAATAGTGGATTCAGTTATGAATAAAATGAGTAAATATAGGATTGGGCTTAATAAAACTTATTCCCAGTACTGATTCTTGTAATCTTTCCAAGAAGCTTTTATTAAAAAAGAAAAAGCAGGAGGTTACACAAAAATGTAAATAAATACCTTTGATGTATGACTATGAAATTAATGTGTTGTATGTTTGTATACAAAATTCCTCTACCTTATTATTGCAGTTAATTTATTAAGCAATAATTAAGTTAGCATAAAATTAACCACAGTACAAATATTTTTGTAGTATTTTAACCAAACTCATTAACTGCACAAAACTTCACCATTACATTTAGTAATAACTTTTGACCAGTGGTTCCTGGCATTTCAGGAGGGTTCAGGTGTGGAGTTTGAGGGTTCAGGAGAGTTAGTCAGGTAAATATTAGTGTATTCAGAAGAGGATTTCAGTGAGTTCAGAAGAGGCGTTCAGTAAGTTAAGGAGATGAGTTTAGTGAGTTCAGTAGAGGAGATCAGAGGGTTCAGGAGAGGAGTTCAGCAGTTCAGGAGAGAAGTTCATAGGGTTCAGGAGAGGAGTTCAGAGGGTTCATGAGAGGAGTTCAGAGGGTTCAGGAGAGGAGTTCAAATGGTTCAAGAGAGGAGTTCAGGAGAGGAGTTCATAGGGTTCAGGCGAGGAGTTCATAGGGTTCAGAAGAAAAGTTCAGCAGTTCAGGAGAGGAGTTCATAGGGTTCAGGAGAGGAGTTCAGAGGGTTTAGGAGAGGAGTTTAGAGGGTTCAGGAAGGGAGTTCACTGGATTCAGAAGGGGAATTCAGGAGTTCATTTGATTGAGGAAAAGAGTTTAGTGGTTTCAGGGGAGGGGTTAGTGGGTTCAGGGGAGGAGTTTAGTGAGTATAGGAGAGATGTTTAGTGGGTTTAGGAAAGGAGTTTAGTGGTTTCAGGAGCAAAGTTTAGTGGGTATAGGACAGAAGTTTAGGGGGTTCAGGAGAGATGTTTGGTGAGTTCAGGAGAGGAGATTAGTGGTTTCAGGAAATGAGTTTAGTAGGTTTAGGAGCGAAGTTTGGTGGGTGTAGGAGAGAAGTTTAGTGGGTATAGGAGAGATGTTTGGTGAGTTCAGGAGAGGAGTTTAGTGGGTTCAGGAGAGGAGTTTAGTGGGTTCAGGAGAGGAGTTTGGTGGTTTCAAGAGAGGAGTTTAAGAGCGAAGTTTAGTGGGTATAGGAGAGAAGTTTAGAGGGTTCAGGAGAGATTTTTTGTGAGTTCAGGAGAGGAGTTTAGTGGTTTTAGTAGAGGAGTTTAGTGGTTTCAGGAGAAGAGTTTAGTGGGTTTAGGAGCGAAGTTTAGTGGGTATAGTAGAGAAGTTTAAGGGGTTCAGGAGAGATGTTTGGTGAGTTCAGGAGAGGAGATTAGTGGTTTCAGGAGATGAGTTTAGTGGGTTTAGGAGCGAAGTTTGGTGGGTGTAGGAGAGAAGTTTAGTGGGTATAGGAGAGATGTTTGGTGAGTTCAGGAGAGAAGTTTAGTAGGTTTAGGAAAGTAGTTTAGTGGGTTCAGGAGAGGAGTTTAGTTGGTTCAGGAGAGGAGTTTAGTGGGTTTAGGAGGGGAATTCAGGAGTTCATTTTATTGAGGAAAAGAGTTTAGTGGTTTCAGGAAAGGGGTTAGTGGGTTTAGGAGAGAAGTTTAGTGGGTTCAGGAGAGGAGTTTAGTAGGCTAAGGGAAGGAGTTTAGTGGGTTCAGGAGAGGAGTTTAGTGGGTTCAGGAGAGGAGTTTAGTGGGTTCAGGAGAGGTGTTTGGTGGGTTCAGGAGAGGAGTTTAGTGGGTTTCAGTTGAGGAGTTTAGTGGGTTCAGGAGAGGAGTTTAGAGGGTTTAGGAGTGAAGTTTAGTGTGTTTAGGAGAGGAGTTTAGTGGGTTCAGCAGGGGAGTTTAGTGGGTTTAGGAGCGAAGTTTAGTGGGTTCATGAGAGGAGTTTAGTGGCCTTCAGATTGTGTGTTCCATTGTTATTTGTTTAACAGACATTTTCAATACAAATGTTTGTTTTCTGTCCTCCAGAGAGCCGACCTGGCCGTGGCTCCTCTCACAATCACTTTTGTCCGTGAGAGAGTTATCGACTTCTCCAAACCTTTTCTAAACACTGGCATCAGTATCCTGTACCGGAGACCCAACAGCACCAACAGTGGTTTCTTCTCTTTCCTGAATCCTATGACCCCTGACATCTGGGTCTACATCCTGCTAGCATATCTGGGGGTCAGCTGTGTGCTATTTGTCATCGCCAGGTGAGCAAAAAGCCACTGTTTATTCATTTGTGACCATTAACCTGATATAAGTAAATAATCACTTACCGTTTGTTCTACAGACTTGAATTATACATCACGAGACATGTTAAGGAGTGGTCTGCTATTACTTTTCCTGGCAGTTGGATTTGGATAGTAGATTACAGAAGCAAGGAGTGACTTACATTGCTCTTACATTGCAGGAGTGACTTAACCTGAATTATAACATTGCAGGAGTGACTTAACCTGAATTATAAGAGAAACTTGATGATCTTGAGGTTAGGCCAGTAGTATTACTGTAGCTTTGCATGGGCAAGCACAACTCACATTTCCTTGAGGAAATGTCATTTTGAAAAGACACCTGTGATAATGCATATCATACATTTTATTTGGGTTCTGCTCCATTTAAAGATCATCCTTGTGGGTTTAATGTCTCTCAAGTGAACATTTTGATGTGGCTTACAGAATAGTCTAAACTGCAGCTTCTAAAAGTTCATTCCACCAAAAAAGGGGAGAGGACGTTTTATCATAAAATAATATTTTTAAGATGCTTTGAATGAGCCAAATTCTTTTCAAGCTTGTAAACAATGCAGAGAGGCATGATGTGTCTAGTGCATGTAACTCTTCACTAATGGTCACATTTTTAAGTCCTTTTAAGACCTGTGAGAGGTGTTTTACACATTTCTAAATTATCACGCTCCTACAAATAATGACATTGCATACGAAAGACCCTCAAGTAGAAAACCTGCTTGCATTTATTATCCATTACTGAATAGATGAATCATAATGTACAGTGGTCTCAGAAAGTGTCTGGACACTTACTTATATCCATGTACATACTTATTTTGATGATTTTAAGTGTGTCTTACAAATGGATATCAATGAATTAATATCAAACAAAGTGTCATCTGGAAGCAAATGATGCTAGACTAAATTTAAATTTTTATCCATGTTAAAGCAGTCCAGCTCAAAGAACTATAAAGATGTCCCCCAATCATTATTAAAGATCTGTAATTAATCCAGTCAAATATTTTAAATATTCTTCCACTTTCTTTAATATTTTGTTACCTAAAACAATGACATTCAAGCACAGTTATGTGTACAACACTCAATGCTACTGACAAGTTTTTTTAACATTGAGTTGTTTTCACTAAATTAAAAATCGCTGATTTAAAGCCAAATTTGAAAATCAAAGATACAAAAAAGTGTGGTCTTTTCAGTGGACATTCTTCTCCCAGCACATTTGTCCAGCTTCAGTGTTCCAGGAGTAACATAACATCTACAGTACACTTGGAGAACAGAGTAGAAGAATATGATAAATGGTTAAACTGTGTAATTACAATCATAGACAATGAGGAATATTGGATTTTTCTGCCTTTCTGCACTTGAGTAAGATTAAACAAATACCCAGGATACATAATACTGGGCACCAGGAAAATTAGTCACATTATCATCTTGATTTTGCAACTCGGTTCTTTCCAGTTTGTTGGCTCAAGAATGGTCTATAAATTTTCACTTCTGTAATTTGCTATTTTTTACTTTTCCTAATTTTGACATTGAAATGTCTCCAAACATTGGAAGGTGGAGTTTTGGATGAATGGCCTCGTTCATTGGCCAATCTGGCAGAAGCATTAGAACAGGATACATTACTGCACATTTACAGGTGAAAGAAGGGTGAAAGACTGATACATGAATTCATTTAGTTAAGTGCAGTCACGTGATGTGTCATCTTTATGCGTCTCTCATCTTTCAGGCATCTGCTTTGAGACATCTCTTGTACTCTTAATGTTAATGAGGATAATTTGGTGTTAACTTTGTGGAGCTTAGATTCTTCAGTCCTGCCATTACTGTATGTCATGAACGTTACGCATGATTTGTACTAAAAGTGTCTGTAAACTAGTGGTCTTCACGGGTCCACTAGTCTCAGCCTCAGACGTCACGCCCACAGAATGTTGGCTAAACGTCTGATGTTTTTCGTACACTTTTTCTGGAAACCCTGTGAGAATGTCAAAGTCGTCTTTGATTGGTTGAAATAAACCGCATTTCCAGGATACGCGAGTGTCGCGATTCGTTTCCGTTCCTGGAAAACAAAGCTCTGACGTTCCATTGAGGAAGAGAATCAGTCGTGTTCACGTGGATAATAATGACCAGTTATCATGGTCAGCTAAACATTGGATTCTCAAAAATATGCAAAGTTTGCAGCATAGACTCTCTTAAAGACGTCCAAGAGTTTTGCTTGAGGCAGTTAGTGGAGTCAAAAAGTTTGGTTCTACTGAATTGCTTGTATGTGTTAAAAAGTGGAGAGATATGCTTCAAAAAGACATTTAACGGGAGCGTCTCATTGGTGTGGCTGTTGATGAAGTGCACAACGTTGTTCTATGGTGAGTAATGTTGTTAATTTAGATGCTATTCGGTTGCGGCTGGTTATTTTAATAACTGACTTGTTGCCAGTCGGCTCTTTATTGTGGGGAGTCCAAAACGTGATGCTAGACGAAACAAACTGTGATAGGTTGTTTGACATGTCGGTCAAACAGCTTGTGGGCGGGCTTTGTCCAGAAAAAGCAGCAAAAAACACCAGACCTTCGGTCTGGCTACGCGAGACTACGGGTCCACTTAGATCCAAAAACCCGAGGTCCGACCCGAGACCCGATCGGGTTCGGTTCTAAAAGTTTCACGTGTGCCTCGGACACGGGTCAGGAATAATAATAGTGCCATCGGTCTCTGGTAATTTAAAATGAATGTGTTTTTGCCGAACAGACCCAAGAAGAACCGAACTCTCTGGCGTGGGTGCATCAATGTCCTTTTCAAACCTCTCATCTGTTTGCTAAGAGTGCTTGCGACATTGTGTGACTGGCGGTAGGTTCATTTTGATTGAGGCAGACATGTCAGTCATTTTAAATGTACATTTTAGCTGTTACCTTGGTGTTTATGTCAGATAACAAAGTAAAACAAATGGAGCAGCTTGGCAAATTGGTTGCGAGGCCACCAGAGTTTCTTTCTGTCTGACTGCTGCGTGTGGGTCTGCAGAATGCGCACACGTCAGTGCCGTTAACATTCGGGTCCAGTCGGGTTAAAAAAAATTCCCACTAGTTCGGATCAGACTCAGGTATAAAGTGATTCGGGTCATTTTGTGTCGGGTACATTTCTTTGGACCCGAGAAGACCTCTACTGTAAACCTGAAACATTTTGGGTAATGTTCTGAATACTTCTGCTTCTTTGAAAATAGTCAGAAGTTTAGATTGCTTTTAAGGGCAGTGAGCTATCAACAGGAATGTGTTTTTAGATGTTTCAAATATTTGTTAAAGGTAATTAAATGCTACATAACTTTAAGTGTTATGACCGTACCATACAAAAGATTAATAGATGAAATAACAAAGCCTGACTGTGCCAGTATAATGGAGTTTTAGTTGCAACTCTATATTGAGTTTTACAATAGAATAACAATACAGGTACATGTTACAAATTAGTTTAAACAGATCTTTCCTTAACCCAACCCTGTTACAGACCCAATAAACTCCATCCCTTGGGCCACTAGAATGTATAAATAAAGCAAAAGGCATTAATAAATAAATACATAATCTGGGAGGTTTATGCATTCTGTCCAGTTGCTTGATCTAAAAAAGAAAGAAAGCTATTTCACAAACAGATCTTCACGTTTCTTCAAGCAAAATTTAATTTTTTCAAGAAGTAAGATTACTTTTTTAATCCACATGGATGTTGTAGGTGCATTGCTGTGTGGTTTTAAAGGCATCCTACAGTAAAGATGCTCATATACCTCATCAACGTTTTTCACCCGTGTCTAATATCTGACTGCTTCCATAAATAATATCACACCTCTCTAACCCTAATCTGCATGATTTCTGTCAATGGTGCGTTACCAGATCTGTGCCAAACTTTAATACATGGGGATTTTTTTCAAATTGATGCTCCCCTTGTCAACATCAATGATTTCTCCTGACATGTACTCGCTTAGTCACATGGTGATCAAGTGTTAAAGGAAAACGCACCGTTTTTCAACATTTTACTATGTTCCCACCTCAACTTGGATGAATTAATACATCCCTGTCTTTTTTTCAATCCGTGCACTTAATCTTTGTACAGCGCGTCGTAAATGTGTTAGCATGTAGCCTAGCCGCATTGATTCTTTAGATGCCACCAAACACTTCCATGTTATCCCTATTTAAAGACTGTTACACAAGTAAGTATGGGGGCACAAAATAAAACGTGGTGATTTATTTAAGTGGATAAAAAATTAGAACTATATTGTATGGCGGAAGAGCACTTAGTTTGCAGCACTTCCACCTCAGCAGTAACATCCATCACTCCTGACATCATCACTTGAAGTGCTGCAAACTAAGTGCTCTTCCGCCATACAATATAGTTCGCATTTTTATCTGCCTAAAAAATCGCCACATTTTGTTTTGTGCCACCATACTTACTCATGTACTTACTCATGTAACAGTCTTTAAATAGGGAAAACATGGAAGTGTTTGGTGGCTTCTAAATTCATCCCTGTTTGGATCCTAAGGAATGTACAGTATGGTGCTAGGCTAAATGCTAACACATTCACAAGGCGCTGTACAAAGATCACGTGCACGCATTGAAAAAATATTTTTAATTCATCGGTAGTTGAGGTAAAAACATAGTAAAATATTGAAAAACGGTGGTGTTTTCCTTTAAAGGTTTGGTGTCAATATTGATCCAGAAATGAGGTTAGCATTAGTGCCTATAAAAACTCAGTTTTTTCCACTATTCTCTGACTCTCCTCTGTCAATAGGTTCAGCCCATACGAGTGGTACGACGCCCATCCGTGCAACCCAGGATCTGATGTGGTAGAGAACAACTTCACGCTTCTCAATAGCTTTTGGTTTGGCGTGGGCTCCCTCATGCAGCAAGGTACGGTGCAAACTCGACACACTTGCCCAAAAAGTAACAAACCAACCTGACAATGACGCAAGTGTTTTCCACCCTTTACCTGTCAAATGGTGCAGGCGTACTGACAGGAGGAGGAAGTAGTCATCTTGCTTGTCAGTGAGGCAGAAATGAGAGCTGTCAAACATCTGTCAGACATACTGGCGGGTTAGAGAGATAACAGCACTGTTTGTTTCCAGACTCTCATCAGAGACCTTCAGCATGGTGAGCTTGAGCTCAGATGAAAGTCGACAGAAGAGTCTGTGTATGAGGCAGCAGATGCACAGTGGGGCGTCTCTGTGGTTCATCTCATCTCCTCTTGGCCAGATGTCCCATTCTTAAACATTCCTCTTATTTTGTTCATATACTGCTCAGTTTAGTGTTTCAGTCTTTCCACTTACCGGCATTTGTTTCAGTTGGGCACCGCAGAGTGGGAATGTAAGGAAATGCATAAGCAGAGTGATGGTGGTTTAAGGCTGATTTTCTAGTGTTTTGGACCAATTCTGTAACAAGAACAAGATCGTGAGATCCATTTGACTGAAAAAGCAGAAACAACACTGGTTTCTATGAGGTTATTTTTTTTCTTTGGGTGCAGGAACGGCTGTCAGTGTTTTATCTGTCCGCGTAGGCAGAAGAATTGAAGAACTATTACAAACATTGAGTTTCAGTATTTGGCACCTGTTCCTAAAAAACTCCCAGCACACTACAGCTTTCATTTCAACACTACGCTGACATAAATGGCGCTCTCTTTCAAATGTAATTTCTCTTTATAACATTTCAAAAATGTTCTTTGTTTCAGTACTGAAGCACCAACTTACAGAATAAGACGGAGGTGTAAACTATTAGAGACCCCTCCCGGACACACATAAGCAAACAATATTCTGAACTCTACGGAGGAATTAAACTTTTTACCTCGTGTAGGGAGACAAATACTAATGATAGTCTTTGCACGTGAGAAGCACAATCCATTCCTCTGTAAAAAAAATCTTCACTGATCTTTGTGTGTGTCATTCTCTACTGTCCTAATGTAAGTCATTACTAGACCTGTTTGAGTCGTGACTCACTCGGATCTTTCACCCGGATCTTTAAATTAACTCATGAGTCGCGAGTCTCTAGTATCATTAACCCGGATCAGTTGAGTCATACTACAATTCAATGTAAAACCATAAACAGCGCCACCACACACACAAACCTCTTTCAACATTATTAATGAGACTTTGCTCGCTCTACAGATCCACTCGTAACCGTCTGATCTGCGCGAGAACTGACCCGGGATTCTCACTCAGAGCCGGAATTATTGCAAACTCGAGAGACCTGCTGATCCGCGCGAGCAGCGAACTGACCTGAGATTCTCACTCAGAGCCGGAATCATTGCAAACTCGAGAGACCTGCGGATCTGCGCAAGCCGCGAATTGACCCGAGATTCTCACTCAGAGCCGGAAACATTGCGGACTCGAGAGACATGCGAATCTGCAATGTTTCCGGCTCTGACTCGAGAATCTCTCAACTCGTAACCGGCTGATCCGTAACCGGCTGATCTGCGCGAACTGTCTCTCGAGTCAGAGCCGGAAACACTGCAGATTCGCAGATCTGCCGGAAACATTGCAGACTCGAGACTCTCCGGCTCTGACCCATAACGTAGTAGGAAGATTCACTATTTCAGATGTGGTATCGAAGTTTATGAAAAATAAACCCCTTTTCAATGTTTTTAAACTTGACTTAAAAAATTCTATAGATTGTATTTCTGGATTAAAGGGTAAATCAGAATGTATGCATCCTTATCTGTTTTAACTGATAAATAAAAATAAGAAATATATATACTTCAGATGTGGTATTTTTTAGTCTGCCATGTTGCCAGCTTTACTATGACAGCAGTTTTCTGCAGTGTTTCATGAGTCCCATGGTCTGCAATGTTTCCGTCTCTGAGAATCTCGAGTCGCGCGGATCAGCCGGTTACAAGTGGGTCTGTACTGAGTTTCCTTGGCGATTTAGCAATACTGACTCGAGTGACTCAAGTGACTCACACAACCCGGATCACTTTAGTGAGTGACTCACAATAACCCGGATCCTTAAAAGGAATCGAGTTTGCTAGGCCTAGTCATTACTGCCGTCATTTACAGCGTAAATAAACATAATCCACCAGGTACATTCACTTTCACCCAGCAGGTCAAATAATACCACTAGAAAGAAAACAAAAAGTATAAATACAAATTTTAAGCGAGTTTCTATTATACAATAATAGATTTTCTAGACAGCAGACTTTTTTATCCTGCTTCTCAGATGAAAAAGACCTCAGTAATCTCACATGTGTCTCCTCAAAAGAGACTTCAAAAGAGATCAATGCTTCAGTGGTTTTATTCAGTTAAGGGGCATTCACATTATAAGGATAACTATACCATTAACTATAATGATAACTTTTTAGCGTCCACATTACTAGACGATAACAATAAATATGCTAATTCGCTCACGCGTGACACTTGCGCAAATCCCTTGCCTTTAATGGCATTAACTAACATTGCATATTTCATGTAATTAAACTTTTGCAATTGTTTACATGGCACTGAATGTGTAAATATGCTGTTCTTGTTGCATTTACAAAGCGGGTAACCAGCAGACGTCCTCAACACGCTGCGTTTCGCGTAACTCTAAACAGTGAATCTAGTAGTTTGTGTAATCTAATATCTTACCTTTTGGCGTAGTCAATGTGATAGGGAAAAAAGCATTACGTAGTGAATTTCACAGCAACTGCATCAGTGCTGGATACCTGAGGTCATTTTAGGTTATGGACCTCAGCAATGAACTTCTCCACAGTGTCATCTGTCATTTTGAGTGCGTGTGCACTTGAAGTTGAAATAGATTTGATTGGCTGCCAATGGTTAATCGTTTATCAGGTAGGAAAAAAAAACGATCGAAAGTGATCTCAACAATATCGTCCATTGTATATTTATCGTTATAGTTGTGGTGTGAACTTCTCTTTAATATAAAATTATTTTTAAAACTATATTTTTTATAGTTATCATTTTAATGTGAATGGCCTTTAACACACACACACACGCACGCACGCACGCACGCACACACACACACACACACACACACACACACACACACATATACAGTTGAAAGTAAGAGTATGTGAACCCTTTGGGCTTGGACTTGGATTTCTTCATAAATTGGTCATAAAATGTTTTCTGATCTTCATTTAAGTCACAACAATGGATAAACACAGTCTGCTTAAACTAATACCGCACAAGGATTATACGTTTTCATGTTTTTATTGAATACAACAAGTAAACATTCATAGTGCAGGGTGGAAAAAGTATGTGAACCTTTGGGTTTAATAACTGGTTGACCCTCCTTTGGCAGCAATAACCTCAACCAAACGTTTCCTATAGTTGCAGATCGGACCTGCACAACGGTCAGGAGAAATTTTGGACTATTCCTCTTTACAAAAGTGTTTCAGTTCAGCAATATTCTTGGGATGTCTGGTGTGAATCGCTCTCTTGAGGTCATGCCACAGCATCTCAATCGGGTTTAGGTCAGGACTCTGACTGGGCCACTCCAGAAGGCGTATTTTCTTCTGTTGAAGACATTCTGTTGTTGATTTACTTCTATGCTTTGGGTCTTTGTCCTGTTGCATCATCCATCTGCTGTTAAGCTTCAGTTGGCGGACAGATGGTCTTAAGTTTTCCTGCAAAATGTCTTGATAAACTTTGGGATTCATTTTTCCATCGATGACAGTAATCCATCCAGGGCCTGAGGCAGCAAAGCAGGCCCAAACCATGATATTATTTCACAGTTGGGATGAGGTTTTGATGTTGGTGATGGTTTGTGATGTTGATATTGGTTTGTGTTGGTGGTGCATTTTGTTCTTCACACATAGCATTGTGTGTTCTTTCCAAACAACTCAATTTTGGTTTCATCTGTCCACAGAATGTTTGCCAGTAGTGCTGTGGAACATCCAGGTGCTCTTTTGCAAACTTCAAACGTGCTGCAATTTTTTTTTGGACAGCAGTGGCTTCCTCCGTGGTGTCCTTCCATGAAGTCCATTCTTGTTTAATGTTTTCCTTATTGTAGATTTGTCAACAAAAATGTTAACAAGTGCCAGAGATTTCTGTAAGTCTTTAGCTGACACTCTAGGATTCTTCTTCACCTCATTGAGCATTCTGTGCTGTGCTCTTGCAGTCATCTTTACAGGACGACCACGCCTAGGGAGCGTAGCAACAGTGCTGAACTTTCTCCATTTGTAGACAATCTGTCTTACCGTGGACACGTGGACATCAAGGCTTTTAGATATACTTTTGTAGCCCTTTCCAGCTTTATCTCATCACATTGATTGGACCCCAGGTTGGCTGACTCCTGGCTCCAATTAGCTCTTGGAGAAGTCATTAGTCTAGGGTTTCACATACTTTTTCCACCCTGCACTATGAATGTTTACATGTTGTGTTCAATAAAAACATGAAAACATATAATGTTTGTGCGGTATTAGTTTAAGCAGACTGTGTTTCTCTATTGTTGTGACTTAGATGAAGATCAGAACATATTTTATGAACAAATTATGAAGAAATCCAAATAAGCCCAAAGTGTTCACATGCTTTTTCTTTCAACTGTATATATATGAGGAGGACCAGAATATTCATGAATGAATTAATGAATAAATTAATGAATTAATTAAATTAACTTATTTATTTTTCAAATAATGATATAATCCAAAAAAGCGTCCATGTATTTTATTATTAATATTTATTGTGTAAAATATGTAAATAAATAAATCACACTTTTTCATAATTAATGAATAATAAGACAAAACATGCTTTTCTGAAGTCTGTTAACCCCAAAGAGTTATACCAGAGGACATTTAACAAACGCCAATCAATAGACAGTGGGCAGTGATGAATCCTGTCAGATGAATGACTGAAGACTGTAGGAGTGAAAGAAGCTATCATTAGAATCTATCATAGCTATCATTGAAGCACTGAGATGAAATATAAGGGAATGTTTTTGTTTGGTGGGATGCTCTGTTATCTGGGTTTGAGGACATAACAGATCTGTTGGTAGCTATATTTGGTTCGGCGGGTACACAGATTCATCTCTAAATATAAAACACTTCACATGAGAATGAACACAGAGTTCTTGTAGAGAATGATTACAGAACTGTTAAATACATCCAAGCAATCATCACATTCCTGTCTAAGATCAAAGATCCTCTTAATCACCATTTGTACATTTGTCCAGTATATAGGACAATTGTAGATGATGGTGTGTGTGTTGTGTTAGGTGTCAGCAGTAAGCAAGCGGTGAAGCCACACCACGGTCTGATGATTGACATTGGTGTGAAATCACTAAACCTCTGTGGGGAAACCAGGCTTTAGAAAAATAGTCATCATTTGGAAATTCAGCTTATTATTATGCTAACATTTCTTAATGAAATAATGAACATTGTGAAATATCCACAATGGTAAAAATGGTAATAAAATAGTAAAAAATTGTATTGTATTATTATTAGATAATGTATTATTTTGGTACATAGGCCTACAGTCACATTTTTCTCTTAATTTGGTCTTTGGTCAGTTCATAGTTTTTGATTAGAATACAATCAAACCCACTTGAGCACAAAACCAACAAATATATCTATGTATTTTACTGTATTATATTCTTATAATCATTCGTATACCCGAGTGCTTACATTTGTGAGTCACCTAATGACTGAAACAAAACAGACAATACAGATTGACTCTATTGATTTCCAAAGACAGGGTTCCCACGGGTCCTTGAAATCCTTGAAAGTTTGTGAATCTGGGGGGAATTCAAGGCCCTGGAAAGTTTTTGAAAATATACATACATAGATAAAGGTCTTTGAAAGTGCTTGAATCTTTTCTGGAAAAAATCCATATTATTCCCTGTATAGTGTAGGATAATATCATAAAATTCCTTGCCATACTTCCTGAGTCCCTGAAATGCCGTTTTTGGCAATATTTCATATAGCAATATACTTCCTGGCTCCTGTGTCACCCTGTCTTTGTCGTTAAGCCTCACCATTGGTTGAATTTGATATACACATTCAGACAAACCTACCCATGGAGGCGTCTACCACAGTGACCCAGCATGAGTTTCTTCGAAAAATGAACTGTAATAATGTATCTTAAAAGGTAACACAAAGTAACATTGCTCTCACTTGAAATGTGCCCCACATTAGTCCTTGAATTTTAGGGTATTGGACCCAGAAAGTCCTTGAAAGGTCCTTGAATTTGAAGTTAACCAAGGCGTGGGAACCCTGCAAAGAGTTATTTATGTTATTTCAGTATTTATGGCTAAATTCATGAACCGGTTAATCTATACTCAAGTTAATCTACCCATGAGTTGATCTACAGACAAGTTGATTTATACAATTAATTAGGAAGTCGTGGTTAGAGAGTCAGCCACCCCCCACCTCCCAAATCTTTTCCCCAATTGCTCCTCGGGTGCTGGAAGGATAACTGCCCACTGCTCTGGGTGTGGGTGTGTGTGTGTATGTGCGTGCGTGCATGTGTGTGTGTGTGTGTGTGTACAGAAGTCTCTTTACAAGTATGAATTACCTTACACTGGTCACTATGTCATTTTCACTTATTACACGGCTTGTTGGAATGCTTGATTCTGATTCGCAACATTTGCAATATAAATATGTATTTAAATAACATACAGGTGCTGGTCATATAATTGGAATATCATGAAAAAGTTTTTTCACTAATTCCATTTAAAAAGTGAAACTCGTCTATCATATTCATTCATTACACAGACTGATATATTTCAAATGTTTATTTCTTTTAATTTTGATGATTATAACTGACAACTAATGAAAATTCCAAATTCAGTATCTCAGAAAATTTGAATATTACTTAAGACCAATACAAAGAAGGATTTTTAGAAATCTTGGCCAACTGATAAGGATGTACATCACTTAATACTTAGTTGGGACTCCTTTTGCCTCAATTACTGCAGCAATGCGGCATGGCATAGAGTTGATCAGTCTGTGGCATGATGAGTCGATCAGTCTGTGGCACTGCTCGGGTATTATGAGAGCCCAGGTTGCTCTAATAGTGGCCTACAGCTATTCTGCATTGTTGGATCTGGCATTTCCCATTTTCCTCTTCACAATACGCCATAGATTTTTTATGGGGTTAAGGTCAGGCGAGTTTGCTGGCCAATTAAGAACAGGGATACCATGGTCCTTAAACCAGGTACTTGAAGCTTTGGCACTGTTTTCCTGTTGGAAAATAAAATCTGCATCTCCATAAAGTTGGTCAGAAGCAGGAAGTGCTCTTAAACTTCCTGGAATACAGCTGTGTTGACATTGGACCTCAGAAAACACAGTGGACCAACACCAGCAGATGACATGGCACCCCAAACCATCACTGACTGTGGATACTTTACACTGGACCTCAAGCAACGTGGATTGTGTGCCTCTCCTCTCTTGCTCCAGGCTCTGGGACCCTGATTGCAAAATTTACTTTAATCAGAGAACATAACTTTGGACCACTCGGCAGCAGTCCAGAAGCGTGACGCTTCAGACGCTGTCTGTTGTTCAAGAGTGGCTTGACACAAGGAATGCGACAGCTGAAACTAATGTCTTGCATACATGTGTACGTAGTGGTTCTTGAAGCATTGACTCCAGCTGCAGTCCACTCTTTGTGAATCTCACTTTTGAGTGGGTTTTGTTTGACAATCCTCTCCACGGTGCGTTTATCCCTATTGCTTGTCGACTTTTTTCTACCACATCCTTTCCTTCCCTTCGCTTCTGTATTAATGTGCTTGGACATAGAACTCGGTGAACAGCCAGCCTCTTTTGCAATGAACTTTTGTGTCTTGCCCTCCTTGTGCAAGGTGTCAATGGTCGTCTTTTGGACAACTGTTAAGTCAGCAGTCTTCCCCATGATTGTGTAACCTACAGAACTAGACTGAGCGATCATTTAAAGACCTTTGCAGGTGTTTTGAGTTAATTAGCTGATTAAAGTGTGGCACCAGGTGTCTTCGAAATGTAACCTTTTCACAATATTCAAATTTTCTGAGATACTGAATTTGGCATTTTCCTTAGTTGTCAGTTATACAAAAATTAAACAAGATTAAAAGAAATAAACATTTGAAATATATCAGTCTGTGTGTAACGAATGAATATAATATACAAGTTTCCCTTTTTGAATGGAATTAGTGAAATAAATCAACTTTTTGATGATATTTTAATTATATGACCAGCACATATATATGAAATAATATTTACAAATGGTTAAACCAAATATTTGTTCATGACATTTGAATGTCTTGTCAGTAAACGGGTTTTCCTTGCAGGAAGGTATCCATTCATTAAATATGAGCAAACAAATGATATCAAATCAATATTTAATGTTCCTTACCTTACTTATGAGGTAAATAGCTGTGAAATAAGCGAGATAATGTACAGGCAGCAGGTTGTAATAACAAAATTCAGCATGACTCACACTGTCGTTATTTCGGTCATAACAACCTAATGCCTATACATTATTCTTTAATCTATACACGTTTTAATAAGAGTGAAAAAACAATTCAGCATCTCCAATTCACATAACCTTCATGTCACCTTTGGACACACTGACACAGCCAAGACTCAAACCTGTCTTGGCAACAGTGCTACCCACTGAGCCACCCTTTCAAAAGGAAAATGTTGTGTTAGTGCTGAACGGATACAACAGATAAACACACAAGAAGCAATAAACGCTTGATAGAAATACAAAATAAATGTTTTCACATTTCGTCAGCGAGACAGAGACTCCTTGTCTATATTTTTCTCTGTTTTTCATTGGTTTGTGTCACACACAAGCCCCTTCACGCTAGCGCACGGATAAAAGCGGAAAACACATTTGTCATGTCTGTCCAAAATTATTCAGGTTTGCCATGGTCTGCTTAACAAAAACGATTGGGTTATTATACAAAAATCTAGATTATTACATGAAAAATGGTCTGTATCTGCTGTTTCTCTCCGAAATCAAATAAATGTAAACCAGTCTAAGGTTGCTCTGCCAGTCTAGATTTGCTGGTCAGGTTTGATGGTTTTGGTGGTTTATCAGCGCTTTAGCCCAGCGGTGAGGGCAAATATTCATGTTTGTTAATGCCCTTATTTGATGGTGATATCTCTTTTTCATACTATTGTTTAAAACATTCACAAACTGAAAGTGGAAAGGCTAAGCATCAACCTGAATATTGAGCAGCAGCCTCCGGCGCTGAGCTTCGCTCTGACTTTCTTCTTCATGAGATGTAGGTGGGAATGTTAAATGCAGGTAATTATTCTCTTTGGGAAATGTTTTAAATTCAGCCTTTGCTGATGTTTCATTGCTTGTGAAAGAAATAGCAGGACAGGAAAAAGCAGGTCATCATAATTAATATGACTCTGAAGCAAAGCCTGGGAGAATAAGCCACAGGCGGACACAGTTTAGCAGCTCTACCTCGAGAGATAAGCAGATGTTCAGCTTCAGTGTTGTGCAGGTGAATCTGTCAGCTGCTTTGTTTGTCATGACATCAGCGTTTCCTTTAGAGCTTTCACACTGAAATGTGATAAATGAACATCCAAACAGCAAAACTACAGACCAGAGAGCCTCTCTCCTCTCAGAACGTGTGAACGTGTTTTATAAAATCTTCTGGATTTGAGAAATTATTTATGTAAAGTTTGTGTTGATGCTAAACACTTTAGGGTTAAAATTACGTTCTTTAGAATAACATATTACCTGTTTAGTCTAGATTGTTGGAAATTGCTTTTATTAATGTAAATTTTATAATGTTAAAAAACATTGGAAATAAATTGAAATAGCAGTGCTTTCATGGGGTCACTGACATTTATCATCATCTAGCAAATGTGAGAAACAAAAAGTCTTTGCTTATTCATCACATTAACTACGGATGTCCAAAAAGTGTCTACAGTAAATACTGACTGATGTGTTTCTGTGCTGCTTAGGTTCAGAGTTGATGCCTAAAGCGCTCTCTACCCGAATCATCGGAGGAATCTGGTGGTTCTTCACCCTCATCATCATCTCGTCATACACAGCAAACCTTGCTGCTTTTCTCACTGTCGAGAGGATGGACTCACCCGTGGACTCGGCTGATGATCTGGCCAAACAGACCAAAATAGAGTACGGGGTGGTTAAAGATGGAGCCACCATGTCCTTCTTTAAGGTACAATCTCATGATTTCAATCATATGTTTGTTTGTTTTTCCTTTACTACTGCCCAGAGTACAACTATTTGATATAACAGATGTTTAGATATACTCTACAACAGTGTTTCTTAACCTTTTTTGGGTACTGGACCCCTGCCATGTCTCAGACTATCCTTATTGACACCCAAGCCCTGCTCCCACCAGGCTTTTTATCTTCACCACAACCATTTTGTCTAAATTAAAGAAAGCTAATGCAAGGTGCAGTCCAACAAAAATTGTAAGAGAAACAAAAACAAAAAATTGCCTTAGTTTTAATAATATTCAACAAATACAATTCCATTTAGCTTTTAATTGTTTCCAGCATCATTAGCCAACTATGGTTGCAAGTTCCAAAGTGAAAGTGAAGTGAAAGTGACAAGCTTGTCAAGTATGCAACGCATACTTGAAATGTGACATCTGCATTTAACGAACAAGTGGTACAAGTTGTGAACAAACAAACACCCGGAGCAGTAAGCGGGCTCACAAAAAGATAAAGGGCGAGTTCTAATCGAAAGTGATACTCCCTTTGCCCTATTCCCTTCAAAGATCAGATCTCTTGATGTATAAACTCTAGAGAAAGTTGCACAATTGTGTCTCATAGTGTGGCTAATTAAACACACTTGGCAAATAGAGCAAAAAAATACAGCGTCTTTTTCTCTTTATTTGGATCGACTGTTCATGCTTCGTGAAGTGCCCTTCAAGGGCGCAAAACGGTATTTGGAATTCTCCCCAAATATTTTGTTATTGGCTTGTTAAACCATTCACATTTTGACGCTTTCTACATGTCTCCGCTGAACTTGACACTCGTGACTGCCGTGCCCATCTCAGAGGCCAATAACAGCTGTAGTACTAATAAAAACATTAGTAAAGTAATACGTTTTAGCAATACCTCTGAAGAAATGTTACCATATTAGCAAAATAAGCTGCTGTCAGAGCAATTGCGGCATTCACGCACTCCTCTGAGGATCTCATTTTCCAAATTGTTCTTTTAAGTCAGAATATAAAAATAACCTGGACATATGTTTTTACAAAAAAGTGTTCGATTTGTATTATTAGGGATGTGCAGATGAGGATTTTTTTCACATTTAAACCTATTAAACACAGTGCATATTTTAAACGAAAATATATTTTGCAAACAAGTTTAAAAGTTGGCTACATTTCATCTTTAACATTAAATTATTTAATATTTCCATTTATTAATAAAATTACATTTTAAAATCTTTGTTCATTATTACTCTTAACGAAAAACTCAACCCCAATAAAATAGTAGCTCCAATGACAAACTTGCTTATATTAAGCAGCTTGTTTATTTATAAAACGAATTTGACGGATGGTATCTGCGTTAAAACACAAATAAATGAAAGACATAACAGAACAACAATAAATGAGTAAAATGACTCGCTTATATTAAACAGAACGTTTAACAAAAACGAATAGATGGAAAACATTTACCCGCCCTATAACATAAATAAATCTAAAGATCCTTAGAATTTTCAAAACAAATTATTGGTTTTCGTTTATTTTAATCAATATAAACGACAACAATGTAAAATATAAACAAACTCACCTAAGGTAAGCGAAGAAATCAAACTTGAATCCTATGTATTATCAAAGCTTTCCGACTGTCACATTCACGTGAATTTTGTAAGTTAGGAAGTTGTTTACACTATATGAGTGCAGTATAATTTAACTAGCGATCATGTGCTGTGCTGGTGTGATTATGCTTTTTGCTACAGAGAGCAAAATATTTCAGTCGACCATTCATGCATTTAAGAGGCACCGAAATCTGTGTTCTGATCCGGGTTTCGGTAACCAACCCTAGTCACAACCCGCCAGCCTTGAGACCCGAACCAGCAACTCTCGATTTACAAACTGACTCTCTAACTACTAGGCTACAACTGCCCCATTTCTTGGCAATGAAGCTGCAGCAGCTCCCCCCTCTGCCTCTATTTCTTCAGTTTTGTATGAAGCCTGTGAAGTGGATGGGCCAGGGTCTCCCTCCATATTCAGAATCTCAGACACTGCTCTTGTTTTGATTGCCTCAATCTTGTCTGGCCTGATATATGGAGTCTTGAAGCGCGGATCGACCAAGGATCCCGTGTCAAGCATTTTCGTCTGTTATCTCATCATCATACTTCTCACTGAGATATTCTGTGACCATTGTCTTTATGTCCTTTGTGAGCTGTGTGTCATCATCAGAAGGCCTCTGCTCTGAAGAGGTGCAGCACAGGCTTAAGTTTGGACACACTCGCATAAGATTCACCAGACAGTGAATTTGTCAACTCAAGAAGTAGTTACAAGGCCTCGTTTATTGACTCTAAAACACCAATGTCCTGCCAGGTGGGCAAAACGTGCCTGGTTTTCTTGTCAGCAGTGAGTACATGATTATAGCCTTGTGCTGCTCAATCACCCTTGCCACCATCTTTTGATGTGTGCCACACCTGGTAGGATGATTCTGTCACAATCTTGTGTCTGGGCAGTTTAAGTTCTTCATGAGCATTCGCAAGGTCTCTTTTTATTTCCAAGAGAAAGAAAAGGCAGACACTATTTAACAGCCCAACAGCTCGTTCCACCCTCTTGTCCTTCCCCTCTCTCTCTGAGGAACGGAAAGGAGATTTTTATTTCTGAACTGATACATATGTTCATATAATAAAATGGATTGATTTGATTATTTTACAATTATTTGTGTTTTGTGAGTATCATTACATTACTATCACATTAAATATTTAGGCTAAATTATGAATTTTCAAATGAAGAGTTTGGTTCCAAAACACGATAAGCACCATTAAAAAAAATAAACGAGTTACCGCCAAAATTAGTATTGTATCAGGTCAGTATTAAAAAGTAAATTCTTAATATCACGCAAAATAAAATAAACGTTGTGTTTTCTGTCATCTTTTCTCCCTTTTTTTCCCAAAACGCGATAAACGGCAGTTCTCCTTCTCTGCAGAATGCAATAAATCCACACATCCGCACCATTCCACACATTGTAAACAATAATGGCAGCGCGTTGAATACATACGGAATCCTAGTTTTCCTCATCTACTTTGTACCTCATGATCACAAACAAAAAAACTAAAACAAAATAATACTTTTGATGGCATTGTTAAACCTGTGGTGATTTTCTATGATGGGAAAGAAAGGTAAGCCATCAAAATGTAATAATTTACGCGAGAGGCACTCTGGAGATGGAAAAATGCCGGCTGTTGTTTGTTCTTTCGACAGCATCAAGCTTCTGTCATGCTAACACATTGACCCCAGGGTTATCTTATGAAAAACTTTTCATTATTTTACTCAAAGTCAATGAAACTCGAGCAGGACCAAAACATTTTACAGCTGATCGCTGTCAAAAAAGTTCAGCGGCGACGTCCCAAGTATAACAGCACCAATGTGTTCTAAATATGAAAAAGTACGTGTTTTGATTAATGCCATTAATGTTTATTTTTTAAATCTGTGTATACCACTAGACAACTAAATGAATATAACATGACAAAGATGAATGCACATTTATACATTGATTCAATGGATTTAGAGCATTTTGAAAAAAAAATGTACTATTACTTTGTGGAAAAATCAGTTTTTATAACAAATCTTTGAAAATCAAATTATTGATTAGAATTTTTAATGTTATTATAACCTAAAGATGCTATGTGAAAGTTTGTAACAGAAAATAGTGTTTTTCATCTTGTCACTTTCTTGGTATGGAAAACACGTTTTTACCGAAATTAGTCAAAATGGATTCATTGCGTTTTGGAATCAAACTCTTCATATATTGTTATCATGCATCAGTTTTATGCTTGTAATCACTAACATTTTAGAACAAATGACTAATAAAATACTGATTTGACTGTTTGAAAATGATAAAATTAAGTAATTGTTATTATTACAATAGCTGTTTTGTTATTACAAGGAAAACAGAGACTAAAACTTACCAATAGCCAAGTGTAGTCAATGTCCAAAACACTGAAGTTGTGTCCATATGTTGAGTGATGCTGCTTTTACCATGTTTGTACCACTATCAGTTGTGATACATACTTATCTGTTTTAACTCAGCCACCAGGAGGCGAGTGCTTCAATCATTCCTTGGGCAATAACTTCACCTGTATGGTCTTCAGGACCGTAAGCCATTTGAAGGCATTTGTCCTGAAGATTCCAGTCTTCGTCTACAAAATCAATCGTAAGGCTCAGATAAGAGTCCAATGTGCGACTGGTCCATATATCTGACGTAGTGGCGAAGAATTGTACATTACGCAGCTGCCGCTCTACTGTCTCCCTCCACTCCGTATACAGTCGGGGAAGTGCTATTTGCGAGAAATGTTTTCGGCCCGGTAGCTTGTATTTGGGGTCAAGAACATGGATAAGATTTTTAAATCTCTCATATTTGACAAGGCTAATGGGAATCAAATCTTTTGCAATGCAATATGCAAGTGCTTTTGTGATGTCTTTGTCATAAGGCACGGCTTTGGAAAATGACGACATGAGACTCTACTAGGTAGTTGCGCTGGTGCTTCTAGATGGTCCACGTTTACCAACACTTGTTTGGGACTGTATTTTTTTGCATCTTCATGTTGTTTTAAATAATGAAACAGGTTTGTGGTGTTACCTGTTTTTGATGGCTCAAGTCTTCTGCACAGTTTGCAGTCCATGCTACTCTGTTTTGTGTCAGACTACTGAAGTTAAGTGACCTTTCTTGTCAACAATGTCTTTGACCTTCGTGCTGCACCCCGCCCCAGAAAGAGTAAATGCCATTGTCTTGTATTCTGGTGCCTTTTAATTAAACTAAATTTCTTTTATAGCCTAAAAATAGGCTAAACCTTGTGTTTACCTTTCTACAATCTCCATGATTGGAGGAAACTGCCAGATCTAATAAATCGGCTTACTATAGAAAAAAGATACAAGATGCAGTTCAATGTTCATCCCGCCAGGTTCATATAGTTTTTTTCCACTGATGTGGACCCCATGAAAGCTCAGGTGTTACAAGAAAAAGCTTTAAGTATCCTGGTTAAAAAAGTTAGAATGGTGGCACAGCAAAGCCATTTCTGGCTTATCTGCCCATTGTGGTTGTCCGTCAAAGCCATTTCTGTTTTTTCTGCCCACTGTGATGGCCCATCAAGGCCATTTCTGGCTTTTCTGCCAATTATGGTGGTCCTACAAAGCCATTCCTGGTCTTCCTTGCAGTTTGATGCAGTTAGAAACACAGTTGAAATGCACACAGTGTTCTTTTGCTTTGTTCAGCTCTTATCTGTCTGGAGATCAGCAGAAGGGAAAGGTTGTAGAGGCTCGCACTTTGGGTCATTACCCCAGAATTTGCCCATCAGAGCTCATTTTGTTTGAGATGTTGCCTATTCCTCAGTGTTGACAAACAGCTCTTCTTTATTAGACATTTGTAGAGCTGCAGGCTGGGCTACACCCTTTTGCTGTTCTACAATCTTAGGGTTAAAGCAGTTTTGTTCTGATTATCAGCTCCGGACACTTAACTTGTTCATTGGCAATGCCCCATTTTAGCAGGTACTAATACGATGAAACTCACTCTCTTAGTTTTTTTTTTTTTTTGACAGAGGAGCCGCTCCCCAGGTTCTGAGCTTGGTTACCTCTATGATGTAGCCTATTTTGAACCTTATTAGTGGTATTGTTTTTATTTCCTTTTTGGGTTTCCTTTTTATTAAACCATGAATCTTCCCCTCTGAAGCCTTTCCGCCTCACCCCTGAGTTAAGCTAAAGTCCCCTCAATAACTTCCGCTCTTGGGTGGTCTTTTTCCGTTTATTATGGACTTTCCACACGCTTATCTTCTCTGAAGATTTCCCAGCAGCTGGCTAGCTCTGTGCTATGCCTTTGTACAAGTTCACTTCCCTCCACTTGTGTACAGCCGACTTCTCTTGTGCGCTGGAAGGTTATTTTCCTGAGCATGCTCCCCCGTACGCTTTGCATAAGGTTTTAACACAGTCAGTTTCTGTGGACTTTTCAGAGAGACCCCTAGTATCACATCATTGACACAACATCGAGTGAGGGACTGGTGATCAGTTGATCCTATCTCAGCTCCTCAACACTAAGTCTGAATGAATGATGCAAACGTCATCCATTTTTACCCAGATCTCCGGAGAGGAGTCATGTTCGCCTATGTTCATTGGCCATTTTCAGATAGTATCAGAGTGGTTGGTCTTCCAAGGTTGAAACTCTAGGGTCACGTCATTGACACAACGTTTCATTTTGTTGTGCCATTGTTTGGAGGCTTTGACCATGTCTGCATCATTCCCGCAGATTATTACCATATCAATAGGACACATTAGAGATAATGAGGTGAAATGGGAGAAAGTGTTACTGTCTTTACTTTCATGAATATTATATAATCAGAGAATATTTGTTTAAGACAATTTGGTTTATTCAAAAGTAGACACTTCAAGCTTTTATTAGATATATGTATCAAGTTTCAACACTAAGTATTCACAGAGTTTTAGGGCCAGATTTACTAACGCTTAGTAGATTGCATTGGTCATTATGGAAATCAGCTGTTGCGTCTGTGTTATTTAATTTGCAATTTATTTAATTTATTAACACTCCCATTGGTGCTTTTTTAGAGTTGCGCTCTCATGCTAATTTGCCCCGTTTAGTAAATCTGGCCTTTAGTTTGTTTTAGTCATGCGTAGACAGAGATGGCTGAAAGCGCAATCTGTATATTTTCTTTCTTTTTAAGAAGCACAATGTTTAGTTGTTTTTATCAGTATACACAAATACAAGTAGACCCTCCACAGTTTCAAATTATGTATTAGTCGTATTTGTATTTTAAGTATTTTAAGTCTCTTTGTGATTAAAAAAGAAGAAGTTGTGGTGCCCGCCCACAGTTAACAGAGGTAGTGGAGACCAGCCCAAAGGAGGATGGGGAGAAAGATAAAGAAGAGCAGAGCATCTCCAAACTTTGTGTTTTATCCTTCCTTGACCATGTGACCAAACCCCACATGATACATTCAAACTGACCAATCAGAAGATGACCTTTAACCCCCACTGTACTGGACAAACAGCTCTGCCAATAGTCTTTGATCACTATCAGTGAGCACAGGAATGCAGATGGTACAGTGGGGAGTTGGGGATTGTGACAGAGAAATAAATTCCTGTTTTTCCCAGTATTCTTAGTCTTTCACTTGATTTTCCCCATAACTGCCGGACTGTGGCCCTGTCCCAATGGCGCACTTCATGTAGACTTTCGGTCTCGTGGCCTTAAATTGCATGTGCTTGCTTAGTCTACGAGTCCGTAGGGTGTCCATCTGTTATTTTTACGTTCCGATGTGTGCTCATCAGCGCCCCTTTTGAACCCTTGATGTGTCTTTGGCGAAGCCCGCACTGCAGCTGGTTTTGTGTGCTTTACCAACCCGTCCTTGCGAAAGAGCAATCAGACCAATCAGACGACGGAAGAAAGGAGTTTACACTGATAGGCAACTTCCCTTCCTATTTCCAAAGCAGGCTTCCAAAGGGCCAATGATCAGTGCGTAAAGGCATGGCAAACCCAAAAAATAATTATAGAGTTATTAGGGTCGCTATTTTTTAACCACGTTTCGGTTAAAGCCAAGATACAAGCATCCTTATTATCTGCAGATCATCAAACTTGCTTCTAAGAGTTTGGACATTAGCCATGATGATTGATGGTAGATTTGTTTCGTTTTCATTGTTACCCGTACCCTTCCTTTCCTCCAAGAGTTACAATCCTGACTAGTGGAAAAGCATTATTTATGAACACCGTTTCCATGCGGCAGACATTGATCCACAGGATAACGAACATTTTAAAAGGCAGATGCCACTGAAGGTAAAACTCTCGACCATACTGAATACTCCCTCACCGGTTGTTTAACAGGTGATCCGTTCAGACAGATGTGAAGAAGAGATAATGCCCATAATAGGGCAATATACAGCACATCCATTTGGCAAACTTGGCCCACAGTGAACATCTTCAGCAACAAGATCCCAAAATGAACTTAACATGACATACAAGTCAGTTGTTTTATTTCCGCTTCTGATCACCACGTGCCCAGCGCCCCCTGTACTGTTGATTTCTGACACATCATGAAAGAGACTACATTCAGTATTTTATTTAATCCCTGAAGCTTTTTTGCCACCAGTATTGAATGTTAACAGACGATTTTTGACAGACAGCTTTAGCCAACTTTTCAAAAAAGATTCAACTTTCCTGTGCTTGGACACTGAGAATTAAATCAATACTATTCCACAAAAGAATTTTTTAAGCTTTTTTCCAGTTAGATCTTAATTCCCACTGTAAAAGCAAATTCTCTCGCTTCCCCTGCATGTTTGAAGTTTTACTTCATAATGATTTTTTGATTTCAAACTTTCTGCTTTTGCCTGCAGGCTTTAACTTCTCAACTGCTTTGAGTTTTTGCTCTCAGATGCAGTAGAGACGAGCAGAGGTCTAAAATATATCGCGTTTCCACACGAAACCTTCCACTGACAGTGACACAAAATCTCTGTGTCCTCTATCGCCGATTACGTATTTATACGCTCTGTTAAAATATAGACTACTTTTGCCATTTCTGCTGATGTTGTAATATTTTTATATAGGCCGTGCTTTCCTATAATCTTCCAAAACGTAGCTCAGCGTTTTCTTGTGGATTTATGTTGGTACGTAACAGTGCTATCAGACCTATCAAAATGTCAATTATTTATAGTTGAAAAGCTCATGAGCTACAGCATTTGATATTGCACAAACGTTAAGAAGCAGACTGTCAGGTCAGGACTGAAATGTTAACACAAGGTTTAATCAAAGAGCAAACACACGTGTTCATTGTCTTGGGTCACTTTAAATGTTTCACGCAAATGAAGCAACAATTATCCGTGATTAGCTTCACTTTCTAACGTGACCTCTTTTACAAAAGCATGAAATGGCATTTAACTGAGTGTTAATCGTGAGGTTAAAGCTTCATTATTCAGAGACAGAAACACACAGAGAGAGAGAGAGAGAGAGAGACACACACACACACACACCTAATAGACCCTCAAGACTATCTATTTCTAAGAGACTCCATCGCTACACTATTTCTGCACTAATTCTATAGTATAGAGGACATAATGTATGTACTGTTATTTTCTGTTTGTATGAAATACTCAGTCTTTGACAATAAGTGCAAACCATTTCACACTACAATGTTCTTATCTTTGCATTTCCATTTTCAATGTACGGCAAATAACTCTGTAATAGAATTGTCATTTTTCTAGGATTAATTTCTGAGACTTTACCTGCTGAATTAAACATGTAATGTAACAGCGACATAGTACACTGCTGTTTACAAAACGTCCAATTTGCATATTTAACCTTTAAATGCATACCTCGGGTCCTTAGTGACCTGGGGCATCATTCACTACCCCCAGTCATATTTTAAAGTTAGGTCTTCAGCTTCTTGGTTTTCCTAAATCTACGTCTTATAATATTTGATAATGAAAAGTTGTTTCTGTTATTAAATTGTTGATTTGATAAAAAAGTTGCAGTGCTCTGACTACGATGATGACTGAATTATTAGTGTGGGACTTCAACCGTGTACATTTTTAACATCTGTTTGATGACAACTAAAATGTCAAAATATAACAAAACATGATTTAATTTATCATTCTGAAATTGGTAATGAACTATTAGGACAGATTTGGGTATTTTAGAGATCCAATCGTGTAAGATAAACATCCAGGGTCACTAAAAGAGACGAATATGTAATAATGATTAGGTAAACACAACCAGAAAGCTAGTATACACCCACCTAAAGGATTATTAGGAACACCTGTTCAATTTCTCATTAATGCAATTATCTAATCAACCAATCAAATGGAAGTTGTTTCAATGCATTTAGGGGTGTGGACAATCTCCTGAACTCCAAACTGAATGTAAGAATGGGAAAGAAAGGTGATTTAAGCAATTTTGAGCATGGCATGGTTGTTGGTGACGGACGGGCCGGTCTGAGTATTTCACAATCTGCTCAGTTACTGGGATTTTCACGCACCATTTCTAAGGTTTACAAAGAATGGTGTGAAAAGGGAAAAACATCCAGTATGCAGCAGTCCTGTGGGCGAAAATGCCTTGTTGATGCTAGAGGTCAGAGGAGAATGGGCCGACTGATTCATGCTGATAGAAGAGCAACTTTGACTGAAATAACCACTCGTTACAACCGAGGTATGCAGCAAAGCAGTTGTATAGCCACAACATGCACAACCTTGAGGCGGATGGGCTACAACAGCAGAAGGCCCCACCGGGTACCAATCATTTTCACTACAAATAGGAAAATGAGGCTACAATTTGCACGAGCTCACCAAAATTGGACAGTTGAAGACTGAAAAAAATTTGCCTGATCTGATGAGTCTCGATTTCTGTTGAGACATTCAGATGGTAGAGTCAGAATTTGGCGTAAACAGAATGAGAACATGAATCCACCATACCTTGTTACCACTGTGCAGGCTGGTGGTGGTGATGTTATGGTGTGTGGGATGTTTTCTTGGGACACTTTAGGCCCCTTAGTGCCAATTGGGCGTCGTAAATGCCACGGCCTACCTGTTTCTGACCATGTCCATCTCTTTATGACCAGCATGTACCCATCCTCTGATGGCTACTTCCAGCAGGATAATGCACCATGTCACAAAGCTCGAATAATTTCAAATTGGTTTCTTGAACATGACAATGAGTTCACTGTACTAAAATGGCCCCCACAGTCACCAGATCTCAACCCTATAGAGCATCTTTGGGATGTGGTGGAACGGGAGCTTCGTGCCCTGGATGTGCATCCCACAAATCTCCATCAACTGCAAGATGCTATCCTATCAATATGGGCCAACATTTCTAGAAAATGCTTTCAGCACCTTGTTGAATCATTGCAGGGCAGTTCTGAAGGCGAAAGGGGGTCAAGCACAGAATTAGTATGGTGTTCCTAATAATCCTTTAGGTGAGCGTATAGTGTATGTTATGTGGCATGTAGGCTCGTATAACATTACATACCTATTATTGCATTACAGTTCACACAGTAAACTAAGAGCAGATACTATCAGTAATAATCCAATGAAGAGGTGTCACTTATAAAGCTTATTCCAATATCAGCTGGGTTTACTTTAGACAACTTTCCTCTTTATTTTTAAGAAATCAAGAGTGTCCACGTTTGAAAAGATGTGGGCTTTCATGAGCAGTAGACAGAGCACATCTTTTGTCAAATCTATTGAAGATGGGATTCAGAGAGTACTAAAGTCAGACTACGCCCTGTTGATGGAGTCCACCACCATCGAGTATGCGACCCGCAAGAACTGTAACCTTACACAGGTCGGTGGCATTATCGACAGCAAAGGTTACGGCATCGGCACCCCCAAAGGTATGACTAACATCATAACAGATTATTCTGATGTCAGTAAACCTGTGAGCACACACGTTTACCATCAGGTTACACAGATGATTATTTGATCACTTAGTATTAAAAGTGAACATCATTTCCCCATTTCTTTATTTTTCCACAATGGTTTTCTGTAAAGCTGCTTTGCAATGATGCAAAACTGTAAAGCACTATAGTAAATATGTGGAGGATGTAACATTAAATAATATCACTTTTTACACCCTTTTTTTTTTAAATTTTTGTTTAATGGACATAACATCATGTGTAACATCAATATCTTTATATACAGGATTATGTATTTTTCACATTTCATTTGAATGAATATATGCAGTTTCCTGGACAGGATCTATCCTAGTCCCAGACTAAAATGCATGTTGGAGTTGACATCATTTAAAAACACCTTAACATATATCAGTGTCATTGTTTTGTCTCAAGATGCACACCAGTATTGTTTTTTGTAAGGTATTTTTTGCATAAAAAAGTGTTCCTGATGAATTTTTATGTTAATCTGCAATTCCGTGATTCTCCACTTAATGGCGCACTTACCCAATTAATTAAACAACTTAAGCAAAAACGTTGTTTACTCATTTTAAACTCTGTGTATGTTTTGATAATCGTTCTGAATCTGATCTCTAACAAAATT